>NC_138046.1:117114568-117478308 GCF_964194185.1 Rhinolophus hipposideros
GAGGTTGAATGGACTTCTGACTGGTTTCTTTTGGATTTACCAAACATGTCAGTGTATTTATTTTTTTTAATATGGAACGCTTCACTAATTTGCGTGTCATCCTTCCACGGGGGCCATGCTAATCTTCTCTGTATCGTTCCAATTTTAGTCTGTGTACTGCCGAAGCGAGCACAGTGCATTTTTAATTAGTCTGCAGTGTTGCTAATGATGTGCATTGTGTGTATGTTCCATTAGTTTTTCTTAAATCGAACATTAGATTTAATTATGAACTTGGTCTTTAAAATAACCCCTATCCATGTAGCCTGAAAATTGATTTTATACTGAAAGTCTGTGCTGAAAATGTGGCTGGAGAAACTTAGATCAAAACAGACCCTTGTGTTTTCTATTATACACAAAGGGACTCGTTCTCATCTTACGGTGGGAGGGGAGTGTGTGTGTGTGTGTGTGTGTGTGTGTGTGTTTAAGCTCATGGTGAGAAAAAACAGAGAGGAGGAATATTTCAAGAATAAAGAGAGTAAAATATATAAAAGCATATAAAACAAGCATACTCTTACAGATAAAGTTACAGCTTTAGAGAAAAGAGAGTCCCCCTCCCTTTTGAAATATCAGATACACTTCAATAAGGCAGAATCTATGTGCACTTGTAAAGTAGTTTACCTCCATGTTCCCAGAGCTATTAATGTGATGTGATCAGGTCAAACAGAAAGTAAAAGAAGTTAATCAAATAATTTCCACCAAATATTAGGCATTTCTTGGGGTGCTTTGTTCTGTTTTGCTTGGGAAGAAATATTTTTATTTTTATTTTTTGCTTGTTAATTTACACTTATTTTTTTGTCTTTGAATATATGTACATGATAGAAGATTCAAAATGTACAAAATAGTAGAATGAAAAAGGAGACCCCGTCTTACCACAGTTCCTCCCCATCCAGTTCCCCTCCCTGGAGACAACACTCATTCCTCAGTACGCACAAATTGCTGAACCTTGCTTTTTTCACTTAATAATTTATTTTGGAGATAATTCCATATCAGAACATATAGAATTGTGTCTTTCTTTTACAGATTGCATACTAGGATTACGAATTTTAACAGGAAAGTTTTTTCTTTCCTCTCCTCAACAAGAGATCAATGTGTAGCTTAATGAAGATGGAACCCTACTAGGAGAAATTAAAATCTCACAAGGCAAGATTTTTAAGTGTGTGAAATTCTTGGGAGCCTTCCAAATACCTTCTAGAAAGAGGGTGCCAAATAAAATACAGGACACCCAGTTACATTTGAATTTCAGATAAACAAAGAACATTTTTTAGTGTATATTCCACGTATATTTGGAAAACACACAAAAAATTATTTGTTGTCTATCTGAAATTCAGTGTTGTTTATCTGAAATTTAGTGTTTATACGAAGCAATGGTTCACTTTTACTTGAAATTCAATTTATGTTTACCTGAAATTCAAATTTAACTGGGCATCGTATATTTTATTTGCTAAATCTAGCGACCCTATCTAGAAACCACTCACCTACTCATTTGTGAATAGAGCTGATCTTAACTTCAGACTCCATAATGATGAGCTGGTGTCTGTTAGAGCAGGAATATATTGCTTCTTAAATATCATGGTTACAAAATCAACCTCAAACGTCAGTCTTCAATATTTCTTTTAATTGCTTTTCATAATCCACAAGAAAAGCAATGCCTTCCTTAATTAAGTGTTTTACTAAGACTGCTTAGCATATTGCCTTCAGCACTGAAAACCTATAATGTATTTAAGATTATCTCAAATATTATAATCATACACTTGAACTTTGAGACGAATTACATTTCAAGGGAATTTTGTTTGTATTGCTTACATGACTTTTTTTCAAAATGAAATATCGCTGTCAAAAAATTAAATCAGATTGTAATCAAGCCAAGTTAAATGTTTTATTGAAAATTAAATATCAACCTTGTAAAATTCTTATTGTGTTTTCTTATAAAGCCCTTTGGAGAAGTAAAAAATCAGTGCAATGTAGTTTAGAGTGGATCACATTTAGTTTGTTTCCCTCAGGCTCAGAGATACACAGCCTCTAATGTCACCAGTTCTGGCTTCTCCCGTTACTGGTATCTGTTGCTCATGAGTATTCTCTCAAGGCGTCCTCCACACTAGTCTGCTGTTCCCTCTCATCTGAATCGAATAACACCCCAGTGCTTACATCTGACTTGGAAGCAGTGACTGTTCTGCAGCCCAGAAATGCCTTCTGGAAGGAATTTGGAGCTTATAGGTGTATGCTTGCCTTGGGTTTATGTGTCTACTGGTGGGAATTTGTTTTTCATCATCTGAATAGAAACAAGATCCCAAAGATATTGGAAGGGATTGTCTAACTTTGGAAGGTACCACATTTTGAAGAAAAGCAGCCTTTTAAAAATTTGATTTACTGTTTTAAGCAGAAGGCTTGTGTAACAGTCAGTCAGTTAATCCCGGTCCACAGAGAGAGGAGTGCTCTTATTCTTCTCCAATGTTTCCTTTTAGCATTAAAATTTGAGGAGTGAGTTAATGATATGCAGGTTTAAGCATGGGGGGAAATTAACTGTGTCTGTTGTTTCCTTTGACATGAATAAAAAAAGAAAAGAAAATGCATCGATGGATGGGTAGATACTCAGTAGAGCAAATAGAATGCCAACAAGAGAGGTCCTATTTTTAAAGCCATTTTCTGAACCAGCCGTCTCACCCTTGCTTTAGCTTGTTTACTTTTTTGCTTAGTCATAGGAGTTTTTAATCACATCTGAGCTGGGTGTTATAGCTTTGGTACAAAGAGGAAAAACTCTCAGCTCTAACCCTGGGGCTCAGCTCTGTCCAGCAAGAGAAGCTGAATAAATACTTTGTCATCAGAAAGGTTCAGTTTGGCTGCCAGAGTTACTCATCCAACCGCAATATAATCTTACATATGGATTACTCTTGAGCGCCTGAACTGTACTGAAGGCTGAGAAAAGCGGCCCATGACCCCAAGCAAATACCTACAGAAGTAAAGATCAATCAGTACAGCTATTTAGGCCAGCTCTGCATGGCTTGTCTCTGAAACCAGTGGAGATGGGTGTCAAAGGTACTTTAGGAAGGGGCACTTGGAGAGCAGTAACCCAGGCATGATGGGCAGCCTCAGCAGGCAGAAACTGGACCTCTTTCTACCTCACTTTTCTCATCCATCCAGAACCTCACCATCTTTTTTCTGTTTCCACTCCCCCTGTCTCCACTAGCCCCATCTAGTGTTTTAAAATTTGTGATAATAAGGATGCAATGGGTTTTAAAGATCAGTTGCAATAGTTATTACACAACATTGAACCCTCTTGGGAGTGCCTTTTCATTCATTTTTCAACTACTATATTTTCATGGTGTGTTAGAAAACAACAGAATTCTAAGTTTATATGCTTCCTTTTCAAATCAGAGTTACCTTTTTGAACACTAAATATCCCAGGCTGCTCCAGCCTATGGGGGAAGCGTGTCGTCACATTAACAGTAATAGCCAAAATTGTTTTGCTCCTCCGAGACCTTAGCTCTTCTTCTTCAAAGGCTCCAAGATGGGTAGGAGAGTTCCTGGGGCAGTGTTTTACAGAACTGAGCCTGATGGGCCATGGCCCAATCATGGCTCTCGGTGTACGTCACAGCCACATCTCCATTTGCATTCCCTGACCATCGTCTAATCTCATTTTAGGCCCTAGATGACTTCCTAAAATTTGTTGTGTAAAAAAATATTTGTAATCTGGATCATATTTTATTACTGAGTTAAGCATCTATACACAAAAAATGTATCCCAGGAAATATAAGAAGAAAAATCCATGGAGGCATCTCAGAATTCCAATGAGAAATATTTCCCTTTAGCTGGCATAGAGGCATGTCTGGAGTCCCACACAATATATGTGTTGTCCTTTAAATGTATTCATATATTCAAAGTTTGCCACATTGTTCTCTCCTTTATTACCAGAAGTTATCACTCCCTTTAAAGTCTCTGGAGTACGTAAACTATTACAGGTGATCACAAAAGCCAATAAAGCCTTTTGGGAATTTTATTTCCTATTTCACTTAATAGCAATAGGCTGAATCTTTATTTTCAGTTCCCCCATCTCACCCATGCTGTGTCTCGT
This sequence comes from Rhinolophus hipposideros, assembly GCF_964194185.1. Classification (NCBI taxonomy): domain Eukaryota; kingdom Metazoa; phylum Chordata; class Mammalia; order Chiroptera; family Rhinolophidae; genus Rhinolophus; species Rhinolophus hipposideros. Next base: position 117,118,677 of record NC_138046.1, read on the forward strand.
GGGGACCTTCACGCATACTCTTCCCTCTATTTGGAACACTCCTCTACCCCATCCCCACCTCTCACTCCACCAGTTGCTGGGCTAAATTTCCCTGAGAAGTCTTCTTTGATTCTTTATCACTGGATTGGGGAAATCTATGATTTCAAAGCATCCTGGATTAACCGTTTTGGTAGAACCTTTGACACTCATTTGTAATGGCTTATTTCCTTTCTGAATCCCCAATAGATTTCAAATTTCTTGATAGCAGGAGTATCAAGTATCATTCACTGCTGTCTGCCCAACTCTAGCCTTATGTTGAGAGCATAAAAGTCACTCAATTAAGATTCGTTGATTGAAGACTTAAATAATGGATTAGCCAGTTTTCCATACCTATTTCTTATACCTAATGCCAAATTGCCAATTGAAAATGGAAATCCTGGGCCAGCCTGGTGGCTCAGGCGGTTGGCACTCTGTGCTCTTAACTCCAAAGGCTGCCGGTTCGATTCCCGCATGGGCCAGTGGGCTCTCAACCACAAGGTTGCTGGTTCAACTCATTGACTCCCGCAAGGGATGGTGGGCTCTGCCCCCTGCAACTAAGATTGAACACAGCACCTTGAGCTGAGCTGCCACTGAGCTCCCAGATGGCTCAGTTGGTTGGAGCGCATCCTCTCAACCACAAGGTTGCCAGTTTGACTCCCACAAGGGATAGTGGGCTGCAACCCCTGCAACTAACAACTGCAACTGGACCTGGAGCTGAGCTGCGCCCTCCACAACTAAGACTGAAAGGACAACAACTTGAAGTTGAATGGCACCTTCCACAACTAAGATTGAAAGGACAGCAACTTGACTTGGAAAAAACAGTCCTGGAAGTACACACTATTCCCCAATAAAGTCCTGTTCCCCTTCCCCAATAAAATCTTTAAGAAAAAAAAAGAAAGAAAATGGAAATTCTTACTTCCATTTTCCTTATCAAGTGGATATTTGACAAATTTATCAAATTGTCAGAAGTGTAGGAAGACGCCTTTTAGTTTGCCTTATATCAGTATGGACATGATCCTCAAACCTGCTTTATTCAAAACAATGTATACTCAAATTGAATCACTCTCTTGATCTTGAAGCTACAAATAAGTGGCAACTGTACTCAAGTTATATGTAGAACAATATAAGCATCTATTTGAATTTTTTGTTAACCCTGGATCTCAAATCGAGAGACACTTGAAGTCTCTTTATGAACAGAAAACAAGTTAATAAGAATATAGTTACTAAAATTTTCTCTTTTCATTTTATCAAATATATTGCTGAATTATAACTAATTAATCTCTGATAGTAATCAAATAAATCATTTTGGTTATGACAGAGCGCTAAGTTTTACCATCTTAGCTAATTTTGGTATTCTGGGTTTTTAGTTGTATAATAAAATCATCATTGCACTGTGACACAACCGTTTAAATTGAAAAAATTAAACCAACATTCTTAGGATAATGTTATTAAAAAATGAAAGATGTCTTGCCATTAGTTAAAAGAAAAATCTGACTTTAAGGAACCAGAGAGAAAAAGAAATCCTTTTAGGATTCGACTTATTATTCTCAGAAAAAAAATGAATTGCTTTTCAACATGTTGGAATAAAAATGGAGTTCTTTCTAAAATCATGACAAGTTTTATCTATGGGTATGAAATTTTAAATAGGAAGAGTGATAGCAAGAGATAGGTCTTTATCCAGTAACACAGAGATAAATGATTTTCCTAAGGGTATGGGGATGTAGAAAATGAATCATTTCTGAACATGCTTAGGTTTGCAACTCAGAAAGCCTGAAGATGGTGGTTCCCAGAATTTTTGTCATAGAGGCTATTTTTTTATAGTAAAAATTTCATAGACTTTTCACTTGGATAATAGTTGTATTTCTAATGTCTTCTGGTTAAATAAATCACAATAAAAAGTTAAGATGATGTAAAAAATACTTGACAATAATGTATATTTAATTAATAAAGTATCATTAATACATTTGGTTCAAAACTGTTTGAGATATTATTTAGCCATTCTACATAAAATGTTTCATGTGCATATGGGTTCATGGACCCTTAGTAATATTTCCTAACTTTTGGAGTCTCTGATTGCAGGTTGGAAACAACAGTTGAAACTTATAAAATGTTATTTCACTTTGATGAAAATTACTTCTAATATGCTTGATCCATTGCACAAATATATGAAATTATTTATGATCATCTTTAACATTTTTTCCCTAGTATTTCAAAAATTCTAGTTATTCTTTTTTACTGGACTTTAAATGAGGTGGTTAAATGTCCAGATGGGTGATCCACTGAAGACCCATCTTGGCTATATTGCAGACTCTCAAGCATAGAGTCCATAAACAGAGATAACTCACTTCTGTTTTTCAATGCATCATGTAGCATTGTAACCATTTCTTAATTCATTGAATTTAAGTTGCCTTTAATTGTGGGAAATTATTTCATATAATACTTATAAATAAAAAATGTTGCCAATTAAACTCTGACATGATCATTTAAATATTATTTCATTTAAAAATTTTTAGCTTATTAGAAAAGCTATTTTACATTTGTTTAGACATAGGTTTTAATCGTACCTAATGAATAGAATTCAGCAAACTGATGGAATGACACTTCTGAGATTAGGTTACAAAAGACTGACTTCTTTCTGGCTATCGTCCCTTTCTCCCTCTTGCTTTCTCACTCTAATCAAGCCACCTGTCATGTCCTGAGCTGCCCAATTAGGAGACCACTAAGCAAGGAATCAAGGGAGGTCTCTGGCCAACAGTTCATGAGGAACCAAGACTTCAGTCCAATAGCCCATGAGAAACTGAATCCAATCAACAATCACTTGAGTGAGCTTGAAAGCAGACCCACCCCCAGTTGAGCCTTAAAATAATCACAGCCTCAGAAAACACCTTGGTTGCGGCTTGTGAGAGTTCTGGAGCCAGAGGACTCAGCTAAACCATGCCTGATTCCCTGATCTACAAAATATTTCATACAATAAATGCTGTTGTCTTCAGCCACTAAGTTTTGGGGTAATTTGTAATGCAGCAATAGATAGCTAATGCAGGCAATACACCATGAATGCACAATGATGTCTACATCATGAACGTCCTGGCTGATAGCATCTATTCATTGCCATCGATTGAAAGATGCATCTCAATTTTAGAGAATGATAAGAGTGAATAAATAATCTACATTTTAGAATAAATGGAGAAGTAGAGTAGTTTACTTGTTTGTCTTCACAATTAGCATGAGAGGTCCTTGAAAGAAAGAATTGTGTTTTATTCAGCTCCGAGAATCCATGGTGCCCAACACATAGAAATGTTTTGTAGATGTTTGCTGAACTGAATTATCCAGATCATTTTATCATTGGACAAAAAAGCCTAGCTCGAGGCAAATCTTGAGAAAAAGAATTTGTTCATTGCCACAGTTTAGAGAGGTCAGACTAGCACTCAAAATGTTTCTTTAAAAAGTTTGTCTATGCTCTTTTTAATTTAACAATGTCACTCATTTCACTTGTTCTTTGAGTACTGAGGGATACCATCCTCTTTGATGTCGAAAATAAAAATGGAAGTTGGACTTCAATAATAATATTACTAATTTAAGAATTATGTGACAACCTTTCATAATTTTGCTCAGAACTTTATAAGAGTACATAGAAGATTGTCAGCAAAAGAGCATTATCTTAGTATTTTAAGGGAATGTAAACATCATAATATTTTAACTCATAGACTGAGCAGATTAAGTTCCATATTTAGAAAACCACATTATTCAAATTAATCTAAGAAAACAAATTGATTTCTGTGTGTAGACAGAGCTGACATTTTTGTGTGGAAAATAATTCTATAGTAATTAAAAGAGTAGTTTGTAAACTTGGAGCTTTGGGTTGATTCACTTACAGACAAATACAGGTGGCATGCTCTTTGCATGCATGTTTAATTTTCCCATTAGTTCCTAGGCTCTTGCAGACAGGGGTCATGTAATACTAACCGTTCTAATGACAAGAAGCATTTCTTAGCATTTATGCTGTGTTAGTCACTGTGTTAATCCCTTTACATGTATGACCTCATTTATTCCTTAAAACCAGCACATTAAGCAAGTAATACTTTTAGTTTTATAGATGACATAAGTGAGGCTTAGGGAATTTAAATAACTTGCTAATATCATCCAGTTACCAAGTGGTGGAGTCAGGATTTGAACCCAGTGCCATATTTCCAAAGTCTGTCCTCTCAACCACTGAGCTTTATTGCCCTTTCTCTTAGCTACTATTGTATTCTACAGAATTTAGCATATTGTCTTGCACATAGGGTATGCTCAATAGATACTTATTGAATCAAAATCATTAATATGTATCTATTAAACTCCAAATATGTACCTACTAGGTGTTGATGTAGCTAGTTGCCTAACTGGGAAAGTTTTAAAAAAATTAAAAATGGGAGTATCTGTGTTTAATTTATGGGGCATGTATAGCAGTTTCATCAGGAATGTAAGCAAGACCATTCAAAATTCAATAAATTTATGTAGGAAATACAATATGCTCATGGCTATTTTGCTATTGGACCTTGAAATACAAGACTAATTGTTAATTTCTTTATTAAATATGTTTTCCAAATTCACTAAGTTGTATTGCTGTTTCTAGTTTTGGTTTTGAGATACAGGTATGCTTTTAAATGGTTCAAAGGGAATAATAGCAATGAAACTCATCTGAGAATGTTATCAATGAACTGATATATTATCTCTATGGTGGAAGGTTATAATTATGCAATATATTCAGATCTTTAATATAAGACTGTGGCAAATGATCCTTTGGGGGCCTTATTATCCTATTTAATTAGAGATGGATAGGATAATTCATCTATTTCTATTTAAATTTTAATAAAGGTAGAGAATGGATTTTATAAATGATATCTTTCTTTGTAAAACACAGAGCTTTTTTGAATTATTTGCAAATGTTGTTCAGAAGGAGGTAGAAACTGAAACTATGTGGCAATATTCTTTGTACTTTCTCCAAAAAGATATACTAACTAAAGGGGACCCCCCCCCCCCACCAGCTTTCCCACAAGGCAAGTTCTAAAGCTTCTCCTGACAGAGGAATCCCAGGGTTATTTCTTTCTTTCTTTCTTTCTTTATTTCAAGATGCAGAGGAAAGAGACAAGGGGAGTGTAGCCTTGTGATAGTGTAAAACATTGACTTTCCCTCCAAGGAGAACAATTTCTCTTTTCCCTCATTGTTTCCTTTTTCCTTCTTCCTTCAAGATTAGAGGGAAGAAGGGTAGGATTGGGGGAAGGGACACTGGGTTGAATTACAGGAGATTTGATTTTCTTGTATCAGACATCTAAGAACTGAAAGCTGTTTTCTTCCTTCGATCCTTCTATTGTTCTATTCATTAAGTCATTTATTTATTGAAAACAAATTCACTGAATACCAATTTTGTGCCAGAAACTGTGATGAGTGTATTAAATATAGCATGAGTAATACAAAACATGTGCCACCATGAACTGATTATTTCTTAAATACTTCTGTGGGGTAATTTGACTTGCAACGTGTTCCTAATTTATGTGCCTTCAAGGAGCTCACATTCTGTGAAGAAACCAGCAAAGAGAAAGTAAAGTAAATAAAGATGGCGCCAACTTTTGATTATTAGTATGTAGAAAACAGGGTAGTATATCAAGAATAACCATGTGGTGTGGCAGGAGCCATTTTTATAGGGTGAAGAAGGTCAAGAAAATGTCTCTGTGGTTATGTTTGAGCTAAGATTTGAAGAATGAGAACAAGGTAACCATGCAAAGATCTTTGGAAAAGCATTCTAGGAAGAGAGAGCAAGCAATGCAAATGCCTTGAAAGGGGAACCAACTGGCAAGTTTGAGGCCAATGTGTCTGGAATCTGTTTACAGAACAATTGCAGAATGAGACAAGTTTGAAGATAGAGGCAGGAGTAAGACAAAAGAAGCCATGTTAGGAAAGGAGTCATTGAAGTCATTGACTTCAATGTAGTTTCAGGAGTCATTGAAGAATGTGATTTAAGCAGATGACTTGACTTGATGAACAGCTTTAAAGTGACAAATGCTGGCAAATGGCCAGGGAGGCAGAGGAAAAGCCACTCAGGAGATTATTGCAGTAGTCCAGGTGGCAGACAATGGCATGAGACATATTTTGGAGTTAGAACCAATAGGGAAAGTCAATAGATTGCATGTTTCTGTCTTGAGCACTTGGGTGGGTGATGGGGCCATTAACTAAAGTGGAGAAGACTAGGTGGGAGACTGAGCTGAGGGAGAAAATCAGTGGTTCTATTTCAGACGTTAAGTTTGAGATACTTTTCAGATATGCATTGTGAAGATATCTGGTGGGCATTTGGAACAGAAGTTAGGATTTAAGGTGAAAATCTGAGGCTGGTCGCATACTCTTGGGGGCATTGGCTTATAGATGATATTTAAGCCAGTGTTCTGGAAAAAGCAAAAAGTAGGAGAAGGAAAACAAAGGAAAGAGTAAAAGAAGAAGCCCAAGTCTGAACCATGAGCTATCCAGTATCAAGGCTGGAGAAGGAGCCAGCAAAGGAGACTGAGAAGGGAAAGGCAGTAAAGTAGGAGGAAAACCAGGAGAGTGTGCATCATGGAAGCCAAGAGAAAAAGATGTATCAATAACTTGAAAACGGCATTCTACTAAAAATGTCTAAAAACACTGCAGAGAGAGAGTTTTCCACCATCTATTGACTGATGCTAAGATTCTGAGCAAAATGGTAGACTTGTTCCTTAGTTTCTACCTGCTCCCATCTGCCTTTGACATTCTACCCTCAGATGCAAAGTGGCTTTGGGTTGCAAAATTTCTTCTCCCTCCTTTTATCCAAACTTAAGCTCCTGTTCACTGGAGACTTTCAGCTGGGTGTGAGTCCAATGAAAGCATTATGGTGTGAATGACCAATGATTCAAACTTCTTAAACTGTGTTTGCAATCCTGTAAAACAGGGCCTTAGAAAGTAAAGAACATTGCTGAAGGAGGCAATGTGAGCTAGCCCTACAGTTTTCAAGTCAAAATACTGAACATTTTTGCATGTGTATTTATTTTACCAAAATATAAATTTTCTTATTAGTTTTATTCTTCTTCATGTATTTATTTTGCAGGAAGGAAATCTGAATCTTAATTTTATCTATACGTTCAAGGACTAGGTTCTGTTTAATTAAATATTCTTATTAACTGAAGGTTATTTAATTATCTTCTATATTTCAATTAAGAAAATAGAGAGATGTCTTTTTCCTTACAATTGTGATAATCAAAAGAGTAAGCTCTCTTTGTATTTTTAAAATAATATTTAAATTCTAGCATTAGAACATTTCCTTCATTGTTATGAAAATATGACACCAAAGTATCAATAATACTATATATAATATATTAAAGATCTCTCCTTTCCTTATGTTTCCTGATAATTTTACTTTAATTGTTTTAGGAAGTTCAGCAAAAAAAGAAGAGTCCTTGTTTTGATGTTTTATTTCTAAAAATCATCTGTGGAGCACAATACAAAGAAGTAAATTGCTTAACTGAAGGAAGAGATGACACGATATTGAAAAATGAGAAGAAGCTGATGGCTGGTGGAGTAAAATAATGCTGCCCCATCCATTGCTACATATACTGCTTGCAAAACTCCTATTTCTTCCTCTATCAGGCATAAAATAAGCATCAGAGACCAAACAAAAAATATGTAAAGGCCCAGTATAGAGCATTTTTTCATAGTATTCCATTGGCGAGATATTTGCTGACTTGTGCTACCCGAGCAAAACGACTCATTCAGTTTTCAAACTGCAGTAAAACTTCTTTAACTAGAACCAATGAGCCAGAATTCTCATCCTACCTATTAGGTTGGTGCAAAGGTAATTGCGGTTTAAAAAGTTAAAAATAATCGCAAAAACCACAATTACATTTGTACCAACCTAATAGTTTCATACTACATCTAGGAGAAAGAGTCAAAGGTTAAAAGAAAAGGCTCCACAAATTCACATGGAAGAGTTTAAGTTTTACTTTAGAAGTGTTTGTTTCTGTGTCTTTTTAAACAATAACGTAGAGTTAAATAGAAATTTAAAAGCCTTTACTTGTTCACAGAGCATTAATTTTACTATGCTTTTCAGAATCTACTGCCAGGAACCTGGGTTGGCTGAAGCAAACAACACTTTGTAATACACTGTAGAAATCCTGTTCTGACCTCTATTTCAGATCCTGAACTTTCTCATATAATCCACAACTTTAAGCAATAGATTCGTTCAGAAGACAAAGCAGCTCTTTAGTATTTGTAGATTTGGGGGGGTCATAGAAGATAATGAAAGGTGGAATTCTAGAAGGGCTGCAGGAGGATTACTGCTTGCAGATTAAAGTTTTTGTTGTTTTTTACTGGCTAATTCAATTCAGCTTTTAATGATATTTTTTATCCCTAAAAAAATTACTGTTATTAGATTAGTGCAAAAGTAATTGCAGTTTAAAAGGTTAAAAGTAATTGCAAAAACCGCAATTACTTTTGCACTAACCTAACACTTTCTTCAGCAAAAAGTTGCTTTCTCTTTAGGTATCCCATTCAAAAATCTTTGGTGTTTTGCATAGTCATAATGCATTTGTTAGTTTTGGAAGCTAGCTGCCTCAGCATTTTTAGAATATAATTATTAAAACATTTGTTAAAACCAAGAGCCTCATTATCTTAAAAATACAGGTATGGCACAAACCTAGGAAGCTATGTTTCTGACCTTTATCTTGCCCCAGTACAATGCATGGCATATTTCAAATTTTGTTAAAATAGAATGGTATATAAAATATTCAGCTATACTCACTTAAAATCTTTTTATTGATTATTTTTATTTGCAAGAAAAACTGTGCTAGGCACCATGGGGGATGGGGAGGCACAGAGATAAATGATAAACAGCCCTTTCTTTAACAAAGAGTGTAATATAATCAGTGGTATTGAGACTCCAGTCTAGTTGTGCAAATTGTCACCCAGAACCCTTCACCTTGGACCTGGCTGTTAAATTTATAGACCATCTTGAAATGCTCAGAGAAAGATGCTTAGGCAAGTCTCTCCCAGTGCACTGTCTGCCAGGGAAAGGTGAGTATGTCTTTAGGTCATCGGGAGCATGTTTTATTGCCTAGGGCCAGGCATATAGCATGCACTCAAAAAATATTCATTGAATGAATGCACACTGCAACAACCAAGTGACTTACAGTGGCTCCTATTAATCCCAGACATTACGTATACTAGGAGAAACAGGCTCTTTATATACTGGCCTTAAATGGTAGAAATGTGTTTCCCGTATGGGTCACTAGAGATGTCTTGTTATACCTGATTGTCTTGGTGGTTTTCATTACTTTAGGATCTTCTTGGACAATGAAGTTTTTCTGACATTTTTAAAGTTGGTATCCATAAGCATCACTTATGCAGGCTCTCAGATGCTCATCTTCTGAGATTCCTATTCAGGAGCCCGGACGGTAAGGAAGCATGCCAGGTGACTGATGCAGTTGCCTGTAAATCAGACTTTAAGAGACACTGTTGGGTATAGGTAGGCACCCTAATCCTTAGGATTTCACCAAAGTCTTTGTAAGTAAAATGCTCTAAGTTAAAAATACATACCACTGGCTCGAGAATACTTTTGAAAACAGAAATTAAATGTCAAAAGCACAAGTTATCATTTATGCAAAGTAGCGTTGCAGTTATCAGCTGTGATAAGTAGGGCTACTGAAATATGTGAGATGACACAAGGTTAACAGGGATTAATAAAGATTTAAGAGAGGCTGGACTCAATAGGTCAGTTATAATAGTTATTCTAGTCATTGTTACTGAGTTAGCATATGATTTACTGTTATTAGATCAATAAGGATGAAGAGAGTCTTTAAATGTTTAGACAAGTGTGGATGTGAAAAAATGTTAAAGCAAAGGACCAGATACAGAAAAAAATTCAATAGAAATTTTTTATTCAAGGACAGTTTTTCTCAGAGATTTTATTGGGTTGCTGTGATTGCAGTGGTCTTGCAAACAACAAGTTATAAACCAAAAGCGATCTTGAAGCTTCTTACTTGTTAATATGTTGTGTAACTATATTTATAAATGCATTTTACGAGTAGGATTAACACTTGGTAAATAATAAATGTGCTTAAGAAAAACCACTTTGATGATTTGCATTTAAAAAAAATCTTTCATTGAAAGGGATCTAATTGATTTCATGTAATACAGACTCAGTGATGACAACAGGTTAGAACACTTTGAAAGAATGGGCAAGACTGGTATGAGAAACAATTTATAATCTCGGTTCTAGATTCTTCTATGGCTTAAAAAAAGTTGTTGTATTGACTGTTTTAGAGGACAAGTGGTTAGGAATTAAATAACTATGTTGAGACAAATTATATATATAAAGGCAGAATCTCAGGAGGTTCCTCAGGAATAGTTGTTTGAAAAAGATGACAGGAGCCAGCTGAATTGCAACCTCAGAACCTCAACAAGCAAGAGGGGAGTGCCTTTTATTTGTTTTACATCCAGAACACTGTAGATGATTAACTATTTATAACAAATACAAGGAATCATAAAACGTATATATCATACACATGACATTCACTTGCCAATCCTTTGCTGTAGGCCTCAAGCCCGTTTCCTTCAGTGTAGGTCTGATTGAAATTCCAAGTTGTTTTAGTTATGTAAATAGATCGTGTGAGGTGTTGAGTGGAGTTTTCGTGCTCTCTCGCGCTCACGCTCTCCCTCCCTGCCTCTTGTCTCCTCTCCTTAAAAATTAAATCCCATAGCTGGAAACAAAAACAAAGGGGGTTAACTAGGCCACACCGTAGATTTACAAAAGTAGTCCAGACAGGGGCCAGCCACCTGCTTCCAGGACTGCAAAGAGGAGCCAGAAGAATTAGCTTTTATCCACTCCTCCGTCTGCCCCACTCCGTGCAAGTGGAAGACAGGGAAGAAGAGAGAGGTGAACTTTTGGGAAAAGTAGTGCTCAAGAAAAGAGGCGATCCCCTTTTTTCCCTCTTAGGGGAGGCTACACCATGAAAAGGTGGGAAGCATTTGCAGCAAAGAAGGCTGACATAACATTTTAGAGTTGGATGTTTGTTCTGTTTACGGCCCTGACCTGCTGCTACCCAGGTGGGAAAGGAGCATTAGGGAATGATGGTAAGGACCACCCTCTTGCGTTTCCCATCAGTGTAGAAGATGGATTTTGGCTGTTCCCAAAAGATCCTTTTGGACTTAGATCCTACTGAAGGGGAGCAGAATTTGTCACCCCGAAATAAGCCTCTTTGTCATAAAAATTATTTCAGGCTGATTATTTTTAAGAAACAGCAGACACAAGAGAAGCTCTGAAAACCCAAATAGAAAGAAGTTACCCTTTTGTAAGAGCCATTTGCATTTGTAAGGGAAATCTCCATTTGTAAGGCGGTCTCCCTCTCTGCAGGAGGAAGAGGAGGATGAATAAATCTCTAGAAACTCTCATCAAGGAAGAAGGCAAGGACTTAAACCCATGCGACCACCTTACCCTACTTTACAGTGCTTTGCCTGGTCACCTCCCATAACTGCCACCCCTCAACAGCTTTTGTCCTTAGTTGGAGATGGTATTTCAGGGGGTGACTTGGACCATTTGGGGGAGTTCCTCAGTTTTCTTGGGTGTCTCCCATGTATACAGGAAGTATACATGTTTTTAAACTTCTGTTTGCTTTTCTCCTATTAACCTGCCTTTGATTATAGGGAGTCTCAGCCAAGAAGCTAGAAGGCTAAAGAGAAAATTCTTTTTTCCTCCTTTACCCTACTCAGCAAGATCTGTTGAGATCCTCACCCATCCACATCTGTCCACGTTCAGCCTTTAAAGATGTAGTTACATTAGTATTATGACCAACAGAGGTGAGAAGCACATCTTGCTGGATAAAGAGACAACTTTTCCACTCCCTTCTCCCTATCCTCACACCAGAGGGATAACTGGAGGCGAAAGGCAGGGGAATCTGAGAGCCACAAGGTATTAAAGAGAAGAGCTTTAAAACAGGTAAGAGATTGAAGTTGTAACAAGATTGCCTCAAAAACTAGAATGAAATTATTGTAATGACTAAAAGTCATTAAGAAGTTTTACCGTAAAAATAAGACTCTCAAGGGGATTGCTAGAGCACATTTGGTGGCAGTTACTCCAAAATGAAAACGATTTCACATTTGTACCCTGACATGTTGAAATTTTCGCTTAAAAAACCATACTTGAACACTCTACTCCCATAATGTATAGGCTATTATTTCCAGGGATGTTTCTTTTTTCTTAAGTGAGAATTTAGACTCCAGGGAAATGCTCTTAGTAAAGCTCCCTTTGAGAGCTTCGTCTTTTACTTTTCTTCCACCCGTGTCTAATCTGACAGCAATTTTAAAGCTATTTGCATTGATTGAGTCTTTCCAAAGGGATTCAAGTTTTCATAACAACAGTGTTCTTTTTACACTCACTCCATAGGTTTACGTACTATTTAGTTCAATCACAGAATTAGGAAAACAAGTAAAACTGGCATAAACAAGTTTGGGAGCCAACACAACTGATTCTTGGAAGGCATACAGGCTGATGGTGCATGCAGAAGAGGGGCCTTTTCCCCAACTCCTCTCCATGCCTTGATCCTCCCATCATACTGACTGGCCTACAGGGTAGAGGGTGTTCACAGCTGGTAGGCTTCTCATGCATATTTTAAAGCTATGAGAGAAATACAAATTGGTTGTTACAAAATAGTCACAGAAATGTGAAGTGCAGAATAGGGAATATAGTCAGTAATGTTGTAACAACTATGTATGGTGCCAGGTGGGTACTAGACTAATGGGGGATCACTGTATACAGTATATAAATGTCTAACCACTATACAGTACACCTGAAACTAACATAAAATTATGTTGAATGTCAACTAAAACTGAAATAATTGCTTAATTAAAAAAATAAAGATGTGAGAGAAAATATTTTGAACTCCATTGGGGTTAGTTCAGGTAAATGTAAACTATTTTTTTAAATGCAAGTATCATCACTATTACTGCTTGAGAAGAATGCTTATTTGATATAAAATTGCTCACTTCTGATGATCACCAAGGTAAAATAAAATCTCCCTGAATGCGAGCAGTAGGAAACAACACAACTCCTCTCAGAACAGTAGAAAAGAATCCATCCCTCTCCAGAGATGCTTTAAAAATCACCCACCTGTTTTCAACTGCATTTTCTACAGATTTCAAGCCCCAATTTAATCAACTTTATGCAGTATGCAATAATATATGCATATTAATGTCTAATTTTGTCTGCATTGATCTCTCTAGTAAAGAAAGCTGATATGAAGAGAGTATATTCCGATGTATGACTATTATTTCTAGTCCCCATTGAAGAGTTTCCTCATTAGAGCTATTATGTTAATTTCACCTAGAATTGCTGTTCATTGTCTCTAGGAATATGTTTCCTTTCTTCCCGAATTCCAATTCTGTTGGAGTGACAAAAATCTAATCTCAGTTGATTCAAGAGTTTCCTTTAAATCATACTTTTTCTAGGATGGAAGGTTCTTAAGTATTACCAAGGAGACGGAAATAGAAAAAAATCTGATCCTGAAGTTTCTTTGTCCTGACTTTTTCTCATCCAGCAGATGTGTTACTTGTGGCTCAGTGTTTGGGACATGGGGATTATTTTGCTCCATTCTCACTCCACTCTGCCACAGAGATGGCACCTGTCTGTGAGGCTGCTGGGGTACCAGCTGTCTGGACTCACCATGGATCTATTTCCTGCCTGCACCAGCAGAGCTGGTTGCTCTTGGATCCACCAATGACTATACTCTTACCACTTTTCTTCTGCCTCCCTCCCCACAATACAGAGGAATCTTTTTAAGTCTTTGCTGGGAGTCTCATTACCCTCAAATCTCTAGTTCTCACGAATGATGTTCTCAAATACTTTTATTCCTATGTCTTGAGGGTATAAGCTTTTGAAACACAAATCCAAGAAGAAATTTGAACGTTTGTCGATTTCTCCCTTGCTACCTCTTCCCTGACAATGAGCAGAGACCAGCTATCTCCCTGAATGAGTTGATAGTGGAAAGGAAAGTGAGAAAGGGGGAAATAACTGGAGGATAAAGAATATACAAGGTCTGACAATTAAGTTGGCGAACTTGTTGCAAAGCTGTTGCTAACCTTTTTTAATATCAGAGGGATTATTCATTATGAATTTGTATCAACAGGGCAAACACTTAACCAAATTTATGCTGAAAAGGCTGCGTGAAAAAGTTAGACGACCTGAACTTTTGGCCAACAATTCATGGCTCTTGCATCACGACAAGGCACCAGCTCACACGGCACTGCCTGTGAGGGAGTTTTTAGCCAGTGAACAAATAACTGTATTGGAACACCCTCCCTAGTCATCTGATATGGCCTGCAATGACTTCTTTCTTTACCCAAAGATAAAGGAAATGTTGAAAGGAAGACATTTGGATGACATTCACTTCGTCAAGGGTAATCCAATGGCAGCTCTGATGGCCATTTCAGAAAAAGAGTTCCAAAATTGCTTTGAAGGGTGGGCAAGGTGCTAGCATCAGTGCAAAGCTTCCCAAGGGGAGGACTTCGAAGGTGGCCATAGTGATATTCAGCAATGAGGTATGGAGCACTTTTTCTAGGATGAGTTTGTGAACATAATTGTCTGAACTCGTAGGCTAATATCTCAAAATAACTGTCACAATAGCTTTTTCACTCATTTTATTTGCAAACTTCAAACAACCATCCTGTCCCCTTCCCAACAGTCCCAGACTAGTTTGCAAATTTGGGTCCTGTGATGGCAAATATTTTGTAGGCTTAGCTCTACCAACCCCCTACACTGCCCAACTGGAGCAATGAACTTTAATATCAAGTCATTCAGGGATAAGTTATCTGCCTTCAAGCTGTTTCTAGAAGCACAGCTCAATAATTTTCTCCATGTTGTTTCTCTTTTGACATGGGACAGCCCCAAATTCCAAACTCTAGGCTTTTCACTAAGTATTCCATTTTATCGAACTGGATTTCTGCTTTTGTCCTCATTCCAAGTTCTTATTCCAGAAATTTGCCTTTATCTCTGTGGCAGGCTGAATGATGATTCCCCCAAAGATATCTATGTTCTAATCCGCAGAAACTTGGAATATATTAATGGCATTAAATTTGCAAAACAGTCCACCTTAAGATAAGAAGAGTGTCTTCCATTATCTAGGTAGGGCCAATGTAATGACAGAGTCTTTAAATTAGAAGAGGGAGGCTGCAAAGTTCAGAGGGTTGTGATAGGATAAGAACTCAACTTGTTCTTGCTAGCTTTGAGGGTGAAGGAAGGTGCCACAAGACAAGGAATGTGGGCAGCCTCTGGAAGCTGGAAAGGGCAAGGAAATGGATTCTCCCTTAGAGCCTTCAGAATGGAATGCAACCATGCCAACACCTTGATCTTAACCCAGTGAGACCCACTTCAGACTTCTGATTTCCAGAACTGTAAGACAATAAATGTGTGCTGTCCTAAGCCACTAAGTTTGTGGTAGTTTATTACAACAGCCAAGGAAACTCATACAATCTCCATCATGGGATCCAGACTTGGTCCTAAAAAATCTTTCAAAGTGGGAGTTTGGATCTTGCCAGGGCTTTACCTAAAGATGGACCTCCCTTTGTCTACCTGTGTGATGTGTCCTCCCACTCTGTACTGATGGGATACACTATTGCTCACTTTGCTGCCCTCTTGCCTGTTCTCTGCTAGAAATGTCCAGAAGCTGTAGACACCTTGCCCTAAAACTGGATGCTCCACAATTCTTTTTTTTTTTTCTTTTCTTTTTTTAAATTAATTAAATTTATTGGGGTGACAATTGTTAGTAAATTTACATAGATTTCAGGTGTACAATTCTGTATTACACCATCTATAAATCCCATTGTGTGTTCAACACCCAGAGTCAGTTCTCCTTCCATCACCATATATTTGACCCCCTTACCCTCATCACCCACCCCCCACCCCCCTTACCCTCTGGTAACCACTAAACTATTGTCTGTGTCTATGAGTTTTTGTTTCTCATTTGTTTGTCTTGTTCTTTTGTGGTTTTTGGTTTATATACCACATATCAGTGAAATCATAGGGTTCTCTGCTTTTTCTGTCTGACTTATTTCGCTTAGCATTATTCTCTCGAGATCCATCCATGTTGTCACAAATGCTCCTATGTCATCTTTCCTTAACGCGGAATAGTATTCCATTGTGTATATATACCACAACTTCTTTATCCATTCATCTATCGAAGGACATTTTGGTTGTTTCCATGTCTTGGCCACCGTAAACAAAGCTGCAATGAACATTGGAGCACACGTGTCTCTATAGAGAAATGCTTTCAGATTTTTTGGGTAGATACCCAGGAGAGCGATTGCTGGGTCCTATGGTAATTCTATTCGTAATTTCTTGAGGAACCTCCACACTGCCTTCCATAGCGGCTGCACCAGATGCTCGGCAATTCTGAGATGTGGCATAGTCTATTTGTTATGTTGGTATTCAACAGGTCTGGTCTGTATCCACTCGACATTGTAAACCGCCTATGTGCTATCAGTCAATCCAGTCTACAACCTTAGCTATCCTTTTACCATATGGCCACTTAACACTTCTGCCTCCCTTAACCCCATGAGTTGCTAATACCTTGTTTTCATCTGTGTGGTAATTCCCTAGGATTCTGCATTGGATATCACGGCAGGGAAGCACATGAAAATCAATCAGCTCCCTTCCTCTGGACATCTAAACTGCTCATCTAAGAATGAGGCTTTTATTTTTCACTTTCCCCAAACAACCTTTTCTTTTATTACATTCTCCCTAAATTGCATTTCTGTTATGAGCTTTGCCCCAAGTGGATATAACTATTGATTTTCATTTTTTATACAACTTGGGCAGATCCTTGGATGCATTGCTAATTTGCACCTTGCACATAGTTCTAGAGGTTGTTATTTCCAATTTCATGTTATTTTTCTTATGGCTATAGAACGGCATGTTTCAGGTCTACAAGATATTTAGTAAATTCTGTAAAGTTGGTAGCAAAGAACAAAGCTGCCTGTGCTTCTTCAGCAGTTATCATCACTCTCTTGTGTGTTCTGAAAAAGGCTGCCATTATTTAAATACAAATGTTGGAGAGATTTTTGTTGCTTCAATGATATTGAAAACACAGGACTTTTAAATACCATTATTTCCATCATTTAATTTTTGTTTATTATCACGAATCAGTAGATAATTGGTAGTTTTGATACTTAAATCACTCAAAGAATCTATCATTAAATTGATGGCATCATTTCAGTCAATGTAGTGCATGCTGCATGGTTTCTGTTGCTATTTGCATTTGTAAATTAGTGGAAAGACTACTTGGAATGATGCACTGTTGAAAAATGGAATCAGAAACCTGTTTATTTCAGAAGCCACTATCTCTTTTCTTACTCTTAGTTGGTTGTTTTGCCTTTCAATCCTTGAAAAACAGAAGAGCTGAGTGTTTTAGTAAGAAAAAGGATGGAAAGCGCCCAATGGATTTGGTAAATATGAAGTCCCTGGTCACTTTATATAATGCAGTTTGGTAGAGACAGAAGCCAGGTTGCTGTGGGTTGAGACGTGAATGGGAAGTGAGGAGTTGGAAATAGCCACTGGGAAAGACGAGAAGCAGAGTTGAGACTGGATAGTAAACAGAAGGGACAAATGTTCAGAGAAGCATTTCAGGAAAAGAGAGACTTTAGGATATTTGTTGGCTAAGGAGAAGGAGCCAGCAGAAAGGCAAAGCCTTTCAAGAAAGGTTATGACTGTGAGAGCAGGATCCTGGGGAAAAAGAGTAGATGGAGGGCCTGCAGATGATGACTAAAGTGGAAGGGTTGGTTGGTTGTTAAGAAGAGGAGGGAAGTAGCACTTTCTGAGCCTGGAGGACAGGAGTTAAGGATGCGCATGACTAAAGATGTGTTTGTAGAGAGGCTGGGCTGAAAGTCACAGGAAGTCATCCCTGATGGCCTCAACTATTCTCCACAAAGAAAGAGGCTTTGTCATCTGATGAAAGTATGAGGCTCAAGGATTAAAGAACGTGTGAACAATCCAAGAAAGAACAAGTGAAATAATCAAGGAATGATACTGTGGACCTAACTGAACCTGAACCCACAAGTACGTAGTACCTAGCTATGCAGTTGTGTAATTTCTGCCAACGGTGTTCAGCTTCTGGGTGTATAAACAGAGAATACAAATTGTGATATTAGAAGTATCAGAAAGAGAAATTAAGAAAACAATCCCATTTACAATTGCATCAAAAAACAAAACAAAAACCTAGGAATAAATTTAACCAAGGAGGTAAAAGACCTATACTCAGAAAATTATAAGACACTGTAGAAAGAAATTGAAGAAGATACAAATAAATGAAAGCGTATACTATGCTCATGGATAGGAAGAATTAACATCATTAAAATGTCCATACTACCCAAAGCAATCTATAGATTCAATGCAACTCCTATCAAATTACCAATGGCACTTTTCACAGACCTACAACAAATAATCTTAAAATTTATATAGAACCACGAAAGACCCCAAATAGCCACAGCAATCTTGAGAACGAAGAACAAAGTTGGCGGTATCACGCTACCTGATATAAAACTGTACTAAAGGCTATAGTAATCAAAACAGCATGGTATCGACATAAAAACTGAGATGTAGATCAATAGAACAGAATAGAGAGCCCAGAAATAAACCCATGCCCATATGGTCAATTAATCTATGACAAAGGAGGTAAGAATATACAATGGGGTAAAGACAATCTATTCAATAAGTGGTGTTGAGAAAAGTGGATAGATACATGCACACACACAAAAATGAAACTAGACCACTTTCTTACACCATATACAAGAATAAACTCAAAATGGGTTAAAGACTTAAATGTAAGACCGAAAACCATAAAACTCCTAGAAGAAAACATAGGCAGTAAACTCTCTGACATTGACCTTAGTAATATTTTTTTTGATATATCTCCTCAGGCAAGCCAAACAAAAAAATAAACAAATGGGACTACATCAAACTGAAATGTTTTTGCACAGCAAAGAAAATCGTCAACAAAATGAAAAGACAACCTACTGAATAGAAGATATTTGCCAATGATACATCTGAGAAGGGTTAATATCTAAAATATATAAAGAACTCATACAACTTAACACCAAAAAAACAAACAATCTGATTAAAAAATGGGCAGAGGACCTGAATAGACATCTCTCCAAAGAGGAGATGGTCAATAGACATATGAAAAGATGCTCAGCATCACGAATCATCAGAAAAATGCAAATAAAAACCACAATGAGATGCTACCTCACACCTGTCGGAATGGCTGTCATCAACAAATCAACAAACAACAGTGTTAGCAAGAATGCAGAGGAAAGGCAACCCTTGTACACTGCTGGTGGAAAGGTAAATTGGTGCAGCCACTATGGAAAATGGTTTGGAGGTTCCTCAAAAAAGTTAAAAATAGAACTACCTTATGACCCAGCAATTCCACTCCTGGGTATTTATCTGAAGAAATCCAAAACACTAATTCAGAAAGATATATGCACCCCTATGTTAATTGCAGCATTATTTACAATGGCCAAGATATGGAAGCAACCTAAGTGCCCATCAGTAGATGAATGGATGAAGAAGAGGTGGTACATTTATACAATGGAGTATTACGCAGCCATAAAAAAGAACGAAATCTTACCATTTGCAACAACCTGGATGGACCTAGAGGGTATTATGCTAAGTGAAATAAGTCAGACAAGAAAGACAAATACCACATGATTTCACTTATATGTTGAATTTAAAAAACAAAATAAACGCACAAACAAAACAGAAACAAACTCATAGATAAAGAGAACAAACTGATGGTTGCCAGATGGGAAGAGGGTTGGGGGTTGGGTGAAAATGGTGAAGGGATTAAGAAGTACAAATTGACAGATATAAAAACAGTCCTGGGGATGCAAGTGGGTACTAGACTTGTCGGGGGTTCACTTCGTAGGGTATATAAATTTCTAACCACTATGCTGTACACCTAAAACTAATATAATATTGAATGTCAACTGTAATTGAAAAATGAAAAAAATAACAAAAACAGGGGGGAAAATGTGATATTACAGGATTTTTTACCCCTGGATGAGAGTAATTAGAGGATGGGGGTAGGAGAGACTCTGATCCAGGTTGGGTAAGGAAGAAAGGGAGGCCAGGAGTGGGATGACAGATTGGGAGTTAATGGAAGGACTAAGGGCGTCCTCATTTGATGTTCATAACAACCCTTCAGATAAACATTTTCATCAGCCTAAGTTTGAAGATGAGGAAACTGAGGCTTTGAGATGTGAGGTGACATTTTGCCCTCAGAAAACTCACAAGGCAAGTGCCTAGGCAGGTAGTTGAGAATTGGACAAAAATGCCTGTTGATTACATTCCTTAGCAAGAACTCCACATTTCTTATTAGTTTAATGTCTATACCTGAAAGTTTCAAGATATTCTGAGAAAACAATCTGCCTAGTTACTTAAGTGCCTTACATAATGACCACTCTATTAAGATATTTTTATAACAAAGCCGTACTACCATAACTAGCCAGTGAATTGCTGCTGAAATTTATAAGATAAAAGCATATTAATTCTTATTTTTCTCTAGCCCAATTCTTTACGGATTGTATTGGGCCAACTAGCTAGGGAAAAAGCTCATATTCAAAGACTTCTATAAGGCAATATTTTATTTTTTTAAGGGAGAAACAGTTTTGTTTTAGACTCTTTTGCTGTATTTTATAACATTTTAGTGGATATTTATCTCAGGGAAAGTCATGTTGGTGTATGTTTTACAGATACGAAATTCACTGTAGTGACAATGTTGACGGATGAGTTTGGAATGATACTCTTTAAATGGGTAGCATGTAGTAGAACTAAGTAGCCCAGGCTAGGAGTTAAAATGGTCCCACCTCTAGAACCTCCTAGCTCCCGCCTCTAGAACTCACGAATTGTAATCTTGGGTGACCACTCCTTTGCATCGGTAAAATGGGTACATTACTCCAATGACCACTGTGGAGATTAAATGAGATCAGTATGTGGAAATCTTTGAAATATGAAAAAACTTACACATAAGGTGTGATGAGGAGTGTATTAGCTACTGTTGCATAACAAATGATACCCTCCCCCCTCAAAACATAGTAGATCCAAACAAGAAACATTTATCTCACAGTTTTTGAGGGTCAGGGATTTGAGAGCATCTTAGCTGAGTGGTGCTGGCACAAGGCTGCAGTCAAGGAGTCAGCTAAGTATACAGTAACTTCAAGGCACAACTGGGGGAAAGCTCACATCATATGACTGTTGGCAGGATTCAGATCCTTGCTGACTATTAGAGGCATCAGCTCTTTGCCATATGGGCCTCTCCGCAGGGCAGATCAAAACATGGCAATCGGCTTCCTTCAGAGCAAGTGAGTAAGAGAACAAGAGAAGGTACCTAAGATGAAAGCCCAGTCTCTTTGTAACCTAATTTTGGACATAACATCCATTACTTTTGCCATAGTCTATTCATTAGAAGCAAGTCATTAAATTTGACCTGCTCTCAAGGGGAATGAATTACACAAAGGCATGTGGAAATTATTGGGGGCCATCGTAAAGGCTGATGGATAGACAGATAGAGATAGATAGATAGATACAGAGATAGATACAGAGATAGATAGATGTAGATAAATAGGTAAATAGAGAGCTAGAGAGATGATAGGTGGATAGATGGATCTTTTGAATTCTAATTTTCATTGCACAGCAAGTTTTGTTTGCGTAAGAAATTTTTTTCGTCTAATGAAATAAAAATTTATTTTTTCACATGGTTAAATTTTTAAATAGAAAGAAAAAATTATTTAACTCTGCAATGGAGCAAATAATTACCATAGGGAGAAACAAGGAAGGCAACTAATTTCTCTTCATTGGTGTTGGTGGGGAGGATGAATTTCACAGCTGGACTCCAAGTTATTATGATTAGCTTTCTTTTCTTAAAAATTCTTTTTCCTGTTATGAAAATAATTCATGCCCTTTATAAAATTTTTGGAAAACTCTGATTTTATTGGGAAATATAAAAGCACTGTAATTAATATTGCAATATATTTATTGCATGTATGTTATGCCAATTTTTTTTTACTAAGCATAATTTTTCTTTCAGTTTTTATGACATCCCTAAGAGGAACAACAGGGTTAGAGATAAAATCTTTCCAACAAATTGTAAACTCTGTACTAGCTAGTAAGCTATTGTCTCTCACAGAAGCCAATGGTGGATCTCCAATATGACACCATTTCCTGAGGTACCAATTATCCATCAGGTTGATTATGTTGGATTCCTTCCACCATAGAGGGGCAGTGGTTTGTTCTTATTGAAATATATATATATATATCTTGTGGGTATGGGTTTTCTTTTCCTGCCTGCAATGCTTTTGCAGGCTCAGTAGTCAGTGGGTTGAAGATTTTATTCACCATCGAGGTATTCAATAGCCAAGGAACTCATCTCACAGTGTAAAAGAATGTGACATTGAGCTCATACCTATGGAATACACTGGTAAGATCCCATCACTTAGAAGTAATGGCCTGTTAGAAAAGTAGAATGGCCCACTGAAGACTGTTATGGCACCCATCGGAAGACAAAATCCTGAAAAACTGGGATTACCTTAGGGGTACATGCTTTGAATCAGCAATGAAACCAGATACAATCAACCAGTTAGTTTTTCTCCTTAATCTATATATTATTAATATTATAACCCTCACAACAACCTGGTAGGTAGGTACTATTATTATCCCCATGTTACTGGAACCAAGAAAGGTTCTGACCTGCCCAAGGTCACACAGCTGGTAGGTGGTGGAGGTGGGATTCCATCCTAGGCAGCCAAGATCCTGAATACAGTGTTCTTAAACACTGCTATGCTGTAATGGTTTGAAATTTTGTTTTATGATGTCACCCTTTGTTGATCTCTGTAAATGGGTAAATGGTGGTACAGATCTATTCTATGTTGATCAAGAAATGTAGATTGTTAGTGCTTGTTTATTTTTTCCATTTGTCTATTTTGAGATCAAATCAATTAAGAATTTCATGCCCACTGAGAAGAACAGCTCTTTGACATCTAGATCAGTGAGCTTTCGTGTTTCTGTATTTACCCTTGAACCATGGCTGCAATTTTAGAATTGGAGCTATTAAGTTCTCTGTGTGTCTGCATGTCTGTGTATCTAGAATTCAGAAAGCTCTTTACTTTTTGTTTGTGTGTACGATGTCTTCCTATCTCTGGAGAATACTAATCAATTAGATTATACAGTATCTCAAGTTAAAGGGGCTCTGTCTTGAACTCCTTGAAGTCTTAATCTGTATTAGTTTATAAACATAAATAAGTATATATAGAAACTGAATATTTCCCCAAATTTCAGAAAATAAGGACACTGAATTTCAAATACTTTAAATGTGCTAAAAAGCTTTTTAGGAAAAGCTAACTGAAAAATGTTTTAAGAGTCCAAATTCGTGTAATTTTGGCAAACAAGACTAGTTGAATAATTTTGGTTTAAGAAAAATAGCTGTATCTTCTCTGATTTATTAGTGTAAATACATTTTTATTCTACATGTATATGTTTTTCTTAAACGTGTGCAAATCAAGTAAGCTGACACTACTTCTACTTAATGTTTAAGATTATGAAAAATGTAAATTTGTGTTAACAAAATTGAGTCATTCTGCAAAACGTTTTATTTCAGCTATAATTATGTTTTGTAGTATGTCAGCTTAAAGATAATTTCAAAGATCTTAAAGTAGCTTAAAATTTGGGGCTGATGTCAGATTGACTTAATTAATGACTCACCATTGACTACCTAGGTCACATAATTACCAGGCATAATTTTATGTTTATAAAGTTTTGCTTTTTATATATGTCACAGAGAGGCTGTATCTTTGGGCCATGTCAATGAATGTTTCATTTTTGCCACTTTGAGAAGGTGTCAAAGGGAAGTGTGTGGCTGCAGAAACTTGTATTATGAGCTTTGCCTCTTTGCTAAAATGCCTGTGCAAAACAAAAGTTCTCAATTATCCATCCCTCCTTTTTTTCTTCATGAAATTAGTTACTTTCATGAAAGGCTATAGTTAATATAAATGGTTGAAACTACTCTAGGAGAAATAGGGACTGAAAAATAACACTGTGCACCTGCCACTGTTTTTCAAGGAAGAAAGAGTACTTTGGTCTTAATGCAGTATTATTCAGTTTCTCTTTTTTTTGATGTCTGAACCTCTTCATACGTGTAAGATTTTATTGAGGACCCAAAAGAATTTGTGGATGTGGATTAACTATCAATACTTACTGCATTAGAAATAAAAACTGAGTAAATTTTAGAACACTTACTTGTTGACTCTTTTAAAGATAGTAATTACGAGCATATTGTGTATTAATAACATCTTACTACTGTAATGAAATTATTGCTTACCTTGCAGAACCGCTAAGATCTGTCTTAAAGGGTCAGTTTGTTCCAGAATATGAAAGAGCTAATGAAGGACAAAATTTGGAAAGTAAATTTTATTTGTCCTGCTTTCTAATACCTGAGTCTGAAAAAAAGTTATGAAATGTGTTAAAATCTTGGCAAAGCATGCTCAGTTTTTATGACCATATTTCCTTGGTTTACTGCTTATTGCCTTTGCCTGTAATATGAGGGTTATTTTTTCACTTTCTAGACAGCAGAGATTCTGTCTAACCAGAATAATTTCCTGCACTTTATAGTGACTTTATTATATACTTAGTACTAAAGAAAACAACAAAGGTTGCTCATTCCTTATGAATAAAAGAATTAAGATTCTTTACAATCATGTTACCTTCTTTTTTTATTTTAAAGTGTTTATTGACACTTTGATTAAATATAGAACCAAGTATTGTTTCTCAGGCACCCATACTCCTACCTTAATCAAGTATCCAAGTCTCCTGTTTAAACTTAAAAAATTTTTGCCTTCTCCAAATCAGATCCTAAATAGAGAAATAGTTAAATAAATCTTTCAGAACATATTTTACACGTAAAACTATCTCTGATTTCTTCGAGGTCTTCTGGAAAATCACAAAGGTTTGTTTCTTTTACCTTCCAAAAAAAGAGAGGTGCTAGACATATTAGGTTTATTTATTAGTTAACCACTGATGAGTTACTTGGGAAGAGTAGTTAAATAAGAAGAGATACTCAGCCATCCCTAGCTTAAATTTGCTTAAGTAAATGTCGTTAATATATTTAAGAAATTATGTGCTTTATGGGAAGTTTCTAGAGATTCATGAATTTCCTTACTGTCCGTGTTATGTTTCTATTTCTCAAAGTCCTGATGGTACTTTGCCTGATATTAGGCAATAACAGTATAGTGTTATCAGTCATACTTTCAGATATTAAAAATGCTAACTAGACCATAGCCTTACTTCTTTAATTAAATCTAGCATTTTCTAGGCCAGTGGATTTCAATTGGGGATACACATCAGATTTACCCATGAAGTTTTATAAAAATACGGATATCAAGAACCTGCTCCAGACTTATTGAATCTTTTTAATTTGATATTCTTAATGTACGCTTAGAATATTCTTGGCATATTATATACATTGTCTTTCAGAATTAATATATATCTCAAGATTTTTTTCCTTTTAAATAATTATGTTCACCTTTTTTTGCTCACCCATTTGTATACATCAAATGTAACATTCGTTAGCTTTGTTGAAAATAGGCATAATCATTTTGTTTCAAGACATTTTCTGTACATTTTTAGAATGACTTTATTATCTTTGCTTTTCATGACCCAGAAACAACCTAATTTCCTCGTCACTTGCATTATTCTTATTATAAACTCTCATCAGATCTTTCACATATGAAAATTAATAAAAGTTTGTTTTCAACGAAGGTCTCTTTGCTCTGCAAATAGTTTTTGTTTTATTCTAATTCTTGCCTGAAGGTTCTGCTATAAGCTACAGGTCGTGTTGGAGTTTCCAACAAAAAAGGACCATCTCAGAGCCTTGTGAGAAAGGTAATTCAAATTATTGACACTTTGATAAAAGGATCCTTGGGTTCAGGCTTCTGATGGCATCGCTTAGACCACTTAGAGATCATATCAGTGCACTGAGTCAGGACTTCCAGAACTCTTGTTCATGAGGAAGGAGATGGTTTCATGACCCTGCTGACCCAAGATCCATCAGGACAAGAACTAATTACGTAAGTACCAAATGAACTGATAAGAAAAATTTAGTGTGGTTACTTGTTTGGAATAAAGTTGATATTTTTAATGTTTTTTTTCTCTAGATTATATAATAAAGAACTTTCTCTTTATTTATTTTTTAAATGAGTTTCAGGTGTACAAAGCAATGTAATAGTTAGACATTTACACCCCTCACAAAGTGATAACCCCTCCCAATCTACTACCCCTCTGACATCATGTGTAGCTGTCACTATACCATTGACTATATTCCCTATGCTGTACTTTTACATCCTGTGACTACATACAGAGGGTGCCAAAACAATGTATACAACATTTTAAGAAAGAAAAACAACTGTATTAAAATTGTAATACTCAATATATACCGATAACAAAAGATGAATACAAGTCATGTGTATACATTTTTTTGGCACCCCCAATGTGTGTGTGTGTGTGTGTGTGTGTGTGTGTGTGTGTGTACAAGACTGTAAGACAATGTTATTGTAACTTTTTCTTAGAGAGTAAGAAACAAAAATGTGAACTGAAGGAAATATTGTTCTCTGGGGAGTTTTGGCAGAATTTTAAAACAATAACATTTCTTGGTAGAAACAACGATGATATGATGTTGCTCATAATATTTTGGGAGCCAGTGTTACATTTTATTTATGTTTAAAAACAATTTGAATGAATAGAATATTATTCTTCTCAAGTTCCACTTGGGGTTAATATGTACATTCTTTTTCTCACATAAAGACAGTGTTAAACTCTTGCTTTACACTGAGTATAGGAATAATCTAAGCTTGGATTAATTTCAAGAAGATGGAAAGTATTTCTGTACATTGGCACAATAGTTCGACTTCACTGCGTTCACTAAAAATCAAATGAGATCGTGGATGTAATTATAATTTGAAATGCCAGATTTATACAAATGTCAGGACATGGTTTCGATCCCTTCAGTCTCTCCCATCCTTCTTCCTTTACTCTGACTCTATATACAACCTTGCTCTTCACCATGGGTCTTCTTGACTCTGGCTCAGATTAATCCTCCCTTCAAAGCGTTCTTGATTTTTTTTATTTTGTTCAACTCTATACATTGACTATATGTCAAATATTATACTTGATAATCTTGTGTTGTACATTGTTTATATGTAGACTTCCTCTATTAGACTTTGAGCTCTTTGAGGCAAGTGATGATTTTTAAATTCTTATTTGAATATCTAGTGCTGGAGTTTCACTTCCCAGATGTTGGCATAAGCTCCTAATAGACCTAATCTCCCATGGATAAAAACTATAAATTCTGGGCAAATTATATAAAAACAATTACATGAAGGCTCTGGAGAATAAACCAAGATAGGCAGATTTTACAGGGAAGTTCAAATTTGGAACAATTAGCACATTGAAAGTTCCCAGTTTTTGAAGTTTTGGCCCAATGGCAGTCTGTGATCACAGCACGGTGCTATCTCAACCTGCTTTCTTTCTGGCCTGGGCAACCAAAGGACAGAACCCACAGAGGCCACAGCTGCTGGAAAGTGCAGGGAGGCCAAGAAAGAAGAGAGGCGGAGCAGATAAATATCAAATTCTACATTGAAACCTTGCTCACCATCTCACTCCTTGACTTTATATGCATGGTGAAGACTCAAAGAAGCTTGTAGCTGAGGCTAAAGAAACTGAACTGAGATATAAGCTGACACTTACCAGGGGCAGAACAGAATTTTCAGTTAAATCCCTGCACAAAAAATCATTCATACTCTTTTGAGGAATTTACCAGAATTCAGAGTCTCTACAACATAACTTTTAATTACAACCCAAAATTACTTAACCTACAAAACGCCAAGAAAATAGGACCCTTTCTTAAATGAAAAGATAATCAATAGATGCCAATCCTGTGATGACTGAGATATTTGGAATTATCAGACATGAACTTTAAAGCAGCTTTATAATCGTGCTCAACAAGGTAAAGAAAAATACAATCACAATGAACTAAAAGATAGGAAATCTGAACAAAGATACAGGAATTTTCTTTGGGCCCTTTATTATATTGGTTAAGCAGCCTCTAGAGTTAGCCACCTATCCTAGCCTATTCTTGTTTATCTTCCTATTACCTGCCTAGTATTTCAAATCCATATTTCAAAAAAGGTATACATTTAACTCTCTAGTAGCAGAATAATATCTCACAATTTATGACTGATTATTTTTTTCAGACCTACCTCCATTGAATGACTAACCCACACATGATGAAATATCACAATATTGTCTGAGTGTCAGGGAATTGCTTAATCAAATAAGTTTTGGTCTCTGTCCAGTCGCTTTTATTCAATCTGGTTTGGACATTATTCTCATAGAGTATATCATTTCTATCTAAACAGACTTCTGGAAAAGAATGTATTTCTCTCATAGACTTAAGCCAAAGTTACACCCAGAGGTGTATTATATTGGGAAATTAATTTATCGATCAGCTTAACATGGCCCACTTAAAACGTAAATCCCAGAAAACTTTCTTTTACCGTTCTTTGAGTTTAGAGAATAAATACAGCTATTTGTAAATGACACTGCCCCTCCCTGAGGATTTTAATATTGACATAAAATGAAGCTTGGACAAATAGCTTTATAACTTGGATGGAAGTGGAGGCAGGAGCTGTTAGTAATCTTTCTATGACCACAATCATGGCTAGCCTCAAGATGAAGTTGAATGGATTAACACAAGGAAACTCAGTTCTTACTGATATGGGGCCACTAAATCAGACACTAGACTGTACAGTCATATGGACTAATAAAGTCACTTTGTTATTTGAACCAGTTTAAGTTAGGTTTTCTGTTCCTCACAGTTTCAATGAACCCAACTGACATAAAAAGGCTTAAGTTGTGGGGTTAGTTACGAACTCTTTTCCCTTTGACTTATGCAATGACATAATATCTTGCTTGAGTATGTGCACAAATGTCATGAAAAATAATTTAATACTGGAATTTTAAATTCTCCTTGTATTCTGAAAACAATGTTTCTTGGAACACTTTTGCAATTTTTTTGTCACCGTCTGTCAATGGATTGCAATTAATGCAAAAAAATCTGAATTTTTCCCTATCGTTCAGTGGCATACAACTTCTTTCAATATTGCTGAAGTGTTCTTTTGATTTCTTTCTTTCTTTCTTTTTTTAAATTTATTGGGGTGACATGTGTTAGTAAAATTACATAGATTTCAGGTGTACAATTCTGTATTACATCATCTATAAATCCCATGGTGTGTTCAACACTCAGAGTCAGTTCTCCTTCCATCACCATATATTTGATCCCCCTTACCCTCATCTCCCTCCCCCCACCCCCCTTACCCTCTGGTAACCACTAAACTATTGTTTGTGTCTATGAGTTCTTGTTTCTCATTTGTTTGTCTTGTTCTTTTGTTGTTTTTGGTTTATATACCACATATCAGTGAAATCATAGGGTTCTCTGCTTTTTATGTCTGACTTATTTCGCTTAGCATCATACTCTCAA
Source organism: Rhinolophus hipposideros (assembly GCF_964194185.1). Lineage (NCBI taxonomy): Eukaryota > Metazoa > Chordata > Mammalia > Chiroptera > Rhinolophidae > Rhinolophus > Rhinolophus hipposideros. The sequence goes on from NC_138046.1 coordinate 117,148,298, forward strand.
GATCCATCCATGCTGTCACAAATATTCCTATATCATCTTTTATAGTCTGATGTTTTAGGATGAAGTGCTCTATATATGTCAATTATGTCCATTTCATCTAATGTGTCATTTAGGGCTGCTATTTCGTTATTTATTTTCTGTTTGGATGATCTATCCATAGCTGTCAATGATGTCTTTAAGTCCCTTAGTATAATTGTGTTTTGGTCAATTTCTCCCTTTAGTTCTGTTAGTAGTTGCTTGGTATATTTTGGTGCTCCCTGATTGGGGGCATAAATATTGATGACTGTTATGTCTTCTTGTTGTATAGTCGCCTTTACCATTATGAAATGTCCATCTTTGTCTCTTGTTATCTTTTTCACCCTGAAGTCTGTTTCATCTGATATCATTATGGCTACACCTGATTTTCTCTGGGTACCATTTGCTTGGAGAATCAATTTCCACCCTTTTACTTTGAGTCTATGCTTGTCCTTGTAGCTGAGATGTGTCTCTTGGAGACAGCATATGGTTGGGTTTAGTTTTTTGATCCAATCTGCTACTCTGGGCCTTTTTATTGGTGAGTTCAATCCATTTACATTTAGGGTGATTATTGATACGTGAGGATTTCCTGTCATTCTATCTTTAGTTTTCTGGTAAGGCTGTGTCTCCATTGTTTCTTTGCCTTTTTGTTGTTGTCTATTATTTCTGTGTGGTGGTATTCTATGATGTTTCCCTCTGTTTCTTCTTTTATTACAGTACATATTTCAGCTCTGAATTTTTTTTAAGTGGTTACCCTTAAGTTTATGTAAAAGAAAGTTTGATATTTAGAGTATTCCATTTTCTTCAGCACGGTTACTTTCTCCATTCCCATATTCCGGTTCAGGCCTTTACTCTCCCCCTTTTTGTGTTGCCATAAATTGTCCCTGTTGATGGTGGTCGAATAGCTTCCTTTAGTATTTCTTGTAGTGCAGGTCATGGTGTATTAGAAAATTTCCTCAGCTTCTGTATGTCTGGAAAGGTCTTTATTCCTCCTTCATATCTAAAGGATATCTTTGCTGGATATATTATTCTTGGCTCATAATTTCTCTCTTTCAATAGTTTGAATATTTGGTTCCACTCCCTCCTGGCTTGTAGAGTTTCTGCTGAAAAATCTGATGATAATCTAATGGGCTTTCCTTTGTAGGTTACCATCTTCTTTTCCCTGGCTGCCTTGAGGATTCTTTCTTTGGCATTGATTTTAGACAGCTTCAATACAGTGTGCCTTGGAGAAGGCCTGTTGGGATTGAGGTAATTAGGTGTTCTATTTGCTTCCTGGATCCGAGGATCCAGTCTGTCCACAAGTTTGGGAAGTTCTCATCAACAATTTGAATATATTCTCTGTTCCCTTCTCTCTTTCTTCTCCTTCTGGTATGCTCATTATTCTTATATTGCTCTTTCTGATGGAGTCAGAAAGTTCTTGTAGAGTTCTTTCATTTGTTTTAAGTCTCAAGTCTCTTTCTTCTTCCATCTGTGTCATTTCCAGGTTTCTACCTTCGATGTCACTGATTCTTTCCTCCATCTGGTCAACTCTACTACCTAAGCTGGTTATTTCATTCTTAATTTCTTCTACTGAGTTCTTAATCTCCAGAAATTCCATTTGGTTCTTTTTAAAAATTTCAATCTCTTTCGTAAAATGCTCATGTTCTTCTTTGATTGTGTTTCTGAGTTCATTAAATTGCCTTTCTGTGTTTTCTTGCATCTCGTTGAGTTTTTTCAGAACTGCATTCTTGAATTCTCTGTCATTTAAGTCACAAGACATTTCCATATCTTTAAATTCCTTTTCTGGATACTTTTCACTTTCTTTCTGAGCTGTCTTGTTGCCTTGATTATTTATGGCAATTACTGATTTATTATTTCTCTTCCTAGACATCTACAGGAGTGGCTTCTGCAACAGGTTGATAGGAAGAGGTATTTCTTTTGTTTTCCAGTACTTGTTGGTAGAATGTTTTATTTTCTCTCTGACTGTAGCCTTTTTTTCCCTCTCTCACACAGTAGTGCTATGTTTTGTCTCTACTATTCCAGCTTCTCACACAATGGGGGGATTTCCTGGGAAACAGGCTTTTCCTTTGTTAACAGTTCACCTGGATCATAGGGTCCCTTGACTTCGTGTCTTTATACATGCCGTTCCTTCTGCTTATAAATCATTTTCCCCAATTCTTTGCCCAGCTAAGAGATAATGACTCTTCTATGATGCTCTAGACTATATTCTCCCCAAGTGCTCTGTATTCTCCTTTCATAATCCTTATTATTCCAGGAATTTCTTAATATCTTTCTTTCCCAATATGCTCCATAAGCAGGTTCCAAATGATAGGTTAAATTATTGTTTGCACTTCTTTACTAACTCCCTGTAATAGAATTATGCATCCATGTGGTTAGCCATGTGATTTTGCAGTAGCTCCCATTAAAGTAAGTGCAGGATATATCCCTACCTCAGTAACTTGGGTTTGGTCACGTGACTTGATTGACTTGATTTGACCAGTGAAATATGGGCAGAAATGGCAGTGTACAAGTTCTGAACCAAAGCATTAAGTAGCACAGTACCTCAGTTTAAGTCCAATCAGGGGACAGAAACTACACAGTAATTTGAATAGGGGAAGTTTAATATAATGGATTATTGAACTATGACAGAGAAGTTACCGTAAAGATAGAAAGGGAACTCTAGGAACCAAAGAGAGAGTACTCAAGGAAGGACAAATTTGGAAGGGGGGGTGCTTCCTAAGCGTACGTTTAGATCTCATTGGAGCAGGTATGGCTGTAGTCCATTGGATGATGGAGGAGTTTGCTGGGTTGCCCTGGCCAGAGCTGGTCCACAGTAACCAGGTATCAGGAAGCAACCCTCTGGGGTGCAGGTAAGCTGAGGCTGATGGTCAGGAGCACAGAGGGAGTCAGGGTATCTGGAGGCCACTCACTGGCAAGATGGTACACAGTCTGTGATACATGGTATGTATGCTGGGACAGTTGTAGGAAACAGCTTCTGGGTTACAAATGAGCCAAGACTTGTGGATGGGTATGCAAAGAAAGCTGGAGCACCAGCGCCAGCTTGAGTCTAGAGTGCACCAGTGATGTGGACAGGAGGATCATGTCTTGAAGAACACTGAGCCTGAGCCAGGCCATGAGAGCACTAAGTGATGGCACACTCTCGTCACATAGCTAGGACAGAGCACCACTAGATGTGTCTACACATAGGCACCATGCAACAGAAGCAAGAAGTAAAACTCAGCACACTGGAACCAGGAAAAGAAGCCTCCTTCTGATGCAATGTTCCTCCACTGATGAAGCTTACTGTAAAGGACATGTTCGCTGTAAAGAAAAAAATGAGTAAAGAGTTCAGTCTACTCTTACAGAGCAGGTACTGAAAAGTGAAATTGAGAGGCAGGAAATTGATAACTGGCATGCAGTGCAAATTTCCACCAACTCCTTTGAGCTGCTACCCTCCATGAAAAGAGCATGGCCCAGGGGTCACTTCTTCTTCAGACTGAGTTCTACAATGTGGAGCAGACACAAGCCCTATGGGGAGTTGGGCCTTGCCCAGCTGAGATGATTGAAATGACAGCCAATGTATAAACCCAAGAGTATTAAATAAATGTTCATCGTAGCAAGCTGTTGAGATTTGAAGCTATTTGTTATACAGAAAAAAACCTAACTAATACATCTTGTTTTCCTCCACACCTCAGTGTTCAGTATATACATTTTTGAATAATTGTTATTTAAGCTTTGGGGTCATTTTTTAATTGCTTTGAAGGTTTAGCCCAGGTGTCATTTCATGAGCTACAGGTTGAGTCACCATTTCAGATACACAGCAGAACATGAACAACATCAAGAAGTATCTAACTGGATTTCAAATCTGATCTTTAACAGAAAAATAAAAAAACTTAATGAAAAACCTAAACCCAGGAATTGTTTTTTTAACTTTTAAGTCCACATGGCTCACTCAGTGTGGAGCTGTTATATGATGCAGCTAGGCCATTAGGTGGCTTTGGGGGAACAACGTGAAGATGAATCAGAAGACAACGAATCAGCCTTGTACGTGAGCCAGCTATTGTTCAAAGAGTGAATTTATGGGTGAAGACAGAAAACAGATCATCAAAACATAGCCTCTACTTGTAGAGTTGCAACTATCATAACTTAATTTTATTTTCCAATTTTTTCCTTGTGTTTTTATATGATTTTATATTTATTTATAATTATATAAATACTTTAAAAATATCTCTAGTAAACAAAATTCTAGCAAATCGAATACAACAATGCATTAAAAAGATTATTCATCACCACCAAGTGGGGTTCATCCCCGGGGCACAAGGATGGTTCAACATTCGCAAATCCATCAATGTGATACATCACATAAACAAAATAAAGGACAAAAATCATATGATTCTATCAATTGATGCAGAAAAAGCATTTGATAAGATACAACATCCATTTATGATTAAAACACTTACTAAAATTGGTATAGTAGGAAAATACCTCAACATAATAAAGGCCATATACGACAAACCCTCAGCTAATCTCATAATTAATGGTGAAAAGCTGAAGCCCTTTGCTCTACGTTCAGGAACACGACAAGGTTGTCCCCTATCACCTCTGCTTTTCAACATAGTGTTGGAAGTCCTCACCAGAGCTATCAGGCAAGAGAAAGAAATTGGGAATGAAGAAGTTAAATTGTCACTCTTTGCAGATGACATGATGCTATATATAGAAAACCCTAAAGACTCCACCAAAAAGCTATTAGAAACAATCAATGAATACAGTAAAGTTGCTGGCTACAAAATCAACGTACAAAAGTCCATTGCTTTCCTATATACCAACAATGAAATCTCAGAAAAAGAGATAGAAAAAACAATTCCTTTTGCAATTGCAGCAAAAAGAATAAAATACCTAGGAATAAACTTAACCAAGGATGTGAATGATTTATATGCTGAAAACTATAAGACATTTTTGAAAGAAATTGAAGAAGACACAAAGAAATGGAAAGACATTCCGTGCTCATGGATTGGAAGAATCAACATAGTTAAAATGGCCATATTACCCAAAGCCATATACAGATTTAATGCAATCCCCATTAAAATCCCAATGGCATTTTTTAAAGAAATAGAACACAAAATCATCAGATTTGTTTGGAACCACAAAAGACTCCGAATAGCCAAAGCAATATTAAAAAAAAAGAACAATACTGGAGGTATCACACTCCCTGATTTTTGCTTGTACTACAGGGCTACAATAATCAAAACAGCTTGGTATTGGCGGAAAAACAGACACATAGACCAATGGAATAGAATTGAGAACCCAGAAATAAAACCACATAAATATGGACAGATAATTTTTGACAAAGAAGCTAAAAACATACAATGGAGGAAAGACAGCCTCTTCAATAAATGGTGCTTGCAGAATTGGATAGCTACGTGCAAAAGAATGAAACTGGACTGCTATCTGTCACCATGTACCAAAATTAATTCAAAATGGATCAAAGATTTAAGCATAAGACCTCACACAATAAACTGCATTGAAGAAAACATAGGTACTAAACTTATGGACCTTGGGTTCAAAGAGCATTTTATGAATTTGACTCCAAAGGCCATGGAAGTAAAAACTAAAATAAATGAATGGGATTATATGAAACTGAAAAGCTTCTGCACAGCAAAAGAAACTACTGACAAAATAATGAGGCAACCAACTGAATGGGAGAAGATTTTTGCAAACAGTGCCTCTGATAAGGGGCTAATATCCAAAATATACAAGGAACTCATGAAACTCAACAACAAAAAGCAAACAACCCAATTGAAAAATGGACAGAGGACCTGAAGAGACATTTCTCCAAAGAGGATATACAAATGGCAAATAGACATATGAAAAAATGCTCAACATCACTAATCATCAGAGAAATGCAAATGAAAACCACAATGAGATATCACCTCACCCCAGTCAGAATGGCTTTCATCAATAAGACAAATAGTAACAAGTGTTGGAGAGGCTGTGGAGAAAAAGGAACCCTCATACACTGTTGGTGGGAATGCAGACTGGTGCAGCCGTTATGGAAGGCAGTGTGGAGGTTTCTCAAGAAATTACGAATAGAATTACCATATGACCCAGCAATCGCTCTCCTGGGTATCTACCCAAAAAATCTGAAAGCATTCCTCTATAGAGACACGTGTACTCCAATGTTCATTGCAGCTTTGTTTACGGTGGCCAAGACATGGAAACAAACAAAATGTCCTTCAATAGATGAATGGATAAAGAAGTTGTGGTATATATACACAATGGAATACTATTCCGCGTTAAGGAAAGATGATATAGGAGCATTTGTGACAACATGGATGGATCTTGAGAGTATAATGCTAAGTGAAATAAGTCAGACAGACAAAGCAGAGAACCCTATGATTTCACTGATATGTGGTATATAAACCAAAAAGAACAAGACAAACAAATGAGAAAGAAAAACTCATAGACACAGACAATAATTTAGTGGTTACCAGAGGGTAAGGGGGTGGGGGGTGGGTGATGAGGGTAAAGGGGATCAAATATATGGTGATGGAAGGAGAACTGACTCTGGGTGGTGAACACACAATGGGATTTATAGACGATGTAATACAGAATTGTACACCTGAAATCTATGTAAATTTACTAACAATTGTCACCCCAATGAATTTAATAAAAAAAAAATCTCTATTATAAAGATAAGAATCCCTTTCAAGGATACCTGATAGAAATTTCAGCATGGTATTTCAAATGTGATTGTTGGTGTGGCCACAACTCCTGGCCATTGCTACTGGTGTACTGAAGAGTTTGGCGCTGCTTCTCATGGTGCATCTAGTAGAGCTGCCTCTTAATTTGTGGCTGGACCTATGTTCAAAGAGCTTGTGATCACCTCTATGTCTGCCCTGAAACCTCATGCTCAAAATGAGCTGCTCTGTATCTGCTGTCACCTTGGACCTTGTGCTGCTGCTGCTGTTCCTGCTAGTTCTTCTTTCAAATCATCACCACTTTGCCATACAGGGGTTTGAGTTAGTTTTTCATAGTAGGTTTTTCTTCCTTATTAAACACACTATTAAACTTCCCTCTGTCAGTGATGTAGTCATTTATTTTTCCTCCAAGGATGTTCATGAAATTGTTTTCACAATAAAATCGTACATTATATTCATATTATTTTAGGTCCATAACTTCTCTTTTAGACTTTTAAAGTTTCCTTTTTCTTTACTGTAATACTCATCTAAAGAATCTAAAATTGGTTTCCATTTATTCATTTCCTCTTTTTTGAACTTATCTTTTTCTGAGCTGGAATAACATTTGATAAGTGTCTCTGAACAAGGTTTTCAATGATATCACTTATAAACGAAGGCTACAAACAGAATGTAGACCTAGATAGAATTTTAGACATAATTTTCTCCATCTTCCTCCTTTTGCAGTTGAGATTAAAAGAAGTGAAGTGACCTGCACTAGGTTACCTAGCTAGATGGTGGCAGATTTGGGACCAGGACTTAATAACTCTTTCTTCTCTCCCAGTTCTCCTTCCACTGTATTGTGCCACCGAATGAGAAAATGGGAGAGCAGGAAGGGGTGTTAGGCATCACTCTATCTAACCATACTCTTATGAAGACAAGACACTGATGCCAGGAAAATTTGGACATTTGGCATGGCACTGATATTCTCGAACTTCCAGTAAACATCCCAGAAGGGCCTGCTTGTTCTTTTAAATCTCAAAGTAAGAAGCACTTCAGCAAATCTCCAACCCAAGGAACTGACGTGGTGAGACAACTCACTAAGGGCATCTGTAGCTTATACCCTCATGCTTGTTAGGAAGCTGAGCCATCCTCATGAGTCGGCAGAAGGAAGAGGTATGCTGGGAAATGTCTCCCAACCAAAATTTCACCCCCAACGTATACTTTTCAGGAGATTAATTTTGGGGGTACTGAAGGCTTCATTCTCTCTTTCAGAATTCCCTATTAAAATGTACACAACCCTAAAGAATCATTTTGAGTCATTTCAGATGTTATTAGCTAATACTTCAATGGTTTTTCCTGAGAGAAGGGCTCTGTTAATGTGCTTTTGTAATAAAGGAAGCGAACCAGGAGAAAAGAGTTCTGAAACAAGATGTTTTTTCGTCAAATCAAGCTCCCTAAAGCACACATGGGACCGAGTTAGATTGAAAATCTTGTCGCTTTGCAGAGGCAACTGTTGTTAGGAAGCACAACCACATTAAATAGTTGTACCTAAATTATGCAAAATGTGGGTAGAATCCCTAGATTTTCTCTTCAATCTCATTTTGCAACTGCTAGTGATCCCATATAAAGGGAAGGGGAAACATGAGAGCTGAGGCTTAAGTGAAATAATCTAAACACATACTTCATTTTATTTGCAATCTACCTATTTCATCAATTCTAAGATGCACTCCTCCTCCCCATTTTAACATTTCTGAAATCAAGGTGTGTCTAGTGGTTGTGGTATCTCAGAATCATTGGCAGCCAGGTGGTCACCTGTATGAATGGGCACCAGCTCGATCATTATGCCTATGTTGTTGTCATTTCAATTAACTATGTATGCTGTTATTACCACATGTGTTAAATTTCACTGGTATTTAAAATATCTTCCACTGATTCTACGATTTGCTAATGAAACATTAAGATATTGTACAGTGGCAGCAAAACAAAGCATCAGGGTGTAAATTTAATATTAGTGAAACAAATAGCTGTCATTGAACGAATGATAACAATTTCACATTTTGTTTCCATGCAATGACCAAGTGTTTGATGGGATCTAGGAAAGAAAGATAATCACAGGTAGATAAAACTCTGTTCCATTTTGTTATTAAGGTTTATGTACAAAAGTATGCTTCTACCTCATCAAGCAAGACTGTACCAACATCACCATTTGCAGAATGGGTGCTGGCAGCTTGCAAGAAAATCCTGAGGATAATATGGAGCACCATCTTAAGAAATCCTGGATTGCCAGTGCTCTCGGTGGCACAGAGGACAAAATCATATGTATCCCATGGTATAACACAGATATAAAAACAAAACATGGACATGGAAATTCTGTGTTGAAAATTGATTTAAAAGAATTGGACGATTAATTTGAAAACTCCCTAGGAATTAAATCAGTGTATTTCATTCATATTTCCATTTCGATGTATGCATAATAGTGAACATGATTAAAATCTACGTTTAAAAATCTAAGTACAAAAAGTTTTTTCAAAAATTTTACCATCAAATTTCTAAGTAATTAGGAAACATTATGCCATAATTTAATTTGAACCACTTTTCTTTTCTTAGTGTTACATAAATAATGGTGTACGAGTATCTTATAACTGATGATTCAGGGGAAGAAAACTTTTCCTTCTACCCTTCTAGGTTCTTCAGCTGGTCTAATAATCAAATGAACAAAGGCAAATTAACAGGAGAAAACAAATTTAGATACATACATATGGGGCCCCATGAGAATATGAGACTCACAGGTAGTTATGCAATTGAGGCTTACCTGCCATCCCTGAGCTAAGGAGAAAGAGGTAGGGATCTGTGACTTCAGAGGGAAAGAAGAAAATTCACAGAAAGATGAGAAGAGCAAATGTTTTATAAACAAATGTTTGCCATACCATGAAGAGACAATGAGACCCAGAGAGGAATTTAAACAAACAGGACCTGCCTGGCTTTTCCCAACCCACCACACTTAGCCCACGCTCTTTGTAGTCACTTCGGGTGATAGCTCTCTTCCTGGACCAAGCCCTTTATCTAAATTGTTTTAGGCATTTAAGGGGGAGATAAAAAGCTCTTCCTGAGTCTTTCGGACCTTGATTGTCTTCGGCTCAAATTGTCTGCATGCCAAAGTGGCACATTCTGGGGAGATTTGTTCTGAATTCCTTCAATGACATCTTAGATTCAGTGGCAAAGCCTGGAAAAAATCCAGGTCCTCTAACTGCCAAATACTTCACACTATGTCCATCAGAATGCACTCAGTGAATAGAGAGATGATGAAGAAGAAGTGGAGGAAAATAACGGTAACATAATCTGTCTGGAGTGAATTCTTAAGTAATAGCAGTATCAGAGAAGGAAGCTATCCCTCAAGTCGATTTTTCAAGTTGCTCTGACATTTGCAACTCATAATTGATCACTTTTTACCTGGTGTCTGAATTTCTACTGAAAAATTACTAGAGGCACACACTTGAATTATCTTGATATCACATCTGTGATAATTACCTATGCTGATTTTTAATCATGCCGGTGTAGACTCTACAGGAGGTCAAATGTAGTTAATCTTTTAATTAGTTTGGTTTTTATTAAGCAGAAGGTGATCAGATAAAGTGTGGAGGGCAAAGTCAAATTCACCTTCTCAGGCATTACAATGTAGATACAACCCCTCTTTCACAAATGATGGCTGAAGATTTGGGTCCTCTTACATTACATTCTAGAGGCACTGATCCAAGAAGATGTTTCTAGCTTTTTACAAGTTTTGAAGCTTCTTGAGATTATATCAAGACAGTCATGAGAGACCAGCCACTCAGGCTTGATCTTGGCTTGAAGTCCAGATGCCTAATACCAAAAGGCTTAAGTGTGGAAATTTACTGGGATGCTTTTCTAGGCCATTTGTTTTCTCTTTTGCCATATTTACACCTAACTCGGTGGTTTATCTTCTCATCTTTGTATCCCCACTGCCTACCTCATGGTCTTACACAGAGTCCACACTAAATAAATGCTCACCGATTTTTCTTAAAGGCCAAGTTTTCCTTAAGTTTTAAATTAACTTACTATGTTTAGAGTAGTAACTCCCCATTTTTACTGGAGAAAAAAAAACTGCATTTGACATCAGGATTTTCAATCTTCATTAAAAAATCATGTTCCTATTGAAGGGGAGCAGAATTTGCCCCCCTCAAATATGCCTCTTTAGCATAAGAATTATACTGATCTGGTTATTTTTTAAAAACTACAGACACAGGAGAAGCTCTGAAAAATGAGTAGAAGTTACCCTTTTGTAAGAGTCATTTACATTTATAAGGCAAATCTCCATTTCTAAGGTGTCTCCCTCTGTACCGGAAAAGGAGGATGTCTCTAGAAACTCTTATCAGTGGAGAAGGCAGGGACTTAAATCTGCATAACAACCTGACCCTTGTTTACCGAGCTTTGCCTGATAACCTCCCATAACTGGCTCCCCCTCCACCCACACATCTGCTTTGTCTTTAGCTGGAGATGGTATGGAAGGTGGTGGCTTGGGCCATTTCAAGGAGTTACTAGGTTTTCCTGGGTCTCTCCCATGTATACAGGAGGGATGTGTGTTATTAAACTTCTGTTTGTTTTCCTCCTGTTACTTGTCTTTGATTACAGGAAGGTCTCAGCCAAGAACCTAGAAGGGTACAGGGAAAATTATTTTTTCTTCCCTACAATGTAAATAATTAAAGGGGAATTAAATTACCTTTACTTGGTCATTTTTACTTTCCCTTGTCCCAAGCCTCTTTTAACTACTGGATATAGCTGGGCTCCTACAAAGCCAAGACTGGGAACCCCAGAATAGAGGTATTCAAGGAAAATAAAAATTATCATTGACATAGGTTAAAGTCAAAATAGAAAGAAAATTAATATTAAAGACTCATGAGCATACCTCTAAAGACAAACTCCATATTGGATAATCAAATATCTCACCCGCTCTTTAGAAATATTTGTAAGTTTGCTACCAAAAAGAAAAAAAAGAAAAATTTTCATAAAGTAAAAGGAGATAGATAACACAAGAGCATATTCATTTACATTCATTTCTTAATTTCACCATTAAGAAATTCTGGTGCAATAAACTAAGCAAGCTGAGGTTGATGTATGTTGATGTAAGAACTTCCAAACCTATTGAGAATTTTTATAAGAATTTATTTGACTTTATTTGAGCCAAACTGATGACAGCTGCCAGGAAGCAAGATCTCAAATGCTCCGCACAATGACAGTTTTCAGTTTCTTTTATACATTTGGAATTAAGGAGGGAAATAAGGAAGATTACATGGAGGTGGGAGAAAGCAAAGTGGGGATTGGATTACAGGATAGTTATTAAGATTATGTGCTCTCTTGGGGGTGGTTACATCATCTAAGCGTCTGGAAAAGAGGATTACTTCTGGTATTTCAAAGGACACAAGGACAATGGACAGGGCTGATTTAAAACCTTTCACTAAAGAAGTTATAGGCCTCAGGCGTGACTACCCACCATGACCTGCCCAGTTAGGAATTTATGATCAGATCACCCTGTGAGATTACTTTTAGTTAGACTTACGAAAGTGTCTTTTTTATGTCCACATGTGGGAAAAACTATTTTCAACTACAAGTACATTAACTCAAAGGAATATTTTATATTGAATATTAAAGAAAGCTGAACACTTAATTGAACTAATGTAAACAGGATAGGAGATACTGTGTGGTGTGGGAAAAGGGATATATACTACTGCATATTGTTCCTCTGGAAAATTTTAAGTAGACCTAGAAAGGTGTGCACCTCTGGGATTACATTTTAGAATTTTAACATACCTGAGGTCACAACCAACTCTCAATTTGCTTAAAGATTTATTTATTCTATAAAATCTGGACCTTCCTATTTTAATGATATCATAAAAGAGTAATATGGACATATTTGAAATAAGAGATCCCCAAAGCTAGGAGCTATTTTTTTCTTGATGAATTTTATTAATGTGAAATTTAAAAACACTTCTGAGATGTCAGTTTGCTTTTTCCTTGGCTCCAAAAACTCTTTTCAGTGGTTTTTAACTGGAGGTGGTTTAGAGCCCCCAGGGACACTTGGCAATGTATGAAGACGTTTTCATTTGTCTCCACTATGAAGGTAAGGAGAGGGTTGCTACCGGCATCTAGTGAGGAGAGGTCAGGGGTGCTAGCTAACGGCCCATACTGCACAAGACAGCCGCCCACAACAAGGAATTTTCTAGCCCAAAATGTAAATAGCGACAAAGTTGAGAAGTCATATCCGAGATGATGCTGGGAGGGACTGGCAGAGTTTTCATTAATAACTAATTTGGTCAAGTATTTGAAATATGCATTGGGTTTTATATATATTATTGCATTTAATCCTCACAACATCCTTATTAAGTGGGTATAATTATTACCATTTTACAGATGAGGAGATTGAGGCAGGGCAGTTTCAGATAATTTACCCCAGATCAGATTTACTACAAGATAGGTTGACAAATCATCAAGTTTTACTGAAGTTTTGACAGAATGGCTAGACTCATTTTACACAGTGCAATCCAGAATTTCATCTAGAAATGATGGGGAAACTGACCTTAAAATGGTTCCCTGCCACATGGAACCCACCTAAAATGGTGGCCCCAGTAGAGAGAGAAGTCCCCAGCCTAAGCGCCAGCCCACTTCCACATAACACCCTCCAAGCCACACCTTGAGCCAATCATCAGACGACACCTACCCCTTCCCCAACTCAAGGAAGCCCCCAACCCATAAAAACCTGCTCAAAACCTTGCTAGGGCCTCAGTCTTTGGGAAGGATCCCGCTGAGCCCGCCTGCGTAATAAAGCTGTGTTCTCCCTGGTCTCTGTGTGCCGCTTGAGTTTCTCTGTCCTTGCCGTTTTTTCTGCAACAGAAAGACAAGAACTAATGTCCTGTGAAATTTCAATGAGATAGTTTAGATTTCAGGAAAGTTACAGCAATCTAAAGAATCAATGGTTGTTTCGGTCACGTTTAATAGGAAAATCCTGCTTCTTATCTCCTTTTCCCTCTGAACCACAAGCTCTATAATGTCTGGGAATTTACCTTATTCATTGTTTGATCTCCTGGGTCTTAAACATTGCCCGATACATAGTAGATGCATAATAAATATTTGTTGAGTGAGGGAAGAAATTTGTGAGTAAATGGGTGAATAAAGAACAATACAATTCTTCTCCCTGAGCAATTTTCATTCCCTTAATTTATACTGTGGTGTTTGCTAGCCACCAAAGTCTTTGAAAATGAAATCCAAATCGTAGTTTTCCATAACTCTCCCTACTGTACAAGTGAGAAAGATGTGCACTCCACCCCCCCACCCCCCGCGTCCCCAACACACACACATGCATGTTTGTCCACACAAAAAACATGGATAATTCATCCTACTGGGGAGAAAAATCCATTAAGAGTGTTTGTTTTCACTGTGAACATCACCAGGAACAAGATTGTTGCTGTGTATTTACTGATGAGATGTTTAAGGGGTAGATGTGCGTAATACGAGTCCATGCTTCCAGATCACAGAAGTCTGTGGTCACTTTAGAAACAGCAACTTAATTTTGTTTCTGTTTGTTTTAATCTAACACCTGAGCTTTACTTGCTCCGATGTCATTTTAATATTGTTCCCTTGCCAAGGTCAGCTGTGAAAATCTCTTGTTGTTGGGGTCAAAGATTAATCATAGGCAAAGCTTTCATTCGAGTGGATGCAAGCATGACTACTGTTGACTCTGCAGGCATCTGTTGTAGAACAAAAAGCACTGATCCGGACATTTGCAGTGTATTAACAGTCTATTGCTACCTAACAAATTACCCCGAAACTAAGCGGCTTATAAGAACAAATATTTCATCATTTCATTCTTTTTTGAGTCAGGAACATGGACATGGCTTAGCCGGGTCTTCTGGTTCAGAATTTCTTACAGGGTCAAAAACAAAGTACTGGCTGAGATTGCAGTCATCTCAAGGCTTGATGGCTTCTAAATTCACTCACATGGTTGTTGGTGGATTCAGTTCTTCATGAGCTCTTGGATCGAGGGCCTCAGTTCCTCCATGGCTGGTAACCAGAGGCAGCCCTCAGCTTCTTGCCAAGTGGGCCTCTCCATAGGGTGGCTCACAACATGGCAACTGGCTTCATCAGAGCAAGCAAGCAAGCAAAAGCCACAGAAAGAGTGCAAGCAAGATAGAAGGCACTGTACTTTATAATCTAATCACCGAAGTGACATTGCATCACTTTTGCCATATTCTATTACTTAGGAGCAAGTCACTAAGTCCCACCCATATTCCTGGAGAAGGGATCACACAAGGGCATGAATACCAGGAGGTGAGGATCACTGAGAGCTATTTTAGAAGCTGCCATCACAGTAGACTTAGATTTCAGGCAAGAGACAGTAATTAGCAGTGTGACACTGTGGCTACATTATTTTGCTGTTTGACCTTCAGTTTTCTCATTTGCAAAATGAGGGGGTTGAACTAGCTTGCCATTTGGTGTTCACAAGACGTTAATAATAACTATATCCTACTTCTGGGATTGATTTGTTGGATACACAAGTAGATAAAGGGCATTAAATATTCTTTATTGTGTTGATTAGGCTTTTGGCTTCAAGGAATAGGGTCTTCCTCGAGTTACTGGAAGGAAAATGGTCATCTGTAGTTATGATCCAGGTGGTCTAAACTGAAATGCGAGGTGACAGGTGATTATGTAAATCCATTCCTTTTATATCTCCGAGGAACCTTTGTCATGGCATTGGTGCATTGCTCTGAGAGTCTAATCCAGTCTCCCCTGTCTTCTGTCTTCTTTCAATACAAATCTTTTACTTACTTAATTTCTGCTTTCTCACTATTTTGTCATGGTCCCTCATAACCTAGATCCTACTTTTTGACATTTTCTATATGCATCCTTTCAACGACTGATGCATTCCATATCTCCCCACATATATTCGTGAGAAAGACAATCTTATTGTTCCAGATCATCTTTTCTTGACAAGCTTCCTGGAAGGTGTGGAAGGCAAGACAGGCTCACAATAAATGGTTGTGAATCAATCTTTTGGTGTTTCCAACACCTTATATGTGGAAGAACAAATCCAAGTGTTACCTCTGGTGGGTCCAAAATGCTTCCATTTCCATCTTAGCCTTTTTCTTTTTTCTTATTGATAAAAAAAAAAAAAAAATAGTGCACAATGAGATAAAAATCTAGGGAGGAGTACAAATACATTATTTGTGCTCTGGAATCTATTGCAAAATAGGAATCTGAACAAGAAACATTAGCTCAAATGTCTTGAGTGATTTGTTCTATTGATGAATTTTGGAAACTATGACATTCTGAACCCCCAACCCCAACTCCTGCCAAGTATATTGAGCAGAGGATTACCTGAATTATATTTTGTGAGATTCCCATTGATTTCAGTAATTAAAACTTTCAATTAGTTTCAAACTTTTCAACTGATTTCCGCTAAATTGAAACTTTTACTAAGGCCTTGTTGACTTCCCAGCTTAGACTGGAAGAAACAGCAGAAAATCTAGATCACTGAGAACATATTTACTCTGGAGTGAGAATGGAGAGTGCCTCTTCAATTAGGAATCAACATGTTTTTACATTTCCCTGATTTTGTTGAAAATGCAAGTCTAGCTTACAATGCAATTTCATGAATGTGTTACCCTTGTAATTAAATGAAGATTCATTAACCCTTTTTTCATCTTTGCTTGTTGATATTTTTCTTTTTAAAATCCCTTCAGGCTTCATTTCTTCCAGAAAATCTTTTGCAACTTGATTCTTTAGTTGGACTGATAATCAATCATATGCTTCTGGAGCCCAAAAAGAATTGAGTATTTTAAAATTTAGTCTCCTCATTTTATGATTGAGAAAATTGAGACCAAGAAGAGTTAGGTGACCTGTCTGACCATCACACAGCTAGTGAGTAGCAGAGCTACTCATGGAGTCCATGTTTCCTCATTCCAGATTTAAAGACCTTTATACCTTAATTAATCAATTAACAAGGTATTATTGAGTATCTTTTCAATTTTGGGTTAAGACTTTTAAAGCTTTAAGATATAAGATATAGCAAGGAAAATGAGAAATAATTTTTCCTTTTTATACCAAAAGTTCTACTTCCAACTCTCACATCTGTGGGACTTAGATTTCACAGCCAACAGCTCCCACTGGTGTAGTTATGAGCATCCACTGATCAAATGTCCAAAGTTCTACTATGGTTCTTAAATCACAGTCAAATATATCCTCCTGCTACTTAAGCTAGTCCACCATATCCCATTGCTTCCAGCTCATCCTCTTCTTAAGACAGCCCAGATCACTTGCTCCCACATATACCATGCCCTATCCCCTTTGCACCTTTGTTTATGCTATTTATCTCTTCTTTTCACCTGCCAAGGGTATTTGTGGTCCATCTCAGGATCCTTTTTTCCTTGTAGCTTTCACCATCTGCTATAACCTGCTGATGTCCTTTTTCTTGGCGTGCCTATAACAGGCAGAATGCTCCCTTTACCCTTGCCTTATACTGCTCTCTAATGGTATATGAACATAAGCCCTATCTCTAACCAGATAAAAGGCTCCTTGAGGGCAACAATGATGGTAGTAGCTTCTTTTGTGACTTTCACAACTCCTGGCACTGAATTTGGTAATAATTAGAAGACTCATATAAGGTTTATATTAAGGTCACAGAACAGCAGAAATGACAGGGTGAAATTGCTCTGTGGTACAAGACAGACTAACCAGGAAATTGGGCTTATGAGACATTAATTTCTTCTCTCATTCATTCATTCACTCATCTTTTCACTTATTCATTAACCTCCGGTTATATTCTAGGCACTGATCTAACAGTATGGATAAAGAGTATGAAAGACTTGATAACATGATTCCTATCTTCTTGATGCTTGCAATTGCAGAAGAAAAAATAAGTCCATGTAATTTTAGGTGGATAATATTTCTACATATTAACTTTTAAATTTTTTCTGTTGGCAAGACCCTAAAGCTGCCCCTAAAGCACATATCACAGATGAAAGTAGAAAACTGTGTCTTTGTCCAATTGATAATTTTGTCAGAGATAGGAGACGACTCAGATAGTCATTCTAAATCCTCCTCACCCCTTGGCTCCAGTCAATATTTTGCCCCAAGACACAGGAAGCTCGATGCATTTTGGAGAAGGTGAGGAAGTGCAGAGTCCTAGTAATCCATTAGCCTGTTAGAATGGGAATTTGGACTCAGAAATTAAGTACAAAAAAACTTAAGTGATAGTTTAGGTACCTTTGAGACGGTGGACCAATGTCTAAGTCTGCTTGGTAGTTTAGCATCACATTCCCATCTGACAAAACATTTCCTTTGGGCAGCCCTGATGATTAATTTGAATTCCCCCACTTGTATCACAAACTTTAAAAAGCCACTCACTGACACTGTGTAATAGGTGTCACTATACTCCAATGTCCCACGAGGTCTTCAAATGAAACTTCCTTCAACTATCACTTGAAAACCCATCACCAAAACAACCAAGGTAATGAATTCAAATAATTTACAATTCTACTGAAAGCAAAACATATTATAAAATCAGAACTTATATCACAGTAGGTGGTGATGGCCAGCGTAGGGAGCAGCCCTTAATTAGCTGACATGTATCCTTTTGTGGCTTTGAGGGATGTGCTGGGGGCTACTGTAATACAGGTGTTTGTTTTTGGTTTTTTTCCTACAAAATCTTCAATCTTTGGGCATTTTGACAGAAAGAAAAAGTTTAGCTCACCTGTTGAAAGTCAGCAGTGGATGATATCCCTGATTCTCTCCTTCTGAGTGGTAGCCTTGCCTTTATGCATTACCTCACATAGAAGAGGGCTCATTTAGCATGCCCATGGCAGAGTTGAGACCTCTTGTGCACAGCTGGCTATTCCATTTGGAAAGCTGAGGATATGGATGTGATTCCCACGGGAGACAATTTATTTTTTAATGTTTGTACCCCACCCAACCACACCAACACTGTGTTCTCTAGTCAGTCATCCCAAGGAAAAAAGAACCACAAGTGAGCTGTCAGAAGTCAAAGGAGAACATATTTCACACATGGAGGAAGATTTGTTCCTAGCTCATGAATATTTCAGCACTAGACCTTACATTATTCTGCACAAATACCTGAGCTTATCGATTATGTATAGAAACTGCTTTGCTTAGAACCACATTTACTCAAAGGAAGGATTTACATGGTAAACTTTAGTGAACAGTTTAATACAAGCAGAATTAGCTGCCTTAGTGACAAGAGAAAGAAATTTTACATTTTGAAAAAGCTATTTTTAAATTTCATTCTGCATGTGGACTTTATCTTGCTTTTAGCCTTTTCTCTATGGAAAATGAAACTTATTCACAGTCTCACATTGACACTACGGTTGAGTGGCTAAATATGAGTATTTTATTGTAATTTAGAAGTCATAATCCCCTTGTCAGCATATTAGTCCTTCTAGAGGCTTCTTGCTATTCCAATAAGATTTTGTTCCTGCCTCTTCCACCTACAGCTTTACCCCCAAATCAGTGTGTGTGGTTTTACATTAATGTAATGTAAGGGAAAGTGTAGCCAAAGATATCTAAAAAAATTCAGTAAAGTTTTCAAGACTGTTTTTGCTCCTATTGGAACCTAAGACAACAGAAACTGTTTCTTAAATTGTGAAACATTGGGAGATTAGTCCAAGATGGTGGAATAGAAATTAGAAACTACTTAGAACCTAACATTCATAAAAAGTACAACATATCAAAACGTGTGGGATGCAGCTGAAATGGTGCTTAGACAGAAGTGCATAGATTACAAAAGATAACAGTTCAAAAATCAATGATCTAAGCTTTCAACACAAGAAACAAGAAAAGGAACAGCCAATTAAACCAAAGGAAAACGGAAGAAAGAAAACAGTGACGATATAAGCAGAAACCAATAAAGTAAAATGCAGACATACAATAAAGAAAATCAACAACAACAAAAAAAATCGTGAAACGCTGGTTATAGAAGGACAGCACACTGCCTCAGGCCAGACTATGGAAACATACACAGACACACACAAACCTGGATAACCGTGACATCATGCTGCTGCAAACCAGACTTTCTGGCCAGGATGCTTGAGTAGGTTGCCATTTTCTCTCAAGTTTGGCATCTCACTATTGTGGTTACAGCTCATAAGGAAGGTTTATAATGTAATCTTCTCCAAATTTAGATTGGTGAAACCAAGTGACCAGAAAAATATGAGTTAATTTGGGGGGCTATAATCCAATATTGGAATGTTAATGGCATTTAAAAGCTTCTAATCCTTCTAAATGAAGTCATGACGTATCAGAGCTAATAGGCCATCTTGAAAAGATCCCAAGAACCAGATCTCTGGGCAATGGTTTACAAACTAGACAACATCCGTTCAGGATATTTTCCATCTCAACGTAGGAAACAAACAAATAATTGTTATTTTGAGGGGAATGATAATGTAAACATTCTGAAGGCTATATATTTTTATGGAGCGAATTCCTTATTACTTGTATTTTAGTTCTCAAATATGTCCCTTGTAATCTTTGCTGGTTTTTTAAAATATGGAAGTATAACATGCATTTAATAAAGTGCACTAATCGAAAGTGTACAACTTGATGAATTTTTATGACCCAGGTCAAGATATAGAACATTTCCTATACCATGGAAGGCTGCCTTATGCCCCTTCCCAGTCAATACCCTCTCCCCAGAGATAACCAGTATCCTGACAGTATTCATGAGGTTTGCCTGTGTGTGAAATTCATTTGAAAGAAATTATGTAGTATGGACTATTTAGGGTCTGGCTTCTTTCATTCATCATTAAGTCTGTGAGAAGAATCCATGTCATTACATGTTGTTGTAGTTCATTTGCTTTTTATTGTTGTGTAGTATTCTATTATATGAATACGCAACAATGTATATATCTTCCTCTTATTGATAGGCATTTGAGTTGTTTCCAGTTTGGACTTTTATGAATAAGGCTACTATGAACAAGTTTGCACATGTCTTTGGGACACATATGCACTCATTTTTCTTAGTTCTACACATAGGAGTTGGATTTCTGGCTCATACAGTAGATGAATGTTTTGCTTAAATAGATACTGTCAGTGTTTCAAAGTGGCTTTATCAATTTACAGTCCCACCAATAATGTATATGAAAGTTCAATTGTTCCACATTCTTGCCTCCACTTGTTATTCCAATCTTACTAATTTTGGCCATTCTACTCAGTGTATAGTAATATCTCATTGTGGTTGAAATTTGCCTTTTCCTGAGGATTGAAGAAATTGTACATCTTTTCAGGTACTAATGGACCATTTGAATGTTCTCTTTGTAAAACATCTCTTCAAATCTTTTGCCCTTTTCTAAATTTCATCATTTGTCTTTTTTGTATTGATTTGTAGTTCTTTATATATTCTGAATATGAGTCTTTTTGTGCATATAAAAATTTTTTTCTATCTGGCTTTCTTTTTCATTGTCTTAAAGGTGTCTTTTTTTAATAAATAGAAGTTCTTAATTTTACTGAAGTCCAATATATCATTTTTTTTCTTTTAGTGTTTTCTTGTACCATTTTAAAGAAAAAAATGCATCTTTTCTAGTTTCACAAAATATAAGAATTAAAAAATAAAAAATTTTTATCAACAGATATATAAGAATTGAATGCAGCATTCTTATTGATGTGAACAATCAGAAAGTGCTACGAAACCTACTAAAATGGCTGAAATTTAAAAGACTAACACCATGAAATGTCGGTGAGGATGAGGAGCAACTAAGAGTCTCATTGCTAGTGGGAGTGTAAAATAGGACAATCCCTTTGGAAATCCATTTGTTAGTTTCTTATAAAGTTAAACACTCAGCTACCCTATGACTCCAAATTTCTACTTCTAGGTTAGTTAAGAAAATGAAAACATATATCCACCAAAACCCTTGTTCAAGAATGTTTCTAACAACTTTGTAATAGCTCCAAATTAGAAATAACTCAATATCCATCAACAGACTAGATAAGCACATTGCAGTAAATTCATACAATAGAA
This sequence comes from Rhinolophus hipposideros, assembly GCF_964194185.1. Lineage (NCBI taxonomy): Eukaryota > Metazoa > Chordata > Mammalia > Chiroptera > Rhinolophidae > Rhinolophus > Rhinolophus hipposideros. The sequence continues at coordinate 117,170,006 of NC_138046.1, forward strand.
TACTACTCAGCAATAAAAAAATAATAAATTACCCAGACAAGCAATAACATGGATGAGTCCCACAAACATTGTAAGTGAAAGATATCAGACACAAAGCACATATTGCATTACATCATTTCATTTATATGAAATTAATTGCAAATTAATATAAAGTAATAGCAATCAGAACAAGCTGACAACTTTCAGTTCTAGCCAATATTTTTCATGCTGGGAAAACACTACAGAGGATATGAACAGTACAGGGAGAAAAAGTGTATTGTCTGAAACACAAACCCAAATCCTACTGACAGGCAGCTTCGGTTTCTATTTGAGAATATCAAGATGGCGACTGTTGTTATTAGCAGCTCAGAAAACATAAACCACGTGTGTCAGTGTCAAACACTTGAATCTCCAGCACAGAAGGGCATTTGGAAGCTTATAGCTCATAGGAAACCAGTCAGTGGGGAGAAAAAAGTATGGGCAAGAGATGACACCCCGGAGGATAAAAGGGCTTGGAGAGGAGGCAGAGCTCAAGATAAAAGGAAGGAGGAGAGTGCTCTCTATTATGCAAGGGAGAGGCAAGTTATAAAGGGCTTCCAAAGCCAGAATGTGTATTCTGAGAACTGTCCTAAGCAGTCTTCTGTATTCTCCCTTACCACTTAGCTATAATTGCTGCTATGACACAGATTAATCTGGACTTTCCTTACTGATCATTGTTAATGTGTGCCATTGTGTAACCTTCGAACAGTTGCACTTCTGGTTTTGGCTTCCATCAATGCTCCTTCTCATTCTTTAACCTAATTTAATTAGACTACAGGCCATGGCACATCATCTTTCGATCTACTCTAGGTACAAATACAGGTGGAATTATTTCCATTTTATGAGGAAATGGAGAACTGAGGAAAGGAAAACATGGTAGCTATTTTCCACTGCAATGCGGCACAAACTTTCGGAAGGCCTAAGGCCCACTATTAGCATCTTTGAGATATTTTATCTTTCCCTATAAGGTCTACATATAGGAGAGGTGGGCATAGGGACTTATTCATCCAAGAGATGAAACGTAGAAATATCAGCTTAAGGATAAGAAAACTAAGAAAGAGTAAAACACTCCTAATGGCCAGAAGTTTGCTTAGAACTGTCAACTAATCCTTGGTGCTGCTAGGAGTTAGCCTGGCACTCACAGCTGGGCCATGGTACTCTTCTGTTGAACATAAGGAATCTCATCCAACCCTAATGTCAAATAAGTCTACTCTGAGACCACTGTGGATCAAGAAAAAAAGACCACCCTTTAAATGTGTCTGAACACAGACACAAACATGAACATTGTTCAAACCACAAAAATGACAAAATACCACCTTGTCATGGCTAATATAAGTGATTATTGCTGCTTTATCAATTACAGCTTTGACTTCATGCTAGTCTTCCCTCCTTTAGGTAAGACTTATCAAGATACCGGGTCATAGAATTATCCCCATTTCCTGACAGCATCTAATCCAGCTGAAAGTTCTACTTTCTGAACTTTCCCCCAAATCACCTACTAGAAGTCCAAATGCTATCATAAGTCATTTCTAACACCCTCTTATTGAGACGTGCTATGGTTTCCTATTGTGTACATTCACTCTGATTGTAATAAGTCAATAAAGCCAACTTTCACTATAGTTGTGCTCCTGGTGACCTTTAGCTGGAGGACATTAACAGAAGTATAAGGAAATTGAGTGGAATTGTTAAGAAAACATGAATACCAAGAAAAATCACATCTTGCATATAATCTGTATATAGGTCAGTACCAAAATCAATTTTGTGCCACTTAGTAAGACTTCTTGCATCTCAATCTAAAATTTTAGCCTGATCTCTTTGTTACTAGAAGCAGAAACAAACCAAACTTGTCTACCTTCTAGGGATACCTTGTATAGACTATGCATCTGTTCTAGATAAAGATGCCCAGGGGAGAAGTGTGAAGTGCCAATCTTTAGTGGGTTGAGAGCATAGACCTTCTTGTCAGAAGCTGAGGCTCACGGAAGATGGAGAAGGACAAGTAGACCACCCCTGGGTGATCACCATAACAGAAAAAAAGCAGACGAGAAAGACAGTGAGATTAAGCCCTGGAATCCCTCCCTAGCGTTGATACTGGGAGAAAATGCTATCTGCTTGAATCCTTGACCCAGCCTAGACAAACAAAACTCAATTTCCTACAAACACTCATGGTGAACAGCTACGTTCCCAAGGCTCTCGGTAAATTTGCCAAGACATTGTCCTTTTGACAGGGCATGTTATACTTAAAGCGACTATGTGGTAGTTCAAAATCAGGTTCTGGAGTCAGAAACACCTGGTTTTAAATCCCAGCTCCATCACTTACAAGTTGATCTTGAGAAAGTTCCTTAACATTTTGTGCTTTAGTTTCTTCATCTGAGTAGTGGAGACAATAACTGTATCTACTTTACAGGGTTTTGTGTATTTAAACAGTGGGCATAATGCTTGGCACATGGTAAGTTTTCAATAAATGGTCACCATTATTTATATCATTACTCTAGATTTGGAAACACAATGATGTTACCTATTCCTAATATTTGAATTTTTGTTTTGTCATATATACTTACATAGCTACATGTATATATATGCACTCAAATACATGTGTCCATATCTGTCCACAGATAAACACTTGCATCCACGGGGTTTTTAATGCACACTGTATTTAGAAGAGTAAATGCTATCAAATTATAGGGCCCACATTAGCTCAGGGATGATTACAAATCTGCAAAGGGCTACAAATGACTGTAGATTTCCAAATTCAGTGATGATAAATTTTATTTGGATTTCCCCAAGCTGTTTCCCTAAGTTTAGGCAGTTTGCTTCCTTAAAGAATTTGACAGCCCCTCTTGTCATTTTACATTTCCCATTTGTTCTTGGACCAGAAGTAATCGTGGCTCCCAATACCAGCGCTCCCCAACAGTGCTCTGGCCATAGTGACACCAAAGAACTGTAGTGAATAATTATTTAACTATTGTTAATTATTGCCTCTTAAAAGGGGGGCTATTTTAAAGAAGTCCCAATAGACCATAACTCTGAAGTCCAAACAGTAATAATGGTTTTCATTAAAAACAGCTTAGAATGACTGCTGATTAGATTACTGTGCTTTTTCAAAGGGGAAGATAAAAAAAAGAAAAACAAGGGGAAGTGTGATAGAGGATGTCAGAGTTGAAAAAGATGGTGACTTTAACCAATTGTGGTTAAAATAAATTGCATGTGTGAATTTGATGAAAGTATATGACCATATGAATCATTGCTAAGGGCCCTTCCAGGGCCTTGGAAGGAGCCATTGCAAGTGTGGGGCCCAGAAGGTTAAGCTTCTTTAGTAATGCCACATCTGCACCCCGACTGCCAGGCATCGAGAGAATTTCAGTTGCAGTTGTCATTTGTTGATCCAAAGGAATGGCTCTCTGGTGGTGCAGGTTGGTGTGAGAGCAGGGTTAGGATTCACTTCCCAGGTCTTAGGCATGGTCAGTGTCTGTCATATTAGCACCACACCCCCGGGCCAGCAAAATGCCTTTCGTAGAAGAGGTGCTCCGTAAACTTGTGAGGCATGAAGAAGGAAAGTAGGATGACAGGGATGGTGAACTCCAGTGACTTCTTGAGGAATAAATGATAATGGAGCATGCATAGCACTAACATTTACAAAGGCCTCCCTTGTATATAAGAGATTGGCAAACCACTGCTCATGGGCAGGCTAGTCAAAAACTAGCCTGCTGCTTGTTTTTATGTCATGCAGGGACTCAGCTCCCGCTCCCCACATAAGAACGCAGGACATGGTGAGGCCAAAAAGGAACACCCACGGAGCCATAGGTAGGGGAGTCATACCACTATGGTCTTACTGGCGACTGGGTTGGAGACACAGGAAGCAGGAGCCACATGATCTGCAACCTGCCATCTGCGTCTCTGCCAACCAACCAACCAAGCCCCTTGCCAGAGTAGCCACGACAGTTATATTAGTGGCTAACGTCTCATTGGTTACGGCTGATGGCCAACTAGCCACAGCTTATGGCCATCCAATCACAGTTGATGGCCATTTACTACCTGAGCCAGCACCTTTTCACGTGAGGCCGAGAACCTGGAAACTTCACTCCTGTCTCCGTCCCCACACTCCACCCCTATAGGGTCTCACCTCACAATCTATGTGACAAGCATCTTCTGCAAGGGGCCCTGTGTCTGGAACCCAGCTCACAAGAAAAAGTTTCTACAGTTCAAGTAATGTCCCAGGGGGTGTCCCTCGATGTCCACCTACTTCCTGGGCACAGCCAGGGCCTCTCAGGACACTGCCACTCTCTCTGGGCACAGCCAGGCTTCCTGGGCACAGCCAGGGTTCTCAGGGCACTGTGCTGGAACAATAACGGCTCACAGCCAAGGTGCTTACATATTCTCGATGGCAGCCAGTGGAGACACAGGAAGCAAACATCCACCGGTTCCACGACACGGTGGCACGTTCCCAAGCAAACAGTCAAGCGGTCCATCAAATCAGGGATAAAAGGCAATTCCCCATAGTCCACAGTCATTTGCCAGGACTGTGCACCGGCCCCACAATGTGTGTCCTCTCTGCAGGGCGAGGACTCCAAGTCCTCCCCGACCTGGGGGTGAGGGACGCCCTTGACCTCACCCACATCCTCCACTGAGGACTCAGCAAGCGGTTCCTCCTAGGACAATAAACTCTGCACCTGGGCTGCCTCAACAAGCACTTCCCAGCCCACATGGCCCCAATGACCTTCACTTTCTCCGGCCTATGATGGTTAGAGAACCATCCACATCTTCCCACCCCTCCACGGGGGTCCAACTCCTGAGAACAGTGGCTACTGGGCACCACACACTGTGTTGGGGGCCACATGTCCTCCTGCCCAGAGTCAGATGTCATTCCTACCTGGCCGGAATCTTGCTCACTGCACGAGGCATCTGAGTGGGTGGTGGCCCTGGTGTAAGATGTCCACAACTCTAGGAGCCCACGGCAGCAGCGGACCACCAAAAAGCAGGCGATGCCTGGTATGGCCAATAGGGTGGTGTGCCATCCGGAGTCTTGAGAGGACCACCAACTCACCGAGTGGTCACGGTTCTCCCAGGCAGATCACGTTTTCTGCTCCCGGCGCCGCTCCTCACGGGCTTCCTGAGACTGAGTGTCCCTACGCACAAACTGCTCCACAGCCCTTAAGAAAACTTTGGCCGGCATGACTTTGGCCTGGTCATTGCACCATGTGTCATGCAGGGTCTCAGCTCCCGCTCCCTGCACAAGAACGCAGGATATGGTGAGGCCAAAAAGGAACAACAGAGCCATAAATAGTGGAGTCATACCGCTATATTCTCGCTGGCGACTGGGTTGGAGACACAGGAAGCAGGAGGCACACAATCCGCAACCTGCTGTCTGCTTCTCTGCCAACCAACCAACCCCCTTGCTAGTGTAGCCACAGCAGTTATATTAGTGGCCAATGGCTAACCGGTAACAGCTGATGGCCACCCAGCCACAGCGGATGGCCATCTGATTACAGCTGATGGCCATTTAATAACTGAGCCAGCACCTTTCCACGTGAGGCCGAGAGCCTGGAAACTGCTCTCTGGGACTCTGGCCCCACATTTTGTAAATAAAGTTTTATTGGAATACAGCCATGCTCATTTGCTTACTTATTGTGTAGACTATTTCCCTGCTACAACAGCAGACGTGTAGTTATGACGGAGACCACATGGTCCATAAAGCCTAACATGTTTACTATCTGGCCCTTTATAAGAAAAGTTTGTTGTCTCCTGATATATATTATCATATTTTGATTTTGTTTTTCATTTCATTACTGTGAGGGTCGTAAGTCAGATATTATTATCCGCACTAGACAGACAAAAAAATCTGAGACTCGGAGAGGTCAAACATTTTTGCCTGGTTAGTTGTAGAGCAAGTTGAAGCTGAGACTAATTCAGGTGCACCACAAATGCAGGCTGTTAAACTACTTGTAAATGAGCCATGTTATGAAACTTTAGCCACGGAGAGCTTCTGTCCGATGAGCTCAGTAAATGAAGCAAGCCTCAATGTCTCCACTAAGGCTTTTGGGCAAGTGTTGTAGGAGCCCCATACATCCCTCAGGCCTTACCATTTAGCCTACTGCAGCTAACTTCCAGCTGCCAGTGTCTACATTTCTTAAAGTGGAAGGTCACTCTGCTCATATATAGGAGAGGCTGGAATTTCCAGGAAAGAATATCTTCCAGGAGCAGCCAATGACTGATAAAACTTAGTGTATAAAATATCTTAGCTCCCTTGCCCCTTTGGTTAAATAACCCGAGGCATGGGTTTTGCACCAATTACCAGAGTCCCCTGTAGGAATAAGCTGTAGTTGCCTACAGTGGAAGTTGGCTTAAAAATGCACCTTTAATTGGCTGCCTTCTCTTCCTCTTCACATTTCCCCACTCTCCTACCAGCGGTTATCTGACCTCCCACATAAACTACTACTTGCTTTCATATCTTTCTCTAAGATTCTGCTCTTGGGGAAATCCAAGCATAGACAAGTTTGGATAAATGGAAGCACTCTTGGAGAAAAGCAAATATTTGGCTTCATGCTGATAGCTGAACTTGCTGTTTCAAAGGGGGAAGATCAGTTATTAGGATGGGGTTAATCTCTTGTGGTTCATTCTATTAACTCAACTACTAGTTTACTGATGAGGGCTCACTTTGCCTGCAGTCACTGGTCCTGGAATAACCTCACCTGCCATGTGGGGAGAGATGTGTGCATCAGCCAAGATATACACAGCTGCTCCTGACGTGGAAAATGGTGCAATGTTTCAATCAATACCTCACACATGCTTTCAGCCAAGGGGCAATTAGTGTTACTCAGGATGAAAACTAATATAAGGCTGTAGATGAATGGGTTATTGAAGAGACTATCAAATCAGCCTGGCTGTGAGAAGTGACCAGAGGCAGTGAGCATGCTCCTTGTCTGTGCCTTGCAGCAGCTTTCTGTTTCAGGCTTGGAAGTGGTCATTCTACGGATAGGAAGATTAATCACTCTTACTACTTCCACCTCCTGGGTTGTCCCCTCAGCAGTAAATAGGGTACATCTACTCCTATGGTCGTGGCCGTGTTTTCTTTTTTAACAACAAGAAAATTGAGTCCCTTCAACGTAGTCACAATATTTTTTGCAGGCTTTGTATGTCTGCCTTTGGCTCTCGCACATTATGTGTATTTCTCTCTTCTTCCTCCCTTCGGCTCTTTCTCCCCCAAACCCTGCCTCATCTTCCCATCTCTGCCTGTATCTGCTTCTGTCTCTCATACCTTCCCCTCCTCCTGTTCTATCTCTCTACCTCATTTTTCTATCTGCTTTTCTCTTTCCTACTCCTAGATTCTCTGTGTGTGTGTCCCTGTTCCTCTTTAAAAGCCTGACTCCTGAAGTTCCCCATCTGGATAGACTATCTGCTTCTCTGTCTTTACTGAAGTCCCGCTGTACATGCTAAACATTATGCAGGCCGTGGGGTAGCACAAAGTGTAACCATCTTTTAGAAATAAGTGCTGCATTTTCTCCTCCTCTGTTTTCCTAGAGGGACAGGAGAAAAAGCAGGGAAGGACAAAAGCAGCTGTCAAAATTTGTTGTTCACTGCTACCTGGGGCAACGGTTTATTGGCTGCGGTTCATAGGTGGGCCTGTGAGGAAGAGAGGACATAGGCAGCGTTCACACCAGAAGGTGCCAAGGTGTCCATAGGCCGGATCTGTATAGATCTGAGCTATCCCTGACATCATATGAGACTGAGACCTGGAACTCCAAATAACTCCTGGTTCTGTATCGTTAGCCCAAAGGCAAAAGTACCAGAAACCTGTTGGAAAGCAGCAAGAAGAAAGAAAGAGGATTCCCTCTCAAAGTCTCAAAATGATCTTACAAACTAAAATTCCAAAGAAAGTGAATAAATTGTATGCTAAGAAGGACAGTTGACAAAATCACCAATCAAAACACCAACTCACTCAAGATGAAATTGAAATAATACAACAGCTTCAATAAGACTTGGTCACAAGTGTGCCTAAGATGGTAGATCAGAAATTTTTTTTCATGAATTAAATAGGAAACTATAAAACAAAGCAGACTTAAAAGAATAAGAGTAGGTAGATATAAAAGGACCCAAATAGAAAACTTAGACTGAAAAGTAGTTACTGGAATTAATGATAGTAGGATAGGATAGATCCTCAGATCTATAGATAGGATAAAATAGATAGGATAAAATGAAATGTAGACACATTTGAATGGAGAACTTGGGAATTGGAAAACAGTCTTGAGCAATTCATCCAGAATACAGCACATGGATACTGATACCAACTATAAAAGAACGATTGTAATGGAGAAAGACTGAGAAATACACAGGCATAATGCAAGTTCAATGAGGAAAAAAGGAAGGGGTGGTTGAAGAAGCAATATTTAAGGAAATAATGATGAAAAATTTCCATAACTGAAGAAAGACTTGAGTCTTCACTTTGAGACAGAGCAGGATAAATAAAATTATACCAACTTTTATGCAAATTGTAGTGGAAATGAATAACAGCAAGGATAAAGTAAAAATATCTCAAAGCTGCTAAATAGAAAAGCCAGATATAGTGCAATAATTAGAAAGAGAGTAGACTTCTCATTAACAGCAATAGTTGCAAGGATACAACGGAGCAATATATTCCAGCTTGAAGTTTATGTGCATATTAATTCTTATTCAAGAGTGAGGGAAAAATAAAAACATTTTCAAATTTACGAAGGCTGAATTTATGACTCACAGACTTTTGCTGAAAGAAATATTAAACTATATACTTTGGCAAGAAGATAAGTGAACAAAGAGAAAATGCTTAAGACGTGAAATAACAATGAACAAATACATTGATAAAATATGTCAGTATGTTTTATTAATGACTGACAAAAGTAATCATTTTTATAAACAAGAGTGAAAATAAATCTCAAAGCAACAATAAAGAGATGGGGGCTACTCAGTACACAGTTAGAACGTGTTAAAATCTTTGCCTTAGGAAAGATGGTAAGTAAAACTGAATAACTTTGGCTTAGAAAATTTTATATTTAAACTTGTTTTTAAAAGTTGATAGATGACTTCTAAAATATGTAAAAAGATAAGTCCAAATACAAAATAATAAAAATAAATTTAAGTGAGTTAAATCCAACCAGTAAAAGACAGGCTGAATTAAAAACAAAAACCAAATCTCTACCTTTAATTTATAAGAAAATCTCCTAAAACAAAAGCACACATAAAGGTGTAAAATAAAGAAGGAACTACATCAGATTGACGTTAATCAATTAAAACTTAGGTAGTAATATCAATAAATAAAATGGAATTTAATTTAAAAGCATTGCTAAAAATAATGACAAACATTACAATAATAGTAAAAGTCCAATGGAAAATAGAAGGGAAAGAAAAAGGAACTCCTTAATCTGATAAAGACAGGTCTATTAAAAACTTACAAAACATCACATGTATTAATTTTTATTATTGTGTAATGTGATTCATAAAAAAATTTGTATAAAATATACATACGTATTAAAATATGTGCAAATCAAAGAATAGGTTTTAAAAAGAGAGCTTAACATTGTTCTTAAACAGAATCCTGCTCTTTGTCAGGCATATGACCTGGATATTGTATATGGTTATTTGACTTACTGTGTTGTAGAATGGTGTTTGCATGCAGACAAGGTGTTTAATTTTCATAAAAACCTAAAGGTAAATCAAAATTGAAAGAAGCATAGGCTGAACTTCTTCACTTTGCAAATCTCAATATCACACACTGTCCATGATTTTCTACTGTTAAATGGATTTTTCCAATTATTTAAAAATTAATTATTGTCTAGTTGACACAGATGTTGTTTGCATCAACACTAAAATTTTTTTGGAATGAAAGTCATCACATATACAATTAATAAGTGAGTGGCTTGATGGGAGATATTTTCACCATCAAAAAGGAGATTTGAAGGATTAATATCTACAATGTACAAGGAATCATGCAAATCAACAAGATAAAGAAGGGGGAAACAGAAAAATGGGCAAGTTATATGAAAAGGCAAGTCACAGAAACAGAATTCTAAATGGACAAACAACAACAAGAAGAGATGCTCAACCTCACTGGTAATTAGAAAAATGCAAAGTAAAACAGCAGTGCCCCTTGTTTTCATTTTATTGCCAAAAAATAGAAACTCAAAAAATACCAAGTGTTTGTGAAGACATGAGGAAATAGAAAAACTCATATACTGCCAGCACAGATTGAGACTGGTGCAGCCGTTGTGGAGAAAAACAGTGGTGTTCTGAGTGAAGTTTTGTATATTCTCTATCAACTGGCAATCACACTCTTTTTGTATAGACTCTAGATACACCCTCATATAAATCCATGATGGTATCTGAATAAGCTTGTTGGAACATTGTTTGGAAAAACAAGGAGTTGGAAGCAAACTTGCTGATCATCAATGGGGAAATGGGGAAATGAAATCCATACAATTCAGGAATTAAAAGCAATTGCATTGTGGAAAGATCTTAAAAATACAGTCTCAAGTAAAAACAAACAAACAGATGAGATCTATAAGACAATACCATTGCATAAATTTAAACACATACATTTTGCAGTTTGCAAAGATGCATGTAGGTCAAGCTTTCATTCCTGGAATAGATTACGCTTGGTCACAGTATATAATCCTTTTCTTATGTTGCTGGATTTAGTTTGCCGGTATTTGGTTGGAATTTTTGCATCTACATTCATTTGGAATAATAATTTTACCTCCTCCTTCCCAATTTGTATGCCTTTGGAGTTATTGCTCTAGTTTAATTATTTTGGCTAAAAATTGAAAAAATTAATAATGATAATAAAAACTATCCTTTTCTCATCCTTGTTTTAATGGGAATGCTTCTAGCATTTTCTCATAAATCATAATACTGATTTTGTATTATATCCTATCATAAAAAATAAATTAATCAATTTCTATTTTGTTAATAGTTCATTTAAAATTATGAATAGACATTTAATTTATCAAATGCCTTCTTTGATTCTACAAAGTATTATAGGTCCTTTTCCTTTGATTTGTTAACCTTCCAATCTCCAGCTTACTTAGTCTTCCATACAAGTTTTTACAGTTCCATGTTTATAAGGTAGAATCAACGTTATAGTCTCTAAGAAATTAACTTCCAGCCCCCACTGTTGCCCAGTTATAATCATAGTTTTAGCTGCCAGTTTAAATATAATGTCCCTAGTCTGTTCCACTATTCCCCTGGACAGTGAGTTCCTTGAGAAAGACTTCCTGCGTCATTTTATCTTTATTTATCATCCTCTGGGATTCTATTCTCTAACATCCACATTCCTAAGGCTACTGCCTGCTTCTCATCCACTAATTCACTAATTTCCACTATTCATGGTGGGAAATGCTTCACTATGAGTATTTGCTCCTCTTTTGGAAAGCAGTGTATTTGAGGTGACTTTGTATCGTATTTCCCATAATTCCTTTCCTTGTATGCTCCCAGGTAAGGGATGACCACAAGGGAAAGTTGCATGAGATTTAGAAGTTTAGAAGTTAAGCAGCAGCTATGTTTAGCAGCTATATTTATAACTCCGCTGTAGAGTGCCAGGCAAGTTGTCACTGATCCCGCTGTCCCACCTTGTCAGCAGGGGGCAGTACCTGGACACAAAGCTCATCCAGCTCCGGACAGGTTCCCTCCTTAGAGCTGTGCATAGCCATGGCAAAGCCAGCTCCTCCTGAAGGTTACCCACGGTATTGAGACTGGAGGTGTTAGAGACAGAGGCATGTTCCAGTGTGTCTTTGCTTTCATCCATGCCCAGCTCACCTCCGATTGTCCTTCTGGCTGAACTATAGTAACTTCTGGCTCAATTCTAAACACAGAGAAAACAGCCTTGCATGAACTGCTCTGCCATCTCCACAATAAACCCTATAATAAATTCCTCACTCTACATCATCGTCACGTTTCTCCTTCTCTGTCGAACCCTACCTAATTGATTCCATTTTTCTTCCTAGAAGTTATTTCACCTCTTCTCATTAATGGCTTCAGGAAATCTGCTAGTACAATATTATTTGGTACAGAATCATTGAAATTTTATATATTTTATGCCATAAGTTAAACATTAATATTAAAATGTGATTGAATCATCTTGAGGAAAATCTGTTTATTTTTCAAGTGCTAGTGAATTCTTTTTTTCTGAAGGAAAGTGGTCTCCTGAATGGAAACTACTGAAATTGTTGGCGATGTTCAGCAACTCTACTAATCAGATTTCAGTTAAGTTACTACCGGTGCATGGCTGTCCTGGAAGGCCCTTGGTCAAATTCCCTCCTGTGGGACTCTAAATTGTCCTGAATTGCCCTGATTTGTCCTAATACTCAATATGCAATTAGTAATTTTTTCACTTCTGTGAGAAACAAATAGGACTGGAAATTGGGACATTTTTTCCTTGTACTTAACTTAAATCACACCATGTGCATGTCCCCAAAGACATGTTCTTATATGCACTGCAATTAATAAAATATGTACTACTTAAATATTTCTGTGAAAGTTTTCTCTTAACCCAGAGATTGTACCAGCTTGCTGTAGTGGTGTCATTTTTTCATTAGAAAGGGACTTAACAATTAGACCTTCCTCTCATGAGGCAATAGAATTGCATTTGGGTGAGACTGTGGCACCTGTACTCTCTGAGGAATGTATCCTCTCATGGGTAAGACCCTCTGGGTTCATCAATTCCCGGCATGTCTCAACCTTAGCACTAGACACACTTGGGGCCAGATAATTCTTTGTTGTGAGGGACTATTTACTAGCATATCAGGCCCCTTCCCTCTAGATCCCACCCTGAGTTGTGATAAACAAAACTGTCTCCAGAAATTGCCAAATGTACTCCAGGGGGCAGTATCAGCCTTGGTTGAAAACCATTGAGAGTTTCGATTCAGACACACTTGGACATAGGTTGAGGGAAGAAGAAATCTCACAAGTGGAGGGCTTAAGTCATGGTGGGCACAATCTGAATACTGGGTAATATTGCTTGGCGAAGAGAAAAAGGAGGCCGTAGGAATTCCATAGGGGCCCCTATGCCAAGTCAATGCTGTGATCTTCCTGTCTGCTAAGTGAGATGGGCGAAGATGGAGTGGGATGCCATCTTTTCTTAAGTACTAGCATATATATGATTCTCTCTGTCTCAGCTTCCCAGGGGAATAAAGAAGTTGAGCCTGAGGGTTGCTAATTATATTCATTGACTATGTGATAGGCTTTACAATAGAACAGTAACCAGTTTCAATGCAATTATGTAAAAAACAATTGCCTTTGGATTTCGGTTTCCAGTAATAAGACAGGCAAACGTTCCAGATTGACCCTTCTGTTGAAAACAACATGTGGAAAGACCATCAACCTCATTAGTAAATAGGGAAATGCAAGATCAAACCGTAATGAGACATCACTACACATCAAATGAACTGGACAAAAATTAAAAAGTGGAAAAGTTTCAAACACTGGTGAAAGATATAGATCAACCTATATGTTTCCACTGTGGTGAAAATTAGTACGACCACTTTGGAAAGAGCTAGGCAGCACCTAGTAAAATTGCACATGTGCATGTCCTGTGACCCAGTAATTCTACTACTAGATATGAAACTTAGAAAACCCCTTTCACAGGTGAAGCAGGAGATATGTACAAAAATTTTCATAGCAGCATTAAACAATTCAAATGTTAACCAAAATAAAGTGGATAAATCCATTGTGGTATATTTATACATTGGAATTCTCATTGCTATACAGCAGTGAGAATGAAAAACTAGAACCACATGCTTTGACAGGAGTATCACAAACGTCATAGAGAGCAAAGAAAGCAAGTCACAGACGACGACCTACAATGTAGTTCCATTTATATCAAATTCACAAGCAAGCAAAACTGGACAAAGGATTGGATTGTTTAGAGATACATTCAAAGTTGGGAAAAAGAAAAGAAGTAACAAAATTCAGAATAGTGGTTACCTCTGGGGTAGTGTCTTAGCTTGAGCTGCTATAAGAAATTGCCATAGACTGGGTGGCTTAAACAACAAACATTTATTTCTTATAGTTCTAGAGGCTGGGAGGTCCAAGATCAAGGTGCCTGCAGATTCCTTTGTTGGTGAAGGCCCTCTTCCTGGCTTATTATTATATTTTTTTTTAGATTTTTTTTTTTTTTTTTTTTTTTTTTGGGGAAGGGGAACAGGACTCCACTGGGGAACAGTATATACTTTCAGGACTTTTTCCAAGTCAAGTTGTTGTCCTTTCAATCTTAGTTGTGGAGGGCGCAGCTCAGCTCCAGGTCCGGTTGCCGTTAGCTGCAGGGGGAGCAGCCCATCATCCCTTGTGGGAGTCGAACTGGCAACCTTGTGGTTGAGAGGACGAGCTCCAACCAACTGAGCCATCCGGGAGCTCAGCGGCAGCTCAGCTCAAGGTGCCGTGTTCAATCTTAGTTGCAGGGGGTGGAACCCACCATCCTTTGCCGGAGTCAAGGAATTGAACTGGCAACCTTGTGGTTGAGAGCCCACTGGCCCGTGTGGGAATCGAATTGACAGCCTTCAGCGTTAGGAGCACGGAGCTCCAACCACCTGAGCTACTGGGCCGGCCCTCTTCCTGGCTTATTGATGGCTGTCTTCTCATTATGTCCTAACAAAGTGGAGAGAAAGAGAGGGCCAGCTGTCTTCCTCTTCTGATAAGGACACTAATCCCATCATACGGGCTCTACCCTCATGACCTAATTACCTCCCCAAAGGTCCCACCTCCAAACACCAAGACATTAGGGCTTCAAGATATGATTTTGGGGGGACAGAATTATTCAGTCATAGCAGGTAGGAAGGGGTATACCAATTGGGGAAGGAACACTGGGGGTTACTGAGACATTGGCAATATTCTATTTCTTAATCTACGTGTAAGTATATAGATGTTCAATAATTATTCTCTAGGCTCTACATACATATTTGATATGCTTTTGTGTATGCAATATATATTTCAGGGTGAAAACAGGAAGGGTGATATCAAAATCCCTCTGGATAATCTCAGTGCATTGATGTCCTGACATTTTGGACTCTTGTTTATTATGAAAGAAACAAAATTAACCTTAACCCAGAAAAGAAAGACATGCCTAATTTTGTTTTTCCCGGTTAGTCTTGTGATTAAGGGTTCTCGTTCCTCCGAGAATCTAAATACCAAAGGATACTAAGATACTTTATCCCTAACCTGTTGGCCCACACGAAAGGGAGATGAAGTCTTGTTCACCTGTCTATTGACTGTGCAGAAAGCCAACCTGCCTGGAGCCTGCTGCCTCCCCAGTAAATGCACAGAGAATTGAATGAAGGAGCCCAGGGAGGACGTGTGGGGAGAGAGACTCCTTCTGCCCTAGAGGTCCTTCTCTATCTTCCCCACCTCCTCGTCCTGTCCTCCCCAACCCAAAGTTCCTACTCACAGCCTCACCCTTTTACAAGTTCTTCTCAGACCTCACTTTGAAGCAAACTCTCCCATTCTCCTCCCAATCTTATTTCTCAGTTTTCATTTGCCCATTCTTGAGTATTTGCATACATTGATCAAACTTACTTCTCTTTGCCACTTTTTTGGTGCATATTGGGTTGATTTAAAGAGTGATATGATGAGTATCTCATTGGAAAAGAAAAGAAATTTCATAATGTGTCTACTTTACCTGGCTCCAAAACACTGAGTTAAGGGGACTCTAGTGAATACTGACATAAAAATAGTCACATCAGCCTGGGAGGAATTTGTCCCTTCCCCATCTTTGCTCTTAGCACCTTCCTAAGATCCTGTGTGTGAATTTTACAGAAAGCAGTGGTGGTAGATGGAGCTCTTTGAGGCCCCTGGAATGCACCGTGTGATTTGACATCATGCTTGCTCTAGGGAATATGCCTGAAAGATGGAGAGCAGGAGGACAGGACACTTCCCCTGTGGCAGGGACCGGAGAACCCCTGAGACCTGGTCCTCACCTCGGGCCTGGAGGCATTTTTTTACTGCTAGAGAGTTTACTCTTCTGTCCACGAGACACGATGATCGTGCTTAGGGACAGCAGGCAGGAGTGCGGCAGGAGGACCCCGTGGAGGAAACTGCCAGACCTTAGGCTGCAGTCTGTCAGCCCTGCATGGGGCCTCCTGGAGTGACAGCAGGGGCTGGCAGTGGGGAGCCTCTCTTCTGCGATGGGGCCTCTCAGTTTATGGTCAGCACCATCATATCAACTGTTGGCAGGGCCTGGGCCCCTCCCCTCTGCTGGGCTGAAGTTGACACCTAAAACCTGGCCCTCATCTCCCTGGGATCCCCTAAGAGAAAGAGAGGGGACAACTCACCCCATCACCCCTGCCACGGGCCATCCAGAGCTGACAGCTCCGAGGGGGCTCTGTCTGTTCTGGGCTTGTTGGGACTCCCCTACCGACCTGAGTCCACCGGCCTCTGAACAAGGCCCTCACCTTCCTGCTTCCCAAGAGGGGGAGTCGAGTGCACCACATCTGGCTACCCCTGCCTGGGGCTCCCAGTACTGATGACAGGGGTGGGCCTGTGGATGGCCCCCCTTTTGGAGAGAGGTCTCCTGGATAGCTTTCAGGTTCCTTACCTAGACTGCAGTTAGGACCCAGGTCTGCTCTCTTGGCAAAATTGGGACCAACCCTTAGACCAAAGCCCTCCCGTCCCTGAGGCCCTCTGGGCAGAAGTCATGTCACAGCTCTGTCCACCCATCCAGGGCTGAGAGAGGGTACGACACTGGCTGGTCCCCTTGGTGATGGGCAGAGTGATCACTTCAGTCCACATTCAGGGTCCCCACCTAGAAATGTGACCAGTCCTGGAACTCCACCCTCCACTTTCAGGGTCTATGATCCTCAGGCCAAGTTCCCACCTTCTGGATTCCCCGGAAAGAAAGTCCAGGTGAGCCACATGCATCTAAGACTCTAGGGGCCTCTGAGGGCTGACAGCAGGGACAGGACTTTGTGAGACCCTACTGATATGAATCAAAGCCTGGGACTTCTCCCTCTACTGATCTTGGTCCACCAGCCTCATACCAGGGTCCTCACCTCCCTGAGTCCCCAGGATGGTGGGTGAGTTACACCTGGCTACCCTTGCCTCAGGCCCCCTGTTCGGTAGAGGTCCTCTCATTAGTACTCAGTATCTTCACCTGGACACCAGTTAGAGCCCAAACTCCTCCCTCTGTGAAACTGGGATGCCCCTTACAGCAAGGTCTTTGTGTTCCTGTGACTCTCCAGGCAAAAATGAAGGGCTCCTGAGTTGAAGGCCTGCCCGAGGCATTTTAGGGGTAAGATCACATGGGGCGTTGTGCGAAGCTCTCTGCTGGTGGGGAACCCCTCATGTGACTCAGTATCCTAAACTTGACTCCCGTTAGTTCCTGGGTTTCCACCTCTCCAGAACTGAAGTTGCCTAACTAGACAGAAGCCCTCCTTTTCCTGTGACCCTCGGGCAGAAATAAGGTGACTCCTAAACCTGACAACTCTTCCTTGGGCCTCCCAAGGTTGCCAGTGGGGGTTGGGGCATGTGTGGAGATTTGTGGGTCTCACTGTGTTCTGGAATGGGTGGTTCCCTCACTCCTCATTCACGACCTTCACCTTGACACCTGAGCACTGTGGTGTCAGGCTCATTCTTGCAATACCACCCTCAGCAGACCTGAAGCTGCTCCCCTCAAATCAAGATCCTTACCTCCAGGGACCACCGCGTTGGATGTCAGTGTCAGCTAGATTCAGCCACAACTGTTTCAAACCTGCAAGAGTGGAAAGCCAGGGCAGGACTCCACCGGACCCCACTGTTCTGGCTGGGACCCTCTTTCTGGGCCCTCACCTTGAAGTCCATCAGAGGCTCGCACTCCCTCTACTGACCTGGGGTCACCCTCCTGAGACCAATACTCTTGGTTCCTGAGAACCCTGCGGGACAAGAGGATGATCAGTCCTGCTTGGGGCCCCATAGGCCTGAGGGCAGCTACAGGTTAGTCACTGTGAAACCATCTATGTTCTAGGGTCTTCATCTCCTCAGCACTCCTACATAGCTATCCACATCATGGCTCCTGCCTCCTAGATGAAAGGTTTCTTGGGAAATGCTGCATCCATGCAAGCTCCAGTAGTTTTCCTACTGCAAACCTTGCAGATAAGATCAGTGTCACAGGAGTGGTGCCAGATGGGGAAGCTGTAGCTCAAGGCCGCGTGCCCAGGGCAGGTGGTGCGCTGTCAGAGAAAAGCCAGCTGATCCGTTCCTTCTCTTCACCAACCAGACTTCGTCTCTTACGCAACTTTTATTCTAATAGATTGGTTTTCTACAAGGCAGTGCTGGAGACGCATGCTTTTGTGAGCCCATCTTTTGAGGTGATCTGACATTGTGCGTGTAGATGATTGTATTGTTACCAAATATTATCCTCTTTATTTATACCACCCATTTATTTTGATATTTTTTTGTTGCTCTGGCTATGTATTCCAAACCACTAGTTAGTACACAGAGCCCTCTTTTTACTGTCTGAGAAACATCCTGGAGTACTGAAAGGACATGTGAATTATGACACACAGTATCTGTGATGGGCTGCAAGGAGTGCGGTAGTGTGGACTGTAAACAAATTCAGACCATGGATTTAGAACTGGCTCTGCCACTAACCAGCTAGTGACAGGTCATTAGCAGAGTCCACGAGCCTCAGGTTCTTTCAGCAGGTTTGCCAAACCCTGTGTTCTAGGACTGGTGGATATATGGAATGTATGTTGTAAACCCAGCACAGTGCCTGGCAGGTACTGGCAGTTTTACAGTGGTAGTTACTAGCAGAATTATTTTGACCTCAGACGATACCATGTACCATACTGGGATTTTTTTTTTTTTTTCTAATCGAGGAGTCAGAGAACATGCAATGTTCTAGGACGAAAAACAAAGCCCAAATCAGCCTAAATGCTGCTTAGTAAATAAAACTAAGTAATATTTCCCCATTAGATGATCATTCATTTGACGTGGGCGTGAGGTAGATTTCGCCAGTTAGACGCACTGTGGAGCTACTACAGGTGAGCAAAGGACCATAATCACCCTCCCCCCACAAGCTGCCCTTGCGTTTGCCCATCCCCATTTTCGTTCATTCCACCATCACCAAAGGTCTAGACCTTAATTACGGTTTTCCATATCACATAGAAGAGTGCCACATTTGGATTCCCTTTTAATGGAATGGTCTAGGTCACCCCCTAGGCCAGGACAATGTGGGCCAGCCCAGCGGCTGCTGAATGTCACCCTATTCTCAGAAACTCTGGACACAAAGTGCAGAAAACACCTAGTTAGTGCACTGTGTTCACCTGCACGGGGACAGAGCACAGGAGTCCTTCCAAACCTGCCCCAGGTGGGCAGGATGTCTCTCAGATTCACAGGAACTGTGAAGAGCAGGTTTCCATTCCAGGCGTAGTCTCTCCACTCTGAGACCCACCACCATCATGAGAGTCTGGTCCCTGCTCACCATGTTATCAGACTCATCTAACCCCTGGTGCAGCCAAATTTAAAATTCCCCCAACGGAGGGCCGGCAGTGTCCCACCTTCCCAACCTGCACTGTCTGTTGCACTGCTCCTGCCTGGAAACTCCTCCCTCCTTACCCTTCCGTTTATTGTCCTTCAGGGTTGGGTGTGGACCACACCATGCTCCTCGTATGAAAGCTTCTCCTGGGCTCTAAAATGTTGTTGGCAGGGGCTGGGTCTTCTTTGTCTCCACATCCCCAGAACTAGCATGATGCTTTAGAAAGAGGAGGCACTCAATTCGTGTTTGGGGAACAAAAGAGACAATGGCCAAGAGTTCTAATTTACAACAATTTAATTTCTCCTACGTTCTTGAATAAGCTAAGCAAATGCTTCTACATAGCTTTTAATTTTACCCAAAGAGGGAGTAAAAGGAATAAGAAAAACCAAGAAGTAACCATCTTTTACTTATTTTTTTTTTTCACTATTTCGTTATCCTAACTCTTTCAGTGTGGGCTTCTTTCACATTTTAAAGAAAAATTATATCCAGTGCTCTGTTTTCTGGACCACAATAAAAGACTCAAGTGTTTTCAATTTGATTTACAAAATACAAAACCATTACTCTCAAAGTTGATAAACAAAAATAATTGTGTAAGCCATTTTATTCATAAAGTTAGGTTCTGAATCTAAATAAACTTTTTTTAAAAGGAACACATTGGAAAAATAAGGGGAAAAGGTAAACCTGGAAGTTACTTATGAAAACAGGAACACAAGAAAAGATACACGATGCTTTCTTCATCCCCACCTTGTCCCTCTACTACTTAGAAGGTTGACAGCCCGTTTTAATTTCAATGTGAAGACTGCCTCAAACTTCACTAGTCCTGGGAAGAGATGCTAGACGTGGGCCTGAAGAGGACCCTGGCTGCAGCTCTGGCCAGGGCTCGTTCTTCCTCATCTCTCAAAGCCTCCTCATACCGGGCCTGGAAGGCACTCGGGACCGTATCATTGACTTTGGCCCAGAACTCCAACACTTTCATCTTGGTGGTCTCAGCGTGGGCTCTTGGGCCCCACAGGAACTTGTAGCATGGAGGATCAATGCCGGGCACCTGGCGGTACTGCAGGTACTTTTGCTGCACCAAATCTTTGGTGATGAGCTTTCTGGGCTCCCCAAAGATGAAGTGCTTCCTCCCAGCATACATGCCCATCATATTCAGGAATTCCCACATCTCCTCCTCGGTGGCGCAGTTGTCATTCAAGAAAATCACACCTAGGAGAGGCATCAGGAGCCCAGTCTTGGGAAAGCCCATGCCATCGCTCAGACTCACTTCGTTGGGAAGGTCCAGTTTGCTGACAAGGCTATAAGAGTGATTGCTGGGGTCGACTTCCTTCAGGTCAAGGCCAAAGACCAGCTCCACGCGCTCAGTGGTTCTCTTGAGGATCTCAGGGAAGTGCTTCTTGTACTTCTTGTTGATAACCTTCAGCATTTCTGCCTTTGTAATGGGCTCTTTCATTTTATACTTGTGCAGCAGAACCAGTACCAACATGCCTACTTTCCTGGTCAGAGGATCTTTACCAGTGCTCTCCGAGGAGGCCAGAGCCTGGGAAGAACTTAGACTTTCCCCCCCTTGGCTCTTGGCACGTTCACCAGAACTTGCACAGAAAATCGTTGCAACAGGAGAACTGGTGGCTGGGGCTCTCTGAGACTGCTGGAGAGTGCCTGCAGCAGAGGAGCTGAGTGGAGTACACCCAGACACAGGTGAGGGGGACTCTTCTTCCTCAGCTGGAGGGGCCTGAGCACCCTCAAGACCCTGGTCCTCACCTCGGGCGTGGTGGTGTTTCTCAAGAGCACAGCGCTTACGCTTCTGACCACGAGGCATGACCGTAGTTAGGGACAGCAGGTGGGAGTGTGATAGGAAGCCACGTGATGCAGGCACCTGGAGGAGGAAGATAAGAGTGTGAGTCCCCTCCACAGGGAGATGCCATTGTGGCTTCAAGAACGCCTCTGTGAAAGTGTCCTTGAGGACACTCTCCAGGACCCCACAGGGCTCCTGTTCTCCTGGTCCCCTGATGACCCTGTGCAGGTATTAGACTGAACCTCAGGCTGCAGCCTGATAAGCCCTGCCCGGGACCACTCCTCTCCTCACACCTAGACCCTCACTTCTCTGTTCCTCTCTGAGACAACTCCCCAACCCCCCAGGAAATGAGGAGTCACCTCGCCCTTAAAGCTTTGCCCTTGGCTTTCTGGGAAACAATAGAGGTGAGACTTTATGCAGCCACCTCTGTTCTGCAGTGGTTGTTCCCCCTCATTCCTCATACAGGATTTTAACCTTCACTCCCAAGAGGGCCTGGGGCTCCCCTCTCTGCTAAACTCAGTCAGCCAATCTTTAAACCAAGGCCTGCATCTACTGAAACTCTGAAAGCTGAAGTCAGGGGGCACCTGAATCTGTCAGCTCTGCCCTGGGCCTCCCAGGGGTGGAACTTGGTGCAGCTCTCTCCATTGGGGGTTGATTGGTCCTCATTTTGTCAGTGAGGATCTTCACTTTGACACATGACCAGTCCTGGAGCTCCTTTTTCAGTAGATATGAGCCCACGCCCTTCACACTAAGGTCCTTGATTAAATGAAACTTCATATTGGGAGTTCAGGGTAAGCCACATCCGGCTAAGGCTGTTTGGGACCAACAAGGCCTAAGAACAGGGTCGAGACTCTCTAGGATCCCACAGTTCCCCATTGGTCATTAGCTCAGTCCTCACTCTGGATTCTGACTGGCTCCAGGTAGGACTTCCAAGTCCTCACTGAGGAGTCAACCAGGCCTAGAGAGGAAGCTGGGGCACAGCACATCTGTGGGTGTCCTTTAGGATACCTCTCAGAGCTGAGGGCAAGGGCAGGGCTCTGGTTGGCCCTCACTTTTGGGGACAAAGTCATCACTGTGGACTCTTGTTAAGGCCTAGGTCTCTTCCCTCTGCAGAAATGGGATCACTGCCTTAGACCAAGGCTCTCGTTTCTCTGGAAACTTCCAAGGAGAAGTCAGCCCCACAGCTCTGCCAGGACCTCCCAAGTTGGGGAGAGGAGGGCACTGGGTGGTAATGCATCAGTCCATATTCAGGGTCTCCACCTTCGTATCTGACCAGTGCTGGAACTCCATCCTGCACTGTGCCCCCTCAGACCAAGGTCCTCACCTCGTCAATCCGAGGGAGCCATATCTGGCCAAGACTGTACAGGACCTCCAAGGGCTGACTGCCAAAGCTGTATGGGGTCTGCAAGGGCTAAGAGCAGGGGCGGGACTGTGTGGGACCCCACTGATATGTATCAAAGCCTGGGACTCCTCTCTCTACTGATCTGCGTCCGTCAGCCTCCCACCCGAAGCCCCACTTCCCTTAGTCAGTAGAGAGGAAGAACCGGCGCACTGGATCTGCCTATATCTGCCTGGCGCTCCCAGTCTTGGTTGCCCTCCGCCCCTTTTGGGAAAGAGGTCCCCTCCTTAGCACTGAGGGTCTCACCAGGACTCTCGTTAGGGCCCAGGTTTCCTCCTTCAATAGAATTGTGGCCTCCGCATTTAGACCAAGGCCCTTCTTTCCCTGATGCGCTCCACACACAAGCCCAAAATTGTACTGGGGCCTCCCAGTGCTGACGCTAGAACAGGATTTTGTGGGGTTCCCTTGGTGATGGGCAGGATGGCCACTTCAGTAAATATTCAGGGTGCTTAGTTCGTTACCTGACCAGCCCTGGAATTCCACTCTCCAACGACCGACCGGCGGTTATGTCACAGACCAAGGCGGAAGTCAGAGTGAGCCACATCCGGCCAAGGGGTCTCTGAGGACTGTTAGCAGGGGCGGTTCTATGAAACTAAGCCTGGGACTCTTTCCTCCACTGACTTGAGTCCACCAATCTCACACCCTCCCTGAGTCCCTAGAAGAGAAAGTCGGGGTGTATCACATCTAACTACCCCTGCGTCGGACTTCCAAACCTGACCGGCAGGGGTAGAGCTCTGAGCAACTTGCTTTGTTCCTCAGAGGTCTTCTCTTTAGTATTCAGGGTCCTCACCTGAACCCCAGTTAGGTCTCAAACTCCTCCCTCTACATAACTAGGGCTGGTCCCTTCCTCCCCAGGCTGTCCCCTACTGACACCCTCCGGGAAGAAATGAGGAGCCCCTGAACTGACCGTTCTGCTCAGGTTAGACTAAGAACAGAGCACAGGGAATGTGTGACTCTCTCTGCTGAAGGGGTTCCCTCATATCACAATGTCCTCACCTTTACTCCTGTTAATTCCTGGTTCTCCTCACTTCGAAGAATTAGGGCTCACTCTCACTACCTTGTTTCACTGAAAATAAGACCTACCCGGACAATCAGCTCTAATGCTCTTTTGGAGCAAAAATTAATATAAGACTCGGTCTTATCTTACTATAAGACTGGGAATATAATATAATAAATATAATTAATATAGTATAATATAGTATAATATAATATATATAATAATATAATATAGTGTAATACCGGCTCTTATATTAATTTTTGCTCCAAAAGACACATTAGAGCTGATTGTCCGGCTAGGTCTTATTTTTTGGGAAACATGGCAGACCGATGCTTTCCTCTCTCTGAGGCCCAGCAGGTGGCCATGAGGGGTTTCCTCAACTTCACAACTCTGCCTGGGACTCCCAGGTCGTGGGGGGCAGTTACAGTGGTGTCTCCTCTGTTTCAATGTGGGGAATTCCCTCATTCCTCCCTAAAATTCATCGCCTTGGCACCTGACTAGTCTAGGGACTCCACTCTCAGAGGACCTGACACTGCACCCCTCAGATCAAGGCCCTCACTTTCTGAGACAACAGAATTAGAAGTCGGTGTGAGCCAGATCCAGCCACAACTGTTCCAGACCTCTAATGGTAGACAGCGTGGGCAGGACGCCGCAGGACTCTCCTGTTCTGCCTGGGTCCTTCCGTCCTTCCTCTTTCTGGGTCCTTACCTTGAAGTCCATCAGAGGCTCGCACCCCCCCTACTGACCTGGGGTCACCCTTCTCTCGGTTCCTGAGAACCCTGACGTATAACTGAGGGGACTCAGCCTCACAGGACTCCCTGGCACCGTATAGGTCTTCGAGAAGCCACAGGCTGGTCTCTGAAGGTTGTCTATACTGTGGAGTGTTGATCTTCCCAGTCTCTTACGTGGGGTCCTCATTTTGGCTCCTGTCTCCTTGATTAAAGTCTTCCTGGGAAATGCCATAGCCCTTCAAACTCTTGCGCAGTTTTCCGACTGTAAACTTCGCTTCCTTGTTCTGGAGTTAGGAGAGAAGAGGAAGCTATAGCTAGAGGCAAGAGGCCCAGGGCAGGGGGTGGGGCTGTCACAGAAAAAGCCATTGCTTCTCTTCACCCACCAGACAGCCTCTTATGCTACTTTATTCTAATCTACTAACTTTCTGCAGGGAAGGGGCAGAGCCTCGAGATTCTGTGAGCCCTTTTCTTTTGAGGTGATCCGACATTGCACGTGTAGGTGATCATATGGTCATCAATATTATTTCTTTTTTCTTTATTCATGCTCCTTATTTACTTTGGTATTCTTCTTGCTCTGGCTGTGTATTCCAATCTAGTACTGAGTACACAGTCTTTCTTCTTATTGCCTGAGGTACATTTTAGAGTAGGGAGATGAAAAGTGAATTAAGAGATACAAGGCTGGGATGAGTGAGATAGTGTGGTAGTGGTTTTGTTTTAAATAAGCCATTCTTGGGGGCTGTGTATGAGAAAGTTTACTTTTGTGTCTGCATGTTTTTCATTAGCAGATTTCCTAATTCAAATGAATCCTTATGTTGTGGACTGAATATTTGTGTCCCCTCGCACCCAAATTCATATGTTGAAATCCTAGCCCCCAAGGTGATGGTATTAGGAGGTGGGAGTCTTTGGGAGGTGATTAGGTCATGAGGGTGGGGTCCTGATGAATGGAATCAGTGCCCTTATGAAAGCAGTCCCCAAAAGCTCCCTTGGCCCTTAGGCTGTGTGTGGACACACTGAGAAGGTGCCATTTTTGAACCAGGAAGCAGGCTCTCACCAGACCCTGAATCTGCTTGTACCTTGATCTTGGACTTCCCAGAGTCCAGAACTGTGAGAAATAAAATTTTGGTTTTTGTAAGCTATCCAGTCAATGGTAATTTTGTTATCGTAGTCTGAACAGACTAAGACACCTTATAACAAGTTTTACCATCCACAGGGATGTGCAGTAAGGAGCTCTTCAAAGGCTCACCAGTCTGTATTTACAGGTCAGGGAACCCTGGTTACTTTCATTCATGTCTGGAGGAGACACAATTTTTTAATAATGGTGAATTATGTAAACATTAGCTGGTACTGTTAATTACGGTGCTTTCCTACAGTTTGGATTTGCAAGTTGGGCAGCTGCCTCTTACAGACCCTGACCTCTATTCAGGTGCTTGCACTTTATTAACCTTCTCAACATGCTCACCCGCCCACAGCATGGTAGAAGAGAATCATGTCCAACTGGAAAATTAGTCCTGACGTAGGAATGCATTTTCACTGTTGATGAGTGACTCTGTGCACTGCAAATGGAAATTGTTTGACAGTTCTATTTGGAATGATAAATAAGGTAAATATTAATATATGCCTAAAAGGTAGAATTGATAACTTTTCACTGAATACCTTTCTATGCTTTCAATTTTGAACCATGAGAATGGCTTACTTATTCAAAAGTTAAATACATATTTTAAAAGTTTAATAAAACAGAACTCTAGTGTTCTGAGGAATTACCCAGGGTGCTTGTTTTAAACTGTAGATTTTTAGGCCACACCCGCGAGGTGTCCCAAGTCAATAGGAAATTGGGGAATCTGCATTTTTGCAACAAGCAGCCAGCCTAGGTGATTCTGATGTAAATGGTTCCGGAAGCAAGGAGCCTTAGGGCATAGGCCACAGACTACATTCATGCAGCAGCTATATTTTATTGAACACTGAATAAGTGCATCTGTCCATTTCATAAATTATGCTTTATTATATTAAGAAATAAAACACATTTCTTATCTTCTACGACTTGAATATTCAGCTTACTACACTGGATTTGACTTAATGTCATACAGACCATGTACAATGTGATAGAAGCATTGTAAACATTTCTTGAAAAATAAGAATACAATGAACACACTTCATAGATAGAATTTTCCATGGTCACACAGTTAAAGTCGCACATTTAAAAGGATCTGAATCATTCATATTATATTGTGAATTTCTTATAAATAATTCATTAGTCTAAGGAGTCTAGGCAAAGCCAAGCCATGACATTATTTATACTAAGTATCACACCTGGAACTTGTTCTGAGTTATTTAACACACAGCACATTTTTAATGCAATAAATATTTACAGTTAATAGTAACAAGTACAATTATAATTTACAAAATATGGGCCTAATGTTTAAAACAAAACAGAACATGACATTAAACAAGTGTGTGTCATGTATTTTTACAACTCACTGAATTGACCATTCCAACAAATTTACTACCCACAACCTTGCTGATTTGGATACAAAAAAGGTCATGTTTGAATCAGTTAAACCAGATGACAGAAAGAAAATTTTTTTTAAGAAAATCAGTTTTACTTTCTTAATGTTGTACATTATCAATATCGATAACTAAAACTGAAGCAATGTGATGAAAATTTTGGATTCACAACAGGCCCAAATTATATAATGTACCTTGAACACTGAAATCCTGAGTTGTACCAAAATTTTCAAGCTTGTCTGGGAATTAATGAGGTGTTGAATGTGTGAGGTTTTACTGTCCATTAAAATGATCCTTTTAAAATATCATAAAATTATCTGAGTCTTTCCATATTATTATACAGCTCTGGGAGTGAATTTGAAATTGGCAAAAAAAAAAGAAGGAAAATAATGTTATCTTCCAGAATGCGAGCTCAGAGAGGGCTGAGAGATGGTGATGTTTGGGTTTGCGACTGGGCACTTTGGGCTAGGCGCTCAGAGACCGAAGTCCAAACCTGAGCTCATGGCTTGGCCCCTTAGTGCAGGAGAGGTTTTTCTGTTAGAGACTGTTCAGGTAGCCCGGGTCTCCAGGCCCTAGGAAATCATCCCCTGTCATACCTTACTCGTTGGGGAGGAGAAGCAGGGGAGTAAATGGTTCCACCTCTTCCTGACTCCTTTTCTCCAACTAATTCTGATTCAAAGGGTCCCTGGATGGAGTGTTTTCACTTGGGTCCTCTCTGCACCTCTATACAAGGTTGTTTTCTCCTTGGGTAGTCACAAACATGGGGGGGGGGTGAAATCTTCCCAGGGCTTCTGGTTGCAACTGAATGTGTCTCTAGAGGCAACTGAGCTAAGGGATTTCCTTGTCCACTGACTTTGTGCTGCATTTCAGACTCTGCCTGACGCGAGTCCTTAACTTAGGTGCTTAGAAACATCTTCGATGACGTTTGTGAATATTCTTCAGCTTTCTCACTAGTTCAAGCCTTAGGTCAAAATCTAGAGTAGGAACTTAAAGAGCTCCAGGTCCACATTAAAGCTCTGCCAATTCAACTGTGCCATGTGACCTTGGGATTGTAAAGTAATCTCCCCGGGTCTCAGCTTCATCATTTGAACACTTTTTAAGGTGCTTGTGAAGCGGAATAGCGATGTGCTTGGCACGGCATTTGGTACATCATTGGTGCTGGGTGAAGCTGAGCCCCTTCCTTCCAGCACAGCTAGAGCCACAGAACTTCATTCAGGTTTCCCACAAATATGGTGTGTTCTGTGCCTTGTGTTCTTGCTCCCAAGGGTCCCATCCTTCTCATCTTAGCTTTCTAGTTCACTGTGATGCAGAAAGCTGTTCCCGCTGGTAGGCTTCTCCTGGGGCAACCAACAACAACACCGTTCACTCCCTCGTGCCAAGTTAAACAGACTCGCTTTGGGGGCGACAGACTATCCTGTAAACTGAGGAAGCAATGATCAGCTCTGTTCTTCAATATCACAGAATGAGCCATGAGAATGAACGCAATCAATTCAAGTCGAACCATATGAAATCACCTTTTCGTAGTCAAATAGGATCCATTATCAGCAGTTTCAGATGTTTCAGCCTCATAGTTTCATGGGCCTTTTAATCTAATAATAGGTGATCACTAGTAAATGTCATTTGCAAATTTCCATGGTCAGTGATGTAAAGCAGCTCTTTGGCCAGCAGGGAAGGCTTGGATTAGATGAGGCAATGAGTAGTAAAGCGCTTTATAGACCATTAATACTAGGTAAATGCAAGGTCTTTTTTTCAATTAATCATGGACATGTAATATTTTAACTCAGGGGTTCTTAAACTTTTTAAACATTTAGATAAATTCCACTGCATGCATTTCTAACATGAAATTTCACGAGAACAGTCTGCTTGCAATGTGCTATTTGTCGCCTGCTCTGGATATATTCAGCTGGAGTTAATGCTCAGCCCCCACCGAAAAAAGCGTGTCTTTAAAGGCCAAAGCTATGGTAAGAGATTGCTTGATATTAAATGTGTTGTGTTAGTGTTTGGCCCGGGGGGAGGGCAAGGGGGTTGAGGATCGAGGTGGGGGCTGAGAGGAATGACCAGCCGGTTACAGAAAAAAATAGAGCTTGTTAAGGCTTGGTTTCATTGAATAGCTCACACAAATCCTGGTCCCAGGAGAGTGAATAATTCCTTTGTTTTTAGCTGTTAATCCATTTCATGAAAATTCAGCCCAAACTTAGACAAATGTGCAAAATGTGCCCATTCCTCCCAGAAACCCAGGAGTGATTTTAAGCTACTGTCTAACAATGGCACTTCCTGGTGTGGATGAGGAGGGCACAAATGGCAAGAAGCTTTGCATTCTTCCCAGCTCATCACAACACAAGTGCATGCTGTTTATTCTACTCTCATACAGTCAGGTTCCCAGGGTGATGGTCTCTATTTGGCTTCTGGGACAAGTGACTTAGCTACCTTTTAGTCCCAGATTGAGGATGTCATTCAACTTGTAGTCCCCATACAAAGCTAATCTCTACTACTAGAAGCCATTTGGTGCATAGATTTTGAAACCAATACCCAACTGCCACTTTGGGCATAAATGAAGAGTTTCTAACTGAAGTATGCCCACGTCCTATGGACAAGTTTGTTTATTTTTGTTCAGTGTGCATTTTCCTAATAAGCTGAGCTTGGTTCATGTGATGCAGACTCTCAACCGTTTATTTATCTAAGGGTTCTCCATCTTTCAAGATGAAACCAAATTATTTGTGGGGCAAACCAGGAAGTCCAGGACTTGTGAATGAGGCAGAAGGCCCGGTCAGTAGGGGAGTGAGGGCAGCCAGAAGAACAGGGCGTAGCCATCCCCGTTTATGGGGAATCATCAAATCAAGCACAGGGAGGGGCCTTGTCCATGCCAAGCTGGGAGGATCATCTAGCTATGGAATATAACTCCGACCAGCAGCTGCACCTACTCTGCCAGCAGCAGTCATTGGTGAGAAGACTGCTTTGTTTATTGCTTAATCCATCACTATTGAACTGCCTGCCTCAGGGAGGCTCAATTTAAGATAGATTGAAAGGTAGTATCTGTCAATTGAATAAACACAGATGGTTTTCCACAGCAAAAATTGATTTTTTTTCCCCTCGCCAAAGATATAAATGTTAAACGTGATTATCTTTGGAAGCCAGGCGTGAAATGTCTTAGCTCCAAGCCTCTGCCACTCTCCATCCACCCTAGCCGAGAGCTGATAGGACATAAGGCTGGCAGTCTCTTTCACTGTGATTTTGATTGTTGAGGTGAAATAAAAATTTGACTTCCGTAGAGAAGGGTCCAACTAAGTCAAGCCAGTTAGGTGTGAGTCAAGCCATCAGTTGATTCACACAATAGTTCTACCAGTTCTAGAACACTGGCTGGCAAAGGCCTCCTCCCACCCTTTCATTTAAGAATGCCAAAGAGGTGATATGATTTGCCCAAGGACACACATCTAGACCTAAACTTCAATCTCCTCACTCTTTCTCTGGAAGCTAGGGAGGAGATCAGACACAATCCATGCCATGATGGTAACTGAAGGAAACACTAAGATGAGTCTTACTCCTAAAATGTCTTTGGAAGCAGGTAGATCAGAGGTGCTTGAACAAGTCATGCTAGGTACCCAGAATGCTGTATACCTTAGCAACTAACGAGATGTGGAGTCATACTCAAGAGTTTAGAAGAGCTAAGGGTAAAACTGTGGAGCAGTGGTTAGAGGTAATAAGAACATGGAGGTTGAAGAAGGGTGAATAGCAAGAATGCCCTTTATATAATGAGGACATTGAGGAATGTGTTTTGTTATATCTCTTTCAGCTCTACTTCCAAAGTATAACAAGCTGATGGGACATCATTCATACAAATTATTCCAAGGAGTCCCTGGAAGTGATAGAACAGTCCATCTCCTTCCATTCCGCAAATGTGAACATGAGTGTGGAATGGTGGTTAAAGGATTTGCCAAGAGGAGTTGTTGCAGAGGTAGCAGAAGTGGGGTAACTGTGAGCAGGTGGGCTCCATAAATGCTTTAGAACAAGACACAATGTTGAGACTCAGAGGGTTTTAGCAACAGAAGGGACCTTCTATCTCTCATTCTAGAGGTGAAAAAAAGAGCCTAGAGAAGGGAAATTGATAGCCAAGCTCCTATAGCTAGAGACAGAGTTGGAATGTTAAGCTAAAAATCTTGGTTCTTTCAGCTATACTATCTGTCTGGCTTTTCAAACTGTCCAATGTAGTTGTGGACCATGGGGAAAGCAGGTGTGTCCAGTATATAAGTGCATGCAGCAGACGTGTTTTCACTCTAGCTAGTACAACTGTAAACACAGATATTTACAACTGTCTAGGCCCTAACTTCTAAGGCTCTGCAGATAGGGAGCGCTTCCTTCTACCAAGAGACAAAAATCTTTTAGTTGTGATTATAAATATTCCCTATTTCACCTAGACAAAACCAGAACTAAAATGGTCTTAGGATATTAGAGATACACATTAGGGCACATTTGCAAAATTTGGATTTATCTGAAAGTGGATTAACATGTTTGCAATCTGTCCAATTGGACTGTCCTCGAGTCAAAAACAAAAACAAAAACTTGATTCAGGTTTTCAAAGTAAGATAGTCAAATCCTTTTACTCACTTAGAAAAAGAAAATTATTTAAGTCCAGTATTTTTCTGCACATGGGTTGTTTTGTAAATACTCGTAAGTAGAAACATAATATATCTGTAGCTCTTCTTAAAGCTAAGCCTCCCCGTAACTTTGTCGTACATAGTCAGATAGAAATACATGTTCGTTAAATTGTATTCATTTCCTCCCACAGACTTTTGGTGAAGCATGTGTTAAATGTGAACATGTTTCTATTTTCACTCAGATATGATCCTTTTTTTCTCCTATGAAACTACTGTTTCAATGTAGCAGATTACAGCCAAATCTAAGTAAGTACATTTGACTGAAAACCTGTATGCCACAGATAAATACTATACTTTATGTACTTATAACGTGTGATGAATTGATAGCATGATCAATTTTCCCCCAAGGGATTTCTCTTCTATGGTGGAACTGATTACAATTGGGTAACAGCAAAAAGAATCTCCATTAAGTTAGAATTCAAAATATGAGATATTATTCCACATCCAGTCACATGTATCTTTATATGTATGTCTATGTGTTTGGTTGTGGTTTTGCCTTAAAATGATGTCTCAAGTGTTTTTCCTATGTCCTCAGTAATATCTTTTAAAAACAATCAACACTTGGCTTTATTTTAAAGTGGCTTCCAATGTTATCAATTTGGGGACTGTTTTTTCTTTTATATATGGAACTCTTTCATAGGGTTGAATTTTCATATTGAATGTCAAAAAAGTTTCTTCGTTTGTGATTATAAATATTCCCGAAAATGACCCAAATCATACTTTTAAAGCACTAGCTTCTGCTTAAAGAAATGACAAGGTGAAGGCTTTCACAAAGTGGGCATTTAATGTACAAATTTTCTGCTGTATAAATCTGGTTGTTCACATAGTTTCTATGACTTAATCGGCCACATCTGTATATCAGGGCTTGATGCTTAAAATAATAATTTTCTATTTGGTCCCTTTTCTAAATAAGGGCAAGTTTGCTATACATCAGAAGAAGGATTCACAAGTTGAAATGGAAAATGTAAGCCTTGATGGGCCTTTCCAGCATAATAGTGATCCATTTGGGCCTCTGTTCAACCTGCCTTCCCCCCTCATGAGCCTTCCAAAGGGTATTTAGGGGGCACATCGACAACAACAGATGTGAGGGTTCCTTACCAGCCACAAAGCAAAACCAGGAAAACCCAGGAGAGCAGGGTCAAGGGTCAATCTAGACGTATCCCTCATGACAGATGTTTCTGTTGATGAGACTGAAGGTGGCTGCGGAGGGGTTGGTACTCTTAAAGGAGGTCATGCAGGTGGTACTTCTGCCGGTGCTGTGAGACCGGGTCATCAGGCCAGCCCGGCAACAGAGGAGCTGGGTGTTGAACTGCTTCCTGAAACTCTTGCTCAGCAGGTAAAGGGCAAAAGGGTTAACACAGGAGTTGGTGAAGGCCAGGAGGCGGGCACAGATGCTGGTCACGAAGTGGAGCATGGAGGTGTCCACCTGGGAGTAGTGGTAGGAGCGGTACAGGTAGATGACGTGGTTGGGGAGCCAGCAGAAGGCAAAGAGGGCCACAAACACCAGCACTGTCTTGGCAAGGCGCTTCCGGGATTCTATCTGAGGAGGGAGTCGCACACAGAGAGAGAGGGATCAAGGGACATACGGGAGAATTGCAAAGACACAAAGATTCAGACAGGGACAAAGAATTAGGGAAAGAGATAAGCTTACAGAACCACAGAAAAAGAATTCAGTAGATGAGAGAGCACAAGAGAGAATCAGAGAAAGAAGAGAAAAAGCAACAGAAATGAACAGAAAATGGAAAAAAGTCAGAAACACAGAAAAGCCAGGAAGCAGAAATCCATGAGGTAGAATACAATTAGACCATGCAACTGAGAACAGATCTTTAAACAAAGTTGCAGAGTCGATTTTATGCTTGAATGGATTACACACTGAAATTCTAGCAAGTGCTGTCTTCTTTCTCAAGAGGGCAGCTTCCCAGCCACATGACTTCATGGCTCCACAGTTAATAATTTCTTATTCCCTCTGATGCTCAAAAAAAGCAGCCAGCATTGTTCTTCCTCATTGTCTAAACCAAGATAACTTGCTATTATTACCATTATTATTTTAAATCTCAAGTTACTTCTGGACTATACTATACAGGAATGTTCTTCGATGAACTGGGCTGAGTGTTTCGTTGGGCTCCCACTCCCTCTGCTACTGCAAGGGGAAGTACTTTCTCATGAAAGAATGTGGGATACAATGGATGTTCTCTATGGATAGGTCTTTCAAGGAGGGAGACAGTATCACTGAGAACTGCTACTCTTCCCTCACTATTGAGGCCAAAAAAAAAAAAAAAAAGGAACTTTAAAGGATGAAGCCTACATCTGAGTCAGCTATACATTGAAATAGATTGGGAGTCTTTCTGCTTCCCCAGCATTAATACCATATGGTCTATATTTGGACTAGAAGGCAAAGAGGAGAAAGCCAGAGCCCTTGGTTTCTACCTCAAGGATGGAATTACGGGAGGTTACAGGGGATGGGGAACAGTCTAACACATATGGAGGGCATCGTGCATAATTGGGAATCTTGAGCGTACATATGCTGTCTTGTAACCCTCCAACTGCCTTACAATATAGGGGTTATTACCCTATATCATGGATAAGGGAATTGAGGCTCAGAGTAAATAAGTCATGAAACATGGATTTGAACCTAAATTAATGTGAGCCTATCTTAATCAAATTACTTCTTTTCCTTCAACCAGCCTCATTTGCCTGCCCCCTCTGCTTTGTCCCCATGTAGAAATCCTCTTCCTATCCACACCATGTGATTGGAATTTAAAGAAGTCACATCCCTCTGAGCCTCAACATTTTATTTTTTTAAACAACAACACTTTTTCAGATATTTCTTAGAAAGAAACCCATATTCCAAATCCTTCAGGTTCTCAACACCTCCTAGCTTAGGTCCTTCATAAGAGAACAAGATTACAAAGAACACCTGAATTCCTGGGCTTCCGTGATTCGGAGTTGCCATTTACCATCTGGATGCAGATCACCTACCTCCTCTAATTTCAGAATTAGGTGATCTAACCACCTAAATATGGTACTTGTCAGTGGAGTCCAAAAGAAATGCAAGGGATCAAATCCCCAAGGAGGAAATGAATCAATGCTGAGCACCTACCTGCTTCTTGACGTGTATGTTTCCTTCAACAGGCAGGTTGTAAGCACTCTGGATCAGGTTTTTGGCAATGAAATAGTAGTAGACAGAGATGATTGACAGTGGGATGATGTAGAATATCAAGAAGGAAGCCATGGAGTGGATTTTGGGGTGCAGCTCATTGGAGTGTGGGTATGGGGCGCAGCTAATGAAGGTCTGGTTGGTGCTTTCCTCATGGAAAGGATGCAGATCAGAAAACACAGCTTCTGGGATGGCCAAAAGCATGGAGATGACCCAGATCAATGCTGCTTTGAGGCAAATCTTCCTCAGGGCATGAGACGCCTGGATATCCATTGGCCGGACGATTGCTTTGTACCTGGGGCAGAAAAGAGGGAACATCCTGTGTAAGTTGCCTAATATTATCATGGATACCAGGGCCAGGCCTAGGGTGAGGCAAACAAGGCAAGTGGGGTGCAGTAGTTAAGGAAGTGCTCACTCTCAGGTTCATGCAAGTGCTGACTCTAAGCACACAACCCTAAAGGCCTCCTTAAATGTTGCACCCCAAGCACCTGGCTCACCTTATCCCAGTCCCGGCCATGAAGGGCGCCATCCCCTTTCTCCAGTAGTAACGTTCTGCCCATATTCTCTCTTGATTTTAAAAATACTTCTCAGAAAAACGGAAGCTCCTTTCATTTCTCTTCTTAAATTACAATAACAAAGCACGTTTAAAGAAGGATACAGAGACCAGAAGGTTTTTTTTGTTTTGTTTTGTTTTGTTTTTGGCAAAGCCTTCATGTTGAGTATTCAAATGTAGCAGTTTGGGGAACCGTCAGTCACTGAATATTTACATCTGCCTTTTCTCTTTTTCAAAGGATACAGAACGAATCGCCTGCTGAAAAAGTTATACATAGGAGCACTCCTATAATTATCAACTTAATCTTTCCCCTGCTTTCCTACTTTCTTTCAGCCTCATCTTCTGTTGCAGTATTTAGGTCACTCCTGATTCCTGTCTTGAGTCAAGTGCTCTGGGAAGCAGACACCGAGATGAAGCCCGGAGGACAAAATGATTATTGAGGAGTAATATCTGTGAAAGGAAACAGGGAAGGATGCAGAATGGAGCAGAGGAGGTGGCCAGACCCTAATGCAGACCTGACAAGATCTGTAGCAGGGAAAGTGACCAACCATCTTAGCTGGCCTGAAAATCTCCCAGTTTTAGCACTGAAAGGCCTCTGTCCTAGGAAATCTCTCAGTCCCAGCAAACTGGGACTGCTGGTCACCCCACACCAGCTCAATGGGAAGCTTGGGAGCAAAGGTTGCCCAGTGGAAGAGTCCTGTCCTGGGTGGAAATGGCCAGGCCCTTGTATCACCACCTTGCTGAGTCATTGGCTGGGGCCACCTAAAAGCAGTGGGACCTCAGTTACTACCTGGTTCAGTCACTGGGCAGGAACTGCCCAGGAAGAGCATGACCATCACTTGAAAGTTGAAGTGGACCCTGAAAGGCTGACCGCTGGAGGCTGTCAGTTAACCACAGTCCCTGCAGCTTTTCCTCAAGGGAGGTCTGAGCTGAGCACCTCCATGTCTGCCACAATTCTCCATGCAAGGCCTAGTACGGAGGGCTGCCCGCCTCTTCTGTATGCACTTGTCTGAGAACGCAGTAGAAGATGAGCTCCTGGTGGGCAAAGAGTGTGTCTTTTTCCATCTTGGCATGTGCCGGCACTGTCATTTGCACACAGTACACAAATGTTTGTTCAATGGCACGTGAACTGCTATAGTGTGGAAATTGATATAAGTTGGAACCAACTAAGCGTGAAGGTGTTCATTGCTGAAAATTGTGCATTGAAACTGGGTTCTACCATGATACTCTTTTACATCATGGACTTCAGTAATGGAGGAACACTTATTTCTGCTTGTTTCCATGTTGAGTAAATCTCCATTGAGTTACTACTTTGGGCTATACCCTGGATCCTCACTCATTGTCCTCCT
The DNA here is from genome assembly GCF_964194185.1 of Rhinolophus hipposideros. Classification (NCBI taxonomy): domain Eukaryota; kingdom Metazoa; phylum Chordata; class Mammalia; order Chiroptera; family Rhinolophidae; genus Rhinolophus; species Rhinolophus hipposideros. The sequence goes on from NC_138046.1 coordinate 117,206,618, forward strand.
TCGTCCAGGGAAGGGGGTAGGGGTAGTTTATTGAGTGGGGAATCTGGGAAAAAGATTCTGGCATGTGCATTGGACTCAAAGAGACCTATGGTTGTCTAACTGTCTGACTGAGAGAATGGCACATCTAATACAGGAGATCAGAGTGTCTGCAATTTGATTATCACTGTGGACCTAAGTCACATTCTCCAAACAGCTTTATCAGATACAGAAGCAATTATTTTTATTGTTGTTGGTCTGATTTCTTTGTCTAGCTCTCTGTACCCACCTCAGGGAGGTAAGAGAGGGCTAGTATTTATTGGACATCCCTAGCACTCCAGAACAACACTGTAGTCCTGCTTCAGTCTACCTAGCTTTGCTTTCTACCCATAATACGTAATAGTTCATTTTAAACATAGAAAAACATAACAATTTCAAAGGAATTTCTATTTTCTTCTGGCACGTTCTCTAGTCACTAGTCATTTCAAACATTTTTATTCCTAGTTTAGAATGCAGGCAAGGAATTAATACCTTTAATTAAAGGTATGTAAAAATCTTCAGCCAGAGATATACATAGATGACTAAAGATATCTCTAATAAGTTGATTAGTGATAAAGTGGTAAGGGTGACTTCTATCTGCGTTTTCTGGCAGATAGCAGTCATAATTACCATTAACCCTCCAAGTGAAGGTGATTCGCTCGTGCATGAGTCAGAAACCAGAGTGAAATCATACTTCCTTCTCTCTTGGGAATCTTGTGTTCCTAAATGCAAAATGCCACGGGACCTGCTGAGCTGCTATTTCAAATTCGCCAGTTTTAAAACATAAAAGATAGTATAAAAGCAATTTTTATAGTTTTGACAGAAAAATAATTTGTATCTAAACCTAATTAAGCCTCTAGCTCTATGGACCGGTTTTCAGGAAAAGTGAGGATAGAAGAACATGCTAAATGATTCCATGAAGATACAAAACCTGAGTTGGAATATTCTACTGCAATAATGACTTCATTTTTTTTCAACTAATACGTGGCATAGAAAAGCAGGGAGAATGGTTAAAGATGGACTGAGATGTGTAAGACATATCAATCAAGTGCAACATGTACATTCTGTTTGGATTTTGATTCAAACTAAACAACCCTAAAAATATTTTTGAGACCACTGAAGAAAATCAAACATAGATTTAGCACTGGTGATATCAAAGAGCTATTTTTAACGTATTGGGTGTGATAACGTATTGTGGTTGTGTTTTTAAACAGGCTTTGTTTAAAACAAGAACTCATAGACACAGACAATAGTTTAGTGGTTACCAGAGGGTAAGGGGGGTGGGGGGTTGGAGAGGAGGGTAAGGGGGATCAAATATACGGTGGTGGAAGGAGAACTGACTCTGGCTGCTGAACACACCATGGGATATATAGATGATGTATTACAGAATTGTACACCTGAAACCTGTGTAACTTTACTAACCATTGTCACCCCAATGAACTTTATTTTAAAAAAGGCTTTATTTATTAAAAACATACCCTAAAATGTTTACCAATGAAGTAATATAATGTCTATGATTTGCTTTTAAATATTCAGACACATTCATATATCACTTGCACAATTAAAAAATAAATTTAAATGCATTGCAAATAATTTTCTGTTATGGAATATTCCTAAAAGATCAAAGAAATTAAAGAAACCCCATTTATTAAACTCTTGCCTTGTGCCAAGCAGAGACTAGCATCTATATTATCTCATATATATTCCAGAGAAGTCCAACAGGTAGGTGCTATTATCTCCATTCTACAAGAGACAAACTGAAACTCAGTTTCAGAGGTGATGGAGTCATTATTCAATTTATAACCAGCTCTTTTCAGGATACCACAGCTCTTTCAGAAGAAAGCTTTGGGTAAATCCTTCTTACAGGCAGAGAAACAGATCAGATGTTTCCAAAATGTGCATGGAACACACCAAATGTTCCCTGGAAGTCTAATGGTTCTATAGAGCATGAAACATATCAGTCAATTTGTTCTTCCGGTTTAGACTGCTCTACACAGAACTCCCAATCCAGGGAGACACCACTGGATGATTGTTGTTTCCTAGTGATGGCTCTTTGGAGTGGAGTGGATACTTAATCCCAGCCAATGAACTTCCTGGCCAGCTACTAAAGAGTCTCTCTTTCTCTTAAGCATTTAAACTGAAAAAACAGAGGATGTAGTTAGTCAATGATAGATGCCGGAAGTAAAAGATTTTGATGTTGAGGAAGGGATCAGGGCAGCCATATTTTAACCAAGTACAAGATGCCTAAGCAAAGTAGGTAGACTGCGAGAGAAGAGAAAGAATGAGGCAGATGTAAGAGAAGCTGGTGTAATGTGGCCCTAAGTCATATAGAGTGTCCTTGGTTCCTGGCTCATGAGCTATTTTTGAATGTACAAGAGGTCTCCTGTTATAAACTTACAATTCTCCTGTCCCCTTTTCACTTGTGTTAGTGTGAGTGGCTTCTGTTCTTTGTCAATAGAAGAGTCTTATCTGGAACAATTAGACATGGTAATCACTTAAAGTTATCAGATTTATTTCCAGGATCGTTTCGCATAGATCATCTCCCACTTGCGGCCCTCTGAAAGAATGAGCTGTCAACTTTCAGTTGTGCTCAAGAGATAGATTAGTCTATACTCTGTTCCTAAATTCTCCATCACTTTCCTGCTTCCCTCCTTTCTTCATCCCCAATCCCAGGATTTCCATTCATCTGAATCCTATCCTTCCAAATTCCAGTTTATAAGAATCATCCTAATGAAGTTTTTGGTGGCCAATCTAGATGTCAATAATTCCCATTCTTTCCCCTAACCTGTCTAATTTTATGACTGGATTATTGACTCTTCTCATTTTATGCTTACTGTGCACTATCTTGAATTGTTTGCTAGCTTTCCATGGGTACGTCTTTTTTACCTGACTTTCTCAGAAGTTTCCTGAGGTCAGAAGCTTACATCTTCTCCTTTTCTCTTCTTTCTGTATCTCTAAAAATACTCCAGGTCCCTTGTTTTACATACCACTTATTTCAAAGTAGAGGCTCAGCAAATACTTGCTAATGAATTAATCAATAATACATGACTTGCAGATATGTCTCCTATTTCCAACTCCTCACAAACAAGAGAGAGCAGATCGACTTTTATATAATTAGTAAGAATCATTCTTCCATAGAGTAACAAATTCGCTCCTTTGATAACGTGGGACTCAAGACAATCGCTTCCCTACTTCTGAAAACATCTGCACTTCATTTTTTTAAATGCAGACATTGAAAAGGCCAAAAATGTTCTCTCTGTAACAAGACTAATGTGTCAAGGTGATTCTTGGCAAGTAGAAGTAGCTGGCTCCCACATGCACAGATGGAAACCTTTGCCCACTGAAAGATATGTCTTTTATTCAAATATGGGCAGTTTGTTTTTAAGGATCCAGTATTTCAGCCCTTATTTGTCCATAAGTACCTTCTGAAGTCCATAGGTATTGTTGAACGACAACACTTTTAAACCTCCATCGTAATCCCAATGCACATTACCTAAAGAGGGATGAAGTGAAGAGAAAACTAACTGAACTAAATGGTCTCTCGGGTAATTGATGCATTGTCAGCATTTAAATTAGAATTTTAATACCTAATAACATTTGATAAGACTATTAAACATTGGCTTTATTTTCTCTTGAGAATGACACCAAGAACTTTTCCGAACAAATGCGAGGCAATTATTATCTGGCTTGTAAAATGACTATAATCCAGAGCAATGGAATCATGTCCCTTTGAGCTATTACTCTCCAAATGGAGAACTTGCTGGTTCTGGGTGCCCATTCAATTACTATCTTTAAGTATGTAACAGATTACAGTCACCCTTTTCTGTTCTTCCCTCCATAAAGGTTGGGAAGAAAACAACATTGCCTATGCAATGTTCTTGCCCCCAAATTTTAACCTGAATCTAACTATGAAGAAATAATCAGACAAATCCAATTCTGGCACATTCTACAAAACAAGTCACTTCCATTCATCAAAACAGCCTACATCATTTTTTTTAGAAGAATGTGAGGGACATGTTGTTGTACCTTAAAAAGGGTTTAAAAAATACAACAAGCAATCTTTTTTGCAATATATACATATACCAAAACATTATGTTATGTACCTTAAACTTATATAATGTTATGTGTCAATTACATCTCAATCAAACTGGGAAAAATAGAGAGATATAACAACCAAATGCAATGCATACACCTTGATTTGATCCTGGATTTAAAAATAAAAGCTACAAAAGACATTTTTGGGACAATGGGGGAAGGTTGGTTATGGTTACATATCTGATGGTAGTAAGGAATTATTGTTAATATCATTAGTGTGATAATGGCATTGGGGTAATGTAGAAGAGTGTCCTTATTCTTAGGAAATAAACACTGAAATACTTAGGAGTGAAAGATCAGGGTGTTTGCTCCTCACTTTCCAGAATTCAGCAAAATAAAACAATTCATATATATATTTCTTCTCACTCTTTTTCAGATATATATTTAGATATATACATATATCTGAAAAAGAGTGAGAAGAAACTCTAGGAAATGTTCATTGTTGAATGTGGATGGGAGTTCATAGACAGGTCGGGGAGAAAACACACACTAAACTACAGAATTTAAAAAATGAACTAACAGTGAAATAATTTTGAAATCATGTGTTATACATTTTACTGTATTTTGTTAATAGTAAAACCTTTTCTCTTTAGAAAAACTCTATTATAATTATAATTGTAACGTCATCGAATGTGTCACATCTGACTAGGGTCCACACAAGGAGTGAATATAACAATGTTATATTCACATTGTTCTCTTGGATTTACAATTTTAGTATCATTTACAATCTGTGGGGTTCTGTTTTGCTCAGTTTTGCTTTGGCAGGAATCTGTTTAAGCCGCTTGTCCATTTGGGGAGTTAGTTCAATTAAAACTGGATCACGCACAAACACACGTCAGTGTGCAATGCCTCGCCATTAGCTGAAAGTTCAGGGCAGAGTAATGTACCATTGCTGAGCCGTCTATGTGGCGGGACCCTCCTCCTGCTGTCTGAATTATACACGATACGGCGTCCTCGGATGTGGACTCAATGAGAGGGTGAGCCTCAATTTGGATACTACATATTACTAATGTTTAATTCATTCTTATTTCTAAATACAAATCAATATGAGTAGAGGTTTTGCGGCTTTCCTCCCTTACCTACTAGATCAAGTTGCATTTCTCCTGGAGGGTGTGAACCCTGCTTTGGTGTCCACTGTCCCAGAAGACACTGCCCACAAAATTTAGCTAAGGCTTCAGCAGGCTTTCTAAGAGTCTGTAGCAGAGAACTTCCTGCCCCGGAGAAAGCAAGCTTTAAACCCAGGCCAAGGCAGAGGATCATGATCCATGTTATGAAGTGTAATCATACTTTTCTTTTTCTGGTTTTCTTCAGAGAGATCAAGCCACAGGTCAGGGATTCAAGCAGGACCACCCCTGAGTAAAGTCCTGAAGTCACCTCTTTGTGAATTGCAATTTCCCCTCCATCTTGTTCTCTCCCTGTAGGCACCCACTGTCTCCCTGAGAGCAAACCCTGCTTTTGGAAGGGCGGTGCATATCAGTCATTTGCTCTTAAGTATGGATTGATCTCAATGCAATTATCTTCCTATAAAAAAAGTCCTACCTCTAGTTACAAAGAGGCACATTTTGCGGTGGCAAATTCTCCCCCACCCACTTCACTGGTATTGGAATTAAGGAAGAAAACCAAAGAAATAATCAGAATGTCTGTTCCTCACCTGTGTCAGCCATGATGAAAGCAGTGTGTTTCTAGGCAGACACAAAATTCCTGTTCTTCCGTGAGTCTGTTATACTGAGTCTCTTGCCTCTTTCATCCCTATATACATACCCTGAAGTTCAACTGTGGCCTGAGGCCTAGAGTGAAGTCTGAGCTCTTTCATATATTCAGAGGCATCGGGACCCAAACAGGCCATCTGAGTGAGACCTTGAGCTGAGATGAAACTTGGCTTCTTGGAAGAACTAAACAAAAGAGGCTACAACAAGGTTAAAGAAAGAGCCACTGACATAGGAGAGGCGTCAGGAGTGCAGGTACTGGTTCTGGGATATGAGGAATGTAGAAGCTGAGGTCTAAAATGGGAAGAGAGATAAAAACAACTGTTGGACATCTGATGGTGCTTTGGCAGAAGTTGGACAACTATTGACCCTTGAGCCCAAAATAGGTTTCAGCAGGATGATCTAATTCCAGAGCTCAGTGCTAATCCTGAGAGGGAGCCGTCAGAAGGGGTATGAGCAGGATGAAATACTACAGTGCTGGTGGGTATGTTTAAAATGACAAAGGAAAGCAGTCATCCAGTTAAATTTCAGTAGGTGCATAAACATCATGGCACAAGTTATTCGTAGGCCATTCTTCAAAAACGTTATGGAGGGAAGAACATATATTTATATCTTATTATAGACTTTTTCAGCAATTTATGAGCCAAGAAGTTTGAAGACTGTTTATGAGTCCCATTTCCAAATTGTGGTTACACGCAGCCTGCATTTACTGTACTGCATAGCATAGAAGATACACAGACAATGGGGGGAAATCACCCACGTTCTGGGGTGGAAGGTGCAATAGACTCTGAGTCATAAATTGTCTTTCACCCCCAAACAGATCCTGAGACAGGATTTAGGTGCAAGTCGTTTATTTGGGAGGAGATCCCAGAAAGCCCAGCAAGGGAGTAGAAGCCAATAAAGGGTGCCACTCTGGGCAACTGGAACACAGGACTGCTGGGCACCCCCAAGAGACTGTGCTGAGAGCATTCCAGAACTGTACCACCAAGGAGTGAGGAGTCTTCTGTGTTAATTCTGGGGCACTCTGCTTTGCCACACACCTTCCCTTGGCCAGAGATCACCCCAGGTCAGAGAAACACAGGGAGCCCAGATGTGTAAGTGACCTCCGGAGGTGCAAGGGTATGGATGGGCCACCAACAGCATGCACTCTGCCAAGTCTTCTGCCAGTCCAGTCAGCTTATCAAACATATATCTAAATATCAGAGACAGCTTCAGTTTTTAAATATATTTCGAATTATTGAGGATGAAAAGAAAATTTCTAAATTATCTCAATAAAATGCATTCTTTTTTTTTTTTTTTCAAAAGAAGAATCATTAAAGCTCAAAAAGACCACTATGGCATATGAGCCACTGTATCTCATTATAGAAATTTAACAGCGCCATATAAATAGCCTTCTGTGAGAGGCTTTATACGTGGTGAAATTGTGGCCTAACTTTGTAGTTTATTGGGTCCGCTAGGCCGGAAGGTTGATCCTGGCGATTTTGGGGAAGAATCACTGTGGTGGGGAAGCCCAGGACGAGAGAGACATACACTGGATGCAGACTGGGAACTCGGCCTTCTACTTTCACTTCCATAAGTAGCTATTTTTGCGTAACCATGCTGTCTTGATTTCTTTTTATTTAACAAAAACTTATATAGCACTTACTGTCGGCCTGGTATAGCTCTCAACACTTTTCAAGAATTAACCTTTTGGATCCCATATAACAACACGAAGAAGTAGGTACTACTGTTGTCATCCTCTTCTTACAGATGAAGAAATCTGAGGCACAGAGAGATTAAATAATTTGTCCAAGGTCACACAGCTAACAAGGGGCAGAGCTAGGTTTTGAACAGAGGCTGCTTGGCTCCTGAATCCAGACTTTAAATCACAAGACTTTAATGCCTCCATTTTCTTCATCTGCAGCTAATGATATCAACCTTACTTGCCACGGAGAAGAGCTAAATGAGGTGTTCCAAAAGCACTTTGAAAACTAGGAAACACTATTAAAATAAAAGGTTATTAGTGCATTTCCTGAAAAGACATGACTGTCCACTAGAATGTCAAATGGTCGAGAGTTGGATGATATCCTCTCGCATCCCTTATGGATGTAAATAACAATCATACTAATGGTACACTCCTCTCTTGACTAGTAATTCTAGCATTTCATAAAAAATGTGACGCATTGTTTCATTTCATCATTAGACAAATTACAATGGTCTTGTAATATATTAAAGGTAAACACCGGCATTCCCATGTTACAGATCAGAAAACTGAAGCTTGTAGAGTGATTTACCCAAAGTCACACAGTTGACAATTAGAAGAACCAGGGCTCAAACTCAGACATCTCTTCAAATTCAACGCTTTTGGATTTATCCTTACTAAGACTAGTGCTCTACTAAATGTCACCTCCAAAAATTAATAAATAAAAGAAAGCACAAAAGAGAAAAGAAAGAAAGAAAGAGAGAAAGTTATTATTTAATGGGTATGAGTTTCAAAATTGGGAAGATAAATGATATTTTGGAGACGAATGCTGGACGATAATTGTACAACAATGTGAATGTAATTAGTGCCACTGAACTTTAAACTTAAAAATGATTAAAATGATAACTTGTATGCTGTGCATATTTTACCAGAATAAAATTAAGAGAGGAAAAGGGAGGAAGGGAAGGAAGGAGGGAGAGAGAAAGAAGAAATAGTTGTAAGTTTCTCACCACGCAAATTGGGGGTATCTTAAGAACCAATTGAAAAAGTTTGCTCTTAGTCAGCAAAGACATCCACAAGGAAGGTAGTCTAAAGGCAGTTAGTTACTTTGAATAACTTTGTTCAGTTAAAAAATTTAGTATAAAAGTGCTAACAGCTCATTGTAAAAATCTAGACAGCAGAGAATCCTAAAAACAAAAAAAGAAGAAAATCATCCGTATGTCTTACATGTGATATTTTGATATGTTTCCTTTCAATTTTCCTCTGTCTTTTGTGCAGAATTGAGAGCATACAATTTTGTATCTTTTTTTCAGGATCTATAGCCTAAGCACTTCCATCTCACATAGATGCCCATGACCCCTCTAGTCAGCAGGCAGCGCTCTGCGGATGCCAGCCAGCCTCTCTGGGCACCATGTCCATCCAGCTCCAAGGAGCCCCAGTGGTCACTAGAGGGCCACGTCCCTCCTTTCACAGATTCTTCCTAGGATTAGCTCCAGACAACACATCACGCCTAAATGGAGCAAAGCACCCCCTCCTCCAAAACTAGCACATCTAACCATCAAAAGCATATCTTAAGCACCTACTTTTGCATGGCCCTGTACTTGGTACAAGAGAGATCAAAAGAAGCATAAGCCCTGGACACTCAGTGACATTTTCTCTCATTCCATCCTGGAAATTAAAAAGGTTCATGCACCCTGAGTCACAGGACTATGAGTTTCTTGAATCGGGTCTATGTCTTGTTCATTTTATACCTATTTTATTTATTGAATAAATATATCATTAAAACTGAAAATCTAGAACTGTGCACCCAGTTTGGCCTGTACTGTCTTACTTTCAGATAAAGAAATGGGCTCAAGATGCTCAAGATAACCCATTCCTCCCCTGCCACCCTCCTACCTCCTAGCCAAATACTCCTCTCAAGTCCACCTAACCCAGATCACTCTGGACACCATCTTATTAGCCTTTTCCCAAGAGATCTCCGATGGCCCAAATATTTCCTTAGTTCTCTAATCTTTCCAAGCCCAGAAGAATTCTTGAGGGTACTGAGGAAATGATTCTCCCTGATCACAATTCCCCTTTTTAACAATTTTAATGTGCTTACTTACATGAGTCTATGATGAAAAAACCTTAGAGGAAGCAGCACTGTGCCTGATGGTGAAACATGGGAAGGAGGTAGTGAGAAGTGCAGTTTGTCTGTTTACATCTTTACTTCCTCAATGAGCAACAGGAAGGCTCAGCCCCCACGCCTACCACCCATGGGATCTGGAATCTGGCTAAGCCTTGATTTAAAACTCTCTCATTGTCTTCATTTAAACAACAGTTAGCATCACAGAGGCCCTAGGGAATGCTGGAAAAGACAAATGGCTTAAACACATTGGCTTGACTCTCAGTTTTCGGATGCTCCCAAAGCTAATGTGTGTGATAGGACAGTGCCTCATACTCCAAAGCACCACACAGCTCTACAGTTCGTATTGATTGTATCCGCTAGGAAGTCTGTCCGGGCTAAGTGGACAGGTCTCAGGGATTCCCCCTAAGTCCCCCTTCTACTTAAATAGGAAACTCCCACTGCTAAATCACCATCTCAGCACATGACTCTATATCAGGGACAGCAAACTAAAGCTCACTGGCTAAACTTGGCCCTCTGTCTGTTTTCATATGGCCCGCGAGCTAAGAATGGTTTTTATATCTTAAATGGTTGAGAAAAGGTCAAAAGAAGAATATTTTGCGATGTGAAAATTACATGAAATTTCAGTGTCCATAAATAAGGCATTCCTGGAACATAGCCACACTCATTTGCTTACAAAATGTCTATGGATGCTTTTGTGCTATAATGGCAGAGATAAGTGGTTGCAACAGAGACCATATGGCTGACAAAGCTGAAAATATTTACTATATGGCCGTTTAAAGAAAAAGTGTACTATCCCCTGGTCTGTGTGCACTGAATGTGTGAAAACATCTAATGTCTCTATTATAGCACAGAAGTAGCCATAGACATTTTGTTAGCAAATGGGTGTGACTATGTTCCAGGAATGCCTTATTTATGCACACTGAAATTTCATGTAATTTTCACATGTTGCAAAATATTATGCTTCTTTTGACTTTTCCCCAACCATTCTCTGCCTGTTCACACCAATGCTGTTGGTTCCTTCTTTAAACGGAGAAGAATTTTCAACCATGGGGAAAAAACAAAAACCAATGAGAATGAATGAATGAATGAATGAATGAATGAATGAATGAATAAATAAATAAATAAATAAATAAAAAATAAATGGAGGAAAGACCATCTTCCATTTCACAGAGCACTGCCTATTAGATTTCTTAATTTGTGAATACAAAGACACCGGGCCACTGACCTCTGCCGTTGGACTTGTAGTATTAAACACTGATTGCTCAGGATCCTTAGTTAATTTATCAGCACATTTAAGTACTAACTTAGTATCTCAGGCTCTGCTTGGCGGTATGGATATAAAAATCCCTGGCCTTAAGGGTTTAAAATCTGGTTGGGGAAGCAAGATATACCCAGAAGAAGCTCTTAAAGAACAATAGAATGATACTTACATATGTGTATTCCCCTTTCTGAGCATGCTTAGGATGGATGATGGTAGGTCAGGATATAAAGAGCTGCCAGCATGGTACAGACATATGAGCACATGTTTGACAACAAAACTGTTTTATATAGAACTATGGAATATAAACCTTAGAAGTCATCAAGCCCCATTTTCTTAACTTACAGAAGAGGATACTGGTCCCTATAGAGGTGCCACAGCTGGCTAGCTGAGAACCAAGACCAGAGCCTAGGTTGCTGGATCCCCCACCTCAGTTATATTTGACTCGAGCGCTTCAGATTCTCAGGTCTTTTTAAAGAACAAGTAGAGAATGCTTAAAACTAAATATTTACTACACTAATCTTCATCCTGTAGCACATGTATTCCTTAAGCCATCATTTTAACCTTCAATTTCACCTCTGTTGACAATCTAGGAAAGAAAAGGAATGTCAAATTCTGATTTTCCTGATCTTCTGTGATGCTTCCAATCACTAAAAGTGGAAGGGGACAAGAAAAGATACTAATGAAATTCTTAAAAATCTGTTTTGACGCTATATTTTTTTTAAAAAAAGTAACAAGCATTTCCCATATGTTCTCATGGAGAAACTACTGTAATTTTGTTTTTACATATAATTTTATATTGTGTTTAAATTGTGTTTAAAGTATTTCTCATAACAGATGCCTGGCCCTGGTATGAAACTGCTTGACAATAAAAACAACTACCACCAAAGGGAAAAAAGAAACCTTGAAAAGCTTAAAGTTGACCTGTAGTTATTCTATTTATATGTAGACAGCATAAAGAAATAAATGAGTCACATGGAAATATTGTCACAATAAATTCTTCTGATACTGGGAATAAATTTCTTTATGTGCTGCGTTTCGCATCCCCCCCCCCCCACCGCCCCCATTTCTTTCCTATGTAACCTTTAGCTATCACCATTGGTCAATTGGTCTGAGTACAATACAAAAAAAGAAAAAGTAATAAAGAAGTGAAGTTTAAAGAGAGGTACCTTAGGAACATTTTGGCTCTTTCCTTCCCGTGAAATTTCAGCTATTATCAATCACTGTATGACTAAATGTTGGCTCCAGCTCCTGCTTACTGGGGCTAAGAGTCCTGGCCTAGTTGAAAGATCCCAGATGCTTTGATATACCTACAATACTTGGCAGTGTCCACCGCTGCAGGCTGTGGCTGAGATTTCTGACTTACTCGCTTTGAGGTGAACCAGAACTCACTTCTCTGAACCTAAATTGCTGAGATAATTTGAGGCTCTGATTAGGTAGTTTTGTACTCCTCTTTAGAGGAGCTGGTATGTACACAGCTTTGAAGGCAGCATCTCAGGTCAGTAAGAGAGGTGGTATAGGATTTTCCACTTCTGACAATGGCAGACTAGCTCGTTGCTGACCAACTCTCCTGAAATGAAAAGCTAGAAAATTTCTTTGAAAACATCAGAAATACCAAGGCAGTAAGGACTTTAGGGGCCAAAATCCTGGAGAAAAAGCAAGTGCAAAGAGGTGAAGCTGTTATTCAGCATCACCTTCCCCTTAAGGCATTTTCCAAATACCAAGCAGCAGCAGAGAACCCAAGAGCTGAGCAGAGCTTCCAGCAATTTTAGGATGAACAGGGACAATAAATGGAGGTCAGGGTCCACCAAGAGGAGGAATCCAGGTAAACACCCCAGACTTTCTGTTGACATGCCCAAAGCGGTATACCCTAGTAGTAGGGGCGAACCGGAAATAGACTCATTCTCACAAAGACCCAAGCTGAGTCTCCAATCTGCTCTATCCCTGATTGGGTCAGATATATGGCTACCTCCCAACTACCTGCAAGAAGCAAAAATCAATCTTTTCTGGAAGATAATACCATCCAGAGCCTCAAATTATTTGTAATTCTTCATATACAAAATCAGGTAGTCAAACAAAACTTGCCTCATATACCAGACAAAACAAAATGACCATAAAACAGAAGAAGAAAATATATAACAGAAACAGACTTATAGAGGTTCCACATGTTAGATTTACCAGAGAGGGATTTTACAATATATTGGGACTAATTTAAGAAATTAGATGTCAGGATGGAATCAAATAGGAATTCTGGAATTGTAATATACTATAACTGAAATGAATTAAATGGAAGCTTCAAAAGCAGACTAAACATAGATAAAGAGAGGATTAGTGAGCTGAAAATGTCCATATTGAAGTACAGTGAGAAAAAAATGGAAAATACAGAAAAGGGAAAAGACACAGTGAGTAGTGAAATGAATTTGTGCTTAAAATAGTTCTCAGTAACAGAAACCTGACCCTAGTATGAAATCTCCTGCCTCAATAAAAGCAAAAACAGGGGGGAAAATACTTGAAAAGCTTAAAGTTAACCTGTAGCCATTCTATTTATATGTAACAGAATAACGAAGGAGACAAAAAAAAGAGAATGGGACAGAAGCAACATTTGAAATTGTAATGGTTGAGAACTTTCCAAAACTGGCTAAAATCTTCAAGATTTAAGAAAAGCTATGAATTTCAAGCTGGAAAAATACAAAGAAAAACCACACCTAAGTGCATCACAGCTATGTTGCTGAAAGCCGAAGGTAAAGAGAAAAATCTTAAAATCAGCCAAAGAGATAAAACTCAATTAATTTGAAAGGAGCAACAATAAAACTGGCATCTGACTTCACAGTGGAAGTCAGAGGACAATAAATGGTAACTTCAAAGTGTGATAGATAAGAATGCCAGCCTAGAATTCCACGCTCCCAGCCTAGAATTCCACGCTCCGTGAAAATATCCTCCCCCAAATTATATGAAATAAAGACATTTTTAAACAAAAACAGTCTAAAACAGTCCCCATGAAACCTGGATAAGGTCTTTTAGGGTTGGAACCACTGTTCCTAACGTAGGAACATGGAACAGGATCAAAGGAAATAAACATGATTTACAGATTCCAGTATTCCAGGTTCACTCAGTAGGATCTACCAAGATTCATTCATTCCTTTTTATTCCTTCCTTCATGTATCTATCCATTCATGTATTCAAAGAATACTTACCAAGCGCCTACTACAGGTTAGGGACTGTTCTAGTGCCAGAGAATCTGCTAATGAATGAGATAGCCTCCCATTTTGGGGGAGTTTATATTCTAGTGGTGGAAAACAGATAGTAAACAAGTAAACAAAAAAATGAACAAAATAATTCTCAAGAAAATAATACTGGATGATATTTATTTACCTAAGAGAAATAAAGACATACACCCATAAAAAATTATTTGTAGATGAGGTAAAAGGGATCAAATATATGGTGATGGAAGGAGAACTGACTCTGGGTGGTGAACACACAATGGGATTTATAGATGATGTAATACAGAATTGTACACCTGAAATCTATGTAACTTTACTAACCATTGTCACCCCAAAATTTTAATTAAAAAAAATTGTTTGTGAATGTTTGTCACAGCTTTATTCGTAATCATCGCAAACTGAAAACAACCCTAATGCCCATTAACTGAAGAATTGATAAACAAACTGTGGGATAGCCATACAATAGATACTACTCAGCAATAAAAAGAAAAATGAACTACTGATACATGCAGCAGCACGAGTTGAAAGAAGTCAAACTCAAATAACCAATACCGTATGATGTCATTCATATGATCTTCTGGAAAAGATCAGTGGTTCCTGAGAGCTGGGGGTGAAGGAAGGGGATAGAAAAAAAAAGGACATGAGAGAATTTGGGGGATAATGAAAAAGTTCTGTATATTGTTTGTGGTGGTGGTGGTGGTGGTGGTGGTGGTTTTATGACTGTATAAGTTTGTCAACATTCATAGAAATGTACACCTAAAAGTTTACTGAATGTAAATTATACTTCAATCAACCTGAAAAAAGAAATTGGATGATAGAATAGTATTGGTCATTCTTTTAGACTGAGAGGCAATAAAGATGTCCGACAGAAGGTGACCTTTAATATCAAAAACGAACCAACAGCCTCTTACAGTTTCCGAAGAAAATCAAATCATTTAAAGTAGCAAGGTAAATATCAGATACTAATCACCAGCATCTCAAAGATGACAGTAATAAAAAATATATACATACCTTGTTCTATTATTGGGAGGTAGAAAAAGAAGGAGTGGAGAAATATTTTTCTTTCATTCTGCAAAACATGTTTTCATTAAGAGAACTTATACAACTCCCACATAGTGCAAAAATTCAAATTTAGTCTATTTTCAAAGGATGTTACTGACAAGCACAGTTCAAAAAACCGCAGCAGGGAGTCCTTTCAGGCTATGCTCTATGTTTCATGATCAAGTTTGTGCTTTTTTTTTCCTTCCATGCATATTAAGTTATCAGAAATGATAATTAATCATATAAAAGTCTAACGCTTTAAAAGATAACACGTGAGGGACAAGGTCAAAGTTCTTTGCTGCCATTCTCTCCACAGCATAATTGAAAAGGTTCCAATTAAAAGAGCCTTTCTGGGAAACCCCACTTCTATTGCACCTGCCCTCTGAGCACTCCCAGAGTCTGCCAACAGCTCTGACAGATCCATCACTGTGGAGAGACCCGAGTTGAGTTTCCTTCCAGAAAGGGAGCATATGCTTTAGAAAAAATCATACTATAGAGAAATTATGACTGGTGACTCATGTGAATTCCTCCAACAGAGGGACGAGAAATTGTCTTCTCATGGGAAAAGACCAATCTCCTTGGAATCAGTGCAGCAGGGCCTCTAGAATAGTAGAGGAGCCTTTAAAATCACTGAGGTGGTCCCCTTAAGGGGACCACCTTGGAGTCACTCAGAGTATCTTCCCTCAGAACAGTAGGGCTTGAGATCAGTAGCTCCCACTGTCCAGAGAAGGAAAATGGAATCGGATCCTGAGTTTTGATGGTTTCTGAAGAAAAGTTTTCAGTTCCCCTGAAGGAATTGGGACTTGGAATGAGGAGAGAGGGTTCTAGTCTGACGTTACTCTGAATTTGTTGTGACAAGGCCAAATTCCATCACCTCTTTCGGTCTCTGTGTCAAACAAGGTGTAATATTGTGATTTATAAGAAACACGTATTTGGTCATTCAGATGACCAAAATATATTTCTCACATATATTATATTTGGTTTTCACCTACAGTTCCTGGCTCACAGCTCCCCAAATTCTTGGAATTTCCTAAGAGTTGAGGGTGATGGTGTCTTTTGTTATGTTAATGAGGTGACTTTTGGAAAGTGTTGAAGGGTGTGGGCTGGTCACCAGGAGACCCAACCAAGTGGTTGAAAGGTTGAAACTTTCACTCCTACCCCCACCGACCCCTACCCCACCTGCAGGAAGAGGAGAGGGCCTGGGGGTTGAATCTATTACCAATGACCAATGATTTAATCAATCATGACTATGTAATGAAGCCTCCATAAAAACTCAAAAGGAGAGAGTTCAGAGAGCTTCAGGGTTGATAAACACATGGAGATTTGGGGAGAATGGTGTGCCTGGACAGGCCATGAAAACTCCATGCTCTTTCCTTACATCGTATGCTATGCAACTCTTCTATCTGGCTGTTCCTGAGTTATGTTTTTTTTTATTATTATTATAAACCGATAATCTAGTTAAGTAAAATGCTTCTCTAGTTCTGTGAGCCACTCTAGCAAATTATTTGAACCCCAGGAGAGGGGGCTATGGGAACCTTTGAATTTATAGCCAGTTGGTCAGAAGTACAGGCAACAACCTGACTCGTGTCTGAAATCGGAGTAGGGTGGGATATTGCAGGGACCGAGCCCTCTACCTGTGGAATCTGATGCGCTCTCTGGGCAGATAGTGTCAGAATTGAGTTGAATTCTCAGATACCCAGCTGGTTTTCAGAGAATTGCTTGTTGGAGGTGTGGTTGACCTACCCTTCCCTTTCCCCCTCCCCCCACCGCCACCTCCACCGCATTGAAAATTCAATCTCCGAACACCATTTACAAGGGTTGAACTTTAAGGCGACTTCTATGTGAAGCTGCTGGAGTTTATCATTTTGTCATTGCTCGAACATCAACAAAGCTGTATTTATTGTCCTCTTACTACTAGATGTAAGGTGGGCCTCTGCGTCATGGAAGACAGAGACCCCATGAAGCTTCCCATATGATTAAGAATGTAGAAAACACATCTATAAAAAAAAGACCTAGTAACAAAAGGTAGGATAGATTTGGTATTTAATGAACAGGCAAAAACATCTTAGGAAGGGGGAAAAAAATCAGTGAAAACAAATATCAGGAAACGCTTCAGAGAGGAGAAGGGACTCAAAGTGTGCCGTGAAGGATTGCTAGGATTTCGATAGATAGAGGGAATAGAGCCCAGCCACCAGGGAGGGGAAAATGAAGCCAGAGAAGGGAGAAGTAAGGTGGCACATATGAGGGACAATGAGAAGAGTTTAGCTAGAACAGTCTTTGATCTCACGAGTCTTGGGATAGGAAGACAGATAGACTGGAAGAGGCTTGGCAAAAAAGAATGGAAGGATCAGGAAGAAGTTCGTAATTCAGACCCAGAAAGTGAACTGCACATGCATTCTTCATAAGGTCTCAAAATCTCACCAATGGAGTGTCTAAATTCCCCAAGCCTGTCACTGGTGATTGTATTGTGCTGCCTGGTTTCTCTCCTCTTTATTTTTTCATATCTTCTAATAGAAGATATTTTACAGACAGGAAGAGCCCATGCAACTGGGAGGCATTTGATATTTGCCTATTTGAGGAATTCCTGATATCCTCAATGAGAGAGAACAGCTAAGGTGGATCTTGAGAAAGAGATTTGGGCCCCAAAGCATAGATCAAACTCTCTTCTGCACTGTCCAATAGAATTTTCTGCAATGATGGGAATGTTCTGTAGCTGCACTGTCCAGTAGAGCTACATGTGGTTACTGAGCACTTGACATGTGGCTGGTGTGACTAGAGAACTGAAATTTTAGTTTTATTTAAATTGAATTAAATTTAAATAATCACATGTGGTTAGCGGCTACCATATTGGACCATGCAGCTCTAGATGTCAGGAAAGGCTGAAAACTACATTATCTCACAAATTCCAGGCAATGAATTTTAAAAATCTGTACTTAAAGAAGTTTGCATAAATGTAACAGTTTCCTGTTTCTTTATACATTCCAAGTCACAAATTGGCGGTGGGGGTGGGGTGGCTTATGAACAGTCTTTTCTATGGAATCGAAGAAGGACCATGTTATAGAGGAACTGCTGTATCCATCTGTCCTTAGGATTCATTCTGCCAGCTCCATTCTAGCAGAAATAACACTGCATAATAATACGGAAGTAGGCACAATATAACTTGGGCATTATATGCTGTCAACATTATATCCAGCTTTAAACTTTACATTTACTGGAAAAGAAAACATACCCTCCTTACCCTTTTCCTGATGAGGGTCCAATTCACATCTTAAATTCCATTTACATAACACTAAGGCACCTAGTACATAGATGCGCATCTGGTAGGAAAGATCATTATATAAAAAATATATCCATCCATCCAACTATTCACCTATCTATCAAACCATCTGTCCATCTATCTGCCCATTCACTCATCCATCCATGCATCCGTCCATGCATCCATCCATCCATCCATCCATCCATCCTCCCATCCATCAACTTATCTTTCCATCTATCCACTCATCTATTTATCTCCTGAATCTATTTACTGATTCACAAAGAATAGCTTTTCTCTCATTTACCAAATAATGACAGCTTAATAAAGAGGAACAGATAAGAAGCAGGTGACTGCATAATATGTTTTTAAGAATATGCTTTCCAGTGAATTCCAGAAAAGGGGGGAAGAATAATAAGAATGAGAGAAAAGTATATATTAATTAACCATAATTTTAATTAATCAAAATTTATTGATCATCCATTTGGTACAAGGAACCACGTGAGGCACTGTGGAAGATATATAAGAAATCTCTGCCCTCAACATTCTTAATAATCTATTTGAAAAGTTAAAACAATGAATATATGAGAGGCTAAAAAAAAAGACAAATGAGTAAAATACTTCAAAACAGCAAGATGAAAGATGTCACAAGATAATTCATGTCTCAGATAATAAGCCCCATGTTTAGAAGAGGGTTATGAAATTTGGGCTAGAATAGCCCAACTTAGGGCTTTAAGGAGGAGACTCGAGCCAAATTCCAAATGATAGGCAAGATAACAGATTAAAAACAAAAACATAAGATTTTAAAACTTGGATGGACCTTTGAAATAATCAAGTTCAACTATTATATGTTATTTTACAGATTATTCAGTTAAGGTCAGAGAGTTAAACAACTTGGTCTGACTCCCTCTTCTAGGTAGTAATGGCAGAAAAAAGCCTAGAATGCAGGGCTATTGATGCCAATTCCAAACCACATATCATATGGGATGGGAAGTCAAGTCTTCTAATTTAAAAGGAGAAGAATTCTGGATAGTGGTAGGACACAGCATAAGCAAGGAAGCAGAGCCAGAAATGCATCAGTGTAACCACCATGTCCAAGGCTATCAGTGTGTATGTAAAGGGAAGAAAGCATGGAAGGAGAGGGAGGGTGGGAACCAATATGAAGGCACTTGAAAGGAAATCTGCAATTGGTTGGCCATGTGAAAGCCAGAATTCTGGTGTTTGGAGCTGTCTTGAAGTTTCCCTTTGACACAGTGGTAGCAGTATAAACTTTTCTAGAAAAATGCAGAGATGCATGATTATTGCTGCGCCTGGTCGTCTCTCAGAAAAGCTGATTCAGCAGATTTAGGATGGGAGCAAAGAATCTGTATATTTTTCAAGTTCCCCAATGATTGTGATGCTCATACAGTTTGGAAGGTCTTCTGGTTCACCCTTTTATGAATCTTTCAACTACAGACTACCAGCTTGGAAAACTCATTGACAATATTTACTAAATATATACCCCCTATGATCAAGCAATTCCACTCCCATGCACATACCCAAGAGAAATAAACAGTTATGTACCCCAAAAGGCATGAATAGGAATATCAAGAGCAGGTTATTATCAACCCAAAATTGGAAACTACTCAATATCCATTCGTATTAGAATGGATAAATAAATCGAGGTATATTCATACAATGGACTACTATACAACAATTAAAAAGAACAAACCATTGCCATGTGCATCAAGATGGATGATTACCATAAACACAATGAGAAGCATAAGAAGTATGATTTCATTTATATAAGATTAAAGAACTGGCAGAAATAATCTCTGGTAATTAAACTCAGAATTGTGATTGCTTCTCTGTGGGGGTGGGTATTAACTGGAAAGGGACATAAAAAAAACTCCTGGGGTGCTGGAATTGTTCTATATCTTCATCTGGGTGGTGGCAATGTTGTTATATAGACATGTATAGAAAATATATTGAATTGTACACTTGTTCAGTTTACTGTATATATGTAGATTATACCTTGTTAAGAAAAAATATATACAGTGTATATGTGTGGAGATTATATATATATATATTGAGCTACTTAATCTCATGAGGTTTTTATAGAGCACCAAGAGCTTTTTAAAATGAAATAGGTAAGTACAGTCTTACATTATTTAAGTAGCTCAATCCCTATTCTTGTGGAAATTGGTTAGATGCACTACCTGTCATTCAGATGATCCATCAGCCTTTTTAAGCCTTAGCAAAACACAAAAAGTTAGTTACATGGAAGCTGATAGTAATTTATGAAATTGGGAAAGATATGCAGTAACTATAAACTCACCGAGAACACACTAGAGCTGCCAAAGCATGCAACCCAGCTTCTGAAAGCACCTTTCTGCTGATGGTGAATTTGGTCTGCTTTGAAACTCCAGAGAGGAGTTCCGTGCAGCTGCACCTTTACACGCCATACCCTCACTTTCCTCTCTGCCACCCCCCGACACACCCCAAGAAGACAGTAAACACCATCTGTACCATTGCATTCACCAACCCGGAAACCAAAATCTCATCTTCCCATCAAGAAAATTCCCCTCATCCTGAGATGCCCTTGGCCAGTTGGTAAACAGCCGGAGACCTTCCATCAGCTCCAAAGTTTGCCTGCCCTGAATCAACATGTGAAACTGCATGTGGTCATTAGAACCTGGTGGGCAAATGTTCAGGATCACAGCAGGCTGGAGATGAGAGGCAGGAACTGAGAAACCCTGTCCAGCAGGTGTTACATGCAAACCTCCTTTCTGGGCTGCTCATTTTCAATCTTTGAAAATGTCTTGTGTGCTGAGCAGTGTACTTCAGGCAGCTGAGTATAAACACATGTCTACAAATACTGATAACACTATCTTTATTTGTTCATTACTCGACAAAGCCAGATCACCTGGGGACTGTTTGTTCCTCTACAAAATGAGACTCCGGCACCACATGTATTAAAATGTGGGATATTTTCTTCAGAGTATAAACTTTCAAGAGCTGCTTCTATGCCTTTCCTGGTATACTTTCAAATCCTTAGGTACCTTTAACACCATAGCATAGAGTTGATTTTAAAATAAAAATGTATAGTCTCTGGTTCATTGTGCCAGTTTTTCTTAGTTTGACCATCTGGTCTATGTGTCTGGAGTATATTCATTACTGTATCCAGTTTCTAGAGCTCACAGGTACATAAGACACATTCAGCAACCTGTGTGAACAACCGGAAGGTATTTCCTGCCTGGTTAATTCAAGCAGGAACTTGTGACGAGATAGACGCTTGATAAATATTCAGAGTGAATATGGATTTTTACGAATGAATAAATATGAAATTTAAGCAATAGGTTCACACGAGAAATGCAGTTGACAAATATGTATATTTCCCAGAACAAAACATTGTACTGACACCCTCCCCTACCCCCAAAACCTCAAAAGCACTGCATATGGAAGTACATCAACAAAGACATTTAAATACAAAAATCAACCTTGAATGGAGCTTTCTCAAGACAAAAAAATCCAATAATGCATGATTTCACTTAAGAAGTACTCAGAAAAACTAGAACATAAACTGCTCAGTTAGAGAGAGCCAAATACAAAATCAGATGTAAGAAAAGTTAAGCTGAGGAAAATGAATTTGAAAGAAATGCCACTTATTTTCCCCTCGGTTATTTCTGAAAGAATACTTTGAAGAAGAAATGCAGTGGTCCTTTTCTGTTCTCTGAAGATTTTGAATTGCCTCTGAGAAACATTTGCCTGGGGTTTAAATTCTATTAGCTGTGATTTTTTTCTCTCTCTCACTGGTCAATTAATTTTTCAGGGAGGGACAAGTTCAGAAAAGCCATGCTACATCCATTCGTCTCCAGAAAACGCAACTCCATCTTATGCTGAGATTTTTTTCTCACTTGTCCCCCTTTTTCCCTGCCATCCATTAACTTTTCTCTCTTGAAGTAATATGTCAAACTGAAGAAGTAATGCCCAGAACAAAAACATGCCTGGAAGGGAATCTGAGTTTGAGCAAAACTTGCCTTTGTGCAAACAGCTTGTCTGTCCCGATGTGGTAGTTCATTTACTGAGGCATGCGGCACCCTCAGAGAGAATATAACTTTCCTCCAGTACTTACCTGTCTGCCGAGAGAGCCGTGAGTGTGAAGACAGACACCCCCACCGAGGTAAGCTGTATAAAGGGGATCAGCTTGCAGCCAGTCCTGCCAAACAGCCATCTGTCGGCCAGATAGCGGCTGGCATCCACGGGAGCACACGTTACCAGGAGGAGCAGGTCTCCCAAAGCCAGACTGGAGATGAACAGGTTTGGCACGTTGCGCATGGACTTCACAGTGCAGAAGACCTTGATCAGGGTGATGTTGCCAATGAGGCCTATCAGGATGATGACCCCATAGATTGCCGGGATGACATAGAGTATCCCCGGGTAGAACCGGTCCTCACTCGTGGGGAGATCCGCACTGTGATTGGAGACATTGCAGTGCACGAAATGGTCCAAGTTCAGAAGCAAGCAGTCATTGAGAGCCATCCTCTAGATTCTTTCGCACCGAAATCGTGCCCTTAGATGCTGTTTCTTAACTTTTGATTTTGCAGTTGGGTGAAGATGAGGATAAAATCTCTGGTGGGCTCTCTAGCTTCTTTACTAAAAATATTTTAAGTATATATACACTACAGCATTCAAAATTGTCTGTTACTATTTAAATGCTGCTTCTGCTCTGGTCTTCACATGACCAATGCAATCCATCTCTAAATTCAATAAGTTAACCAACAAAACAACAAACTCAGTAAAAAAAAAAAAAGGGGGGGGCTTAGAATGAAACCCACTCTGTATCGACTCTTTTTACCTCCATTTTAGTCTGAGCCTCCCTGGCTGCAGTTAACTAAGAACTTTTGGCTTGCTATTTTCACACGGCATTTCCTGTCTTTCCTGATATTTAGAACCTGGAGTTTTAAAGTGGGTAGAAAAAAACTGCACTGAGCAAGCCTCAAATCCTATAGGCAGGAGGCTTTAGACGTCACCGCCTTCACCAGCAAACAGCAGCTCTGCTGAACTGAGGCTGTGAAGAGGAAACAGGGTTCCTTATAGACAGAGAATGCCAGCCCCCTGCTGGACACTTCAATCACTGCCCAGTCACCTGCTCTCCCCAGATGAGAACACAGCAGCCGGCTGCGGTTCCTATGCCCAGTCTGCTCAAACAGGTACCTGTGGCTTCTCATGTAAGATTCAGCATCTATGGGAGGTATTTCATGAGTGTTGCTAGCACTCGGCAGAGGTGCTGCAAATCCTTGATGCTATATGCCTGTGAATCTCGAGGGCACTCACAGACCATTTTTCTCATCTTTGCCACTACATTAGAAGGACAGGTGAAGATTGCTATAAAATGGGGTCGGTCTCGGAACTAAATGCACACAGATGTCCATGTGTGAGCCTCTGAATGGGAATACAACTGAGCACAAATAGGCACAGGACTCGTGCCTTAAACCTTCAGCTACTGACCTCTGGGAAAACAAGAAGCCGAATGCACACCTGCAGGTCTACCAGGCCACTCTCGTTCCCTGTACCAGGTGAAATTCAATTGTGAGCCAGCTGTATTCTTAACTCTCAAAGATCAGTGGTCTTTTCCAGAAAAATGGGTCTTTTCTCATTGCATCTGAAAATGACATGAACTGGCATTTTCGTGCAGTTATTTGCACTTCATTACTGAATGCTTACCACGTTTTTTAGCAAATTTCCTCTTAAGCCCTCAGTGGAAAAATGAACTGTAAAGCAGTTACAGATAGAATACTGAGGGATTTGAGAGTGGAAGGAAATAACTTTGAGTTAATGTGGTGCCAGGGGAGGCTTTATTGAGGAGATACTGTTAGAGTTGAGCTTAGACCTTTAGCCAACAACTCATAATACATTACAAGTGCGTGTCTTCAGGACTTCTGTAGAGCCAGCTGTTCCAGGTACATCATAGGAAGCCAGTTACTAACAAGGCGTTGCCATTGAAGATTTTGTTTTTCCAGGGTCCATAAGGAATAAAGGAGCTTGCGCTTATCACCGAGTCAGGGCCCAGGAAGAAAGCTTCCAACTGTGTTGTCATGGAAATTTTCAGTGGCAGGTTACAGCACCGAGAATGTTGCCATGCTCCTTCCATAAATCCAAAGGGCTTGTGCAGGGGGAAGAGCTTCTCAGAGGAGATCAGTACCGCCCATTAGGAGTCAATAACCATCAGCCTAGTGGTTTGGATTAGTTACTGGCAGGATATCTTAATAAAGCAGTATATGGGTTCTGCCGAAATCCTGGCTCCCTCATTTATTACCTTGGCAAGTTATTCGGTGTGTTAAGCTTCAAGCTCCTCATCTGTAAAGTGGGAATAATTTGTGAAGTTAAACAAAATTATCCATGTTAAGACTTCATAATATTTGGCACATAGTAAGTGCTCAATTAATATTAGCTGCTACTACTATAACTATCATTATTGTTGTGATTGAGAGATTATTGTTGTGATTTCACTTTAGAAAAGCTCAGTAAGTTCAGAAAATAGATTGACCTTGGATCAGTAGGCAAAAAGCCCTACTCATATAAGTGAATCAATCAGTGACTCCTCCATTTACTTGAAAGACATTTATCAAACATTGACCAGCTTCCAGGCACTGTGCAAGAGCTTGGAAAAAACAGCATGAAGATACATGTTATTATAAGACCCATCATGATCCCAGCTACTGAAGCTCAGTCTGAGGATAAGCTTTCAAAAAAGAAGGGTTTTCACGTAGATTCTGCAAATGCTTCTGTTTGTTCTATACTGGATTAATATTTTTGCTTCTCGAAATTGCTGTGGTGACTTTCTTCTCTGATCATTTACCTTTCTTCCTCTCAGCAACCATGATTGCTTCTGGCATTGTTTTCTGTCATCATTACTGGGAGAATAGCCTTGTATGAATTATGCCAAAACTCAGGGGAATTCACCACTCTTGAACGAGAAGAATTAGTGAGGCATCAAACTGCCTAGGGTTGTCCTGAGAATTTCAAAACACTGGCAGCAACAGCCAGCACCTGCCTATAATACTATATTAAACCCGTTATCTTTAGGCCTTTTAACCTCCTGAAAGTTCCTTGAGTATTGTTTAAATAGAAATAAACTCTGGCTTCTTTTAAAAAGTCCCAATTTAGACCCCCATCTGCTCCCTAGGATGGAGCAACTACTTTTCTCCAGAGAAGGTGACATTTGATCTTAAAGGTTAAGTGTTTGGCAGAAACTTTTCAACAGAGAAAATAGTATGTGCCTAGGACAGAGGCATAAAGGGAAGAGCACAGCATTGAGCAGGGGACAAATACAAGTCCAGAAAAGCCATCCAAGTTGGATGAGAGAGTGGGTGGGGAAAGATCAGTGTGAAATGCAGCTAGAGGCAGGTTTGGGTGAGATTGTGATGGAAGGATCTTGTTTTCCTGTTAAGAAGTCTGGTCTAGAGGGCAAATTTCGGTTCACAAAGAGGACTCCTGGATGCTGTTTCCCTTTATTTCTTTAGACACCCCTCTGTGCTGAGTCAGACTCACTTCGTAAATCCAACTGGGCCATTAGTGTTTCTTCCTATGTAAGTTAAGCTGATGCTGCTAGGTATTGATTTCTCACAGCCGGTGTTAGCATTACGTGTTCCACAGCACTAGAGACTTGTTCTAATGGTATTCAAGGAGTGAAGATACCGTGAGGTTCAATGCCTAATATTTTCTTGGATCAAGGATGTTTTTTAAAAAATCTAATTGGAGAATTTTGATGTCATTTCAACTAATTAGCTAAATGACTCGATCCCTTCCATTATGTGTCACCTTGTGGCAGATCACCAAACATATTCAGACATTTGCTTAGATTTTTTTTTTTTAATGGTGAGCATGAAATGCCTTGGACTTATGAAAGATACACAGAACAAATATAATACGAAGTCCTTGTCCTCAGGGACTCTAGTTTCTGAATAGAAGTGGAGAGTGACTCAGCATCGTTTCTAATGTGTTGGGGCAGGGGTGTCAGTTCTCATTCTATTTCAGTCAAGCAAATCACATTTTGCATTCTTCCAGAAAAGTGGATTTTATGTGGGACTTGGATATGAGGGGTCAGTGACCTGTTAGAATTGGGGAGAATAGGCGGGCTCAACAGGACCAAAGAGAATGGAGACAAAGTCTCTTCCCACCAGCTATGCGCATGGCACTGTGGTTTCCAGTAGTTGGTGTTCCAGATAGAGTGATAATGAGCATACACAGACACAATAAATTAATTATAGAGTGGGTAGAACTTGTAGGTGGAACCAGAGTAAAGAGAAGGGGGTGCTCTGGGTATGTGTGACAGACAGTCTGCCTGGAGAAAATGTTTGAAGTTTGAAGGGGAGTAATAAATGAGAAATAAAGGAGGTTGGATCTTCTGGGGAAGACTTTACATTTAAGGTTTCAGTTGCACTTTAGCCTATAAGACATTGGCTCTTAAAAAATCATCAAGATTGCCTGTGGTGCTTAAAAATACAGATTCAGAGGTCCTACCCCAGACCTACTGACTCAGATCTCTAGGGATGTAAGCCAAGAATCAGTATTTTTTTTATCAATCTCCAGGGGATTCCAGCACACTGCTATGGTGGGGAACAAAGATGCAGGCAGTGTGCAACCTAGAGATCCTGACAATGTGACAATGCTTGTGCTTTTCCTTCTGGTGAGCAAGGAAGCACATTCAGGACATGGTCGCTATGGGTCCTTTCTACTCCAAGTGTGGTCCTTGATCCAGCAGCATGGGTATCACCTGAGAGCCTGTTAGAAATACAGACTCTCAGGCACCATCCCAGATTTCATGAATCATGACCTGCACTTTAACAAGATCAAAGAGTGAGAAATGCTAATTTAGGCAGTAGGGAAACCTGGCAGAAAAAGTTAAGAAATCAGGGCAGGAACTGGGAACAGACAGGAGACTGGAATCTCCAGTTCAGAATGGAACCAGCAACTGGACCAACATGAAGCTGAATGAAGAACCACTGAATTGGGGCTTTTTGATATCTCTGATAATGGCTGAGAATTGTCCCAGACTACATTGTTTTTGCCACAATACAGGGGCAAGAATCCCATGAAAATGTAGGAACTATAAGCAAGGAAAAGCTCAAGATGGTGATTTTTTTTTTTTTTTTTTAGGCTCATGAGTCAGAGAATAAAGAGCAAGAACAAGAGGGAAGCTGATCCGCTTTTAGGCATATTGAGTTCACTATATACACAAGGGAAAGTAAGGAAGTTAACGGAAATGAAAACTGAAGTCTGAAGGCAGAGAGGTGAAATAGAAGAGGAATACCTGAGAACCAGGCCACTGAATGCCAAATAGTTTCAATGTATAGAGAAAGGCTCACCGAGGGTCAAATGGTGTTAGGCTTTGAGGAGAAGGTCATGTGGTGAAAGTCAGTGGCTACTGAGCATGATTTCAGTATTATGTTTGTGACAGCGCTGTGGAAAAGCTGCTGAAAAGATTGTAGCACCCCTTGCTTGAGAAGAATCAGATCTGTCAAATTGTAGTGCTGCAGCAGGAACAAAAGAGACAGATGACTATATCCAGATCCGGTAAAGCTGGGATCATTTCAAGTTCCCTTCCCTTTTCTTAACACTCCATGACTTTTCATGGGGCTTCAAAATTTGGCGGAGTGGGGGGTGGAGGGGGGACATCAGCAGAAAGAAACAGTCAGTTTCATTTTGAGCCACACAAAGCCGCAAAAGTACATGCAAATGCCCAGAGAAAGCCTAGAGTGGAAGACCGAACTCTTAATCAGACTCAAGACGAAGAGAACACCCGCTATGGTGGTTTTTAAATATATCCACCAGTTCTTGATATTTTTTCCTTCAAGAGGTGGTGATTAATTTCCCTTCCCTTACACGTGAGCTGCTCTGAGTGACTGGCTCTTAACTAATAGAATAAGGCAACAGTGATAGTGCGTAACTTCCAGGATTAGATGACGAATGACATTGCAGTTTCCTCCATACACTCTCCTTGATCTCTTGTTCTAAGGGAAGTCAGCCAGCATGTTGTGAGGACATTCAAGTCACAAGTTCACATGGTGGGCAACTGAGGCCTCCTGTCCTTTGCTATGTGAGGAAGCCATTTTGGAAATCCTCCAGCCGCAGTCAAGCCTTCAGATGAAATGCAGCTCCAGCTGATGTCTTCACTACAATCTCAAGAGACACTCTGAGCCAGAACCACCCAGTCAAGCCACACCCAAATTCCTGACACACAGAGACTGAGTTAACAAATGTTTTTTATTTTAATCCACTGTTTTATGGTAATTTTTTAATGCAGCAATAGATAACACCTGGTAAGTATAATGGTGAGGAGGGAAGAAGAGAAAACCACCAAAGAGACAAATAAAACAGAAAAGAAATAAACCAGAAAACGCAAGTGCTATAAACCTGATTTGAACCTTGAGTGGTCAGACAGGGTATGAGGGAAAGAAAAGTGTGGTCAAATCTAGAAAAGTTATGGAGACTGAAATCCATTTGTTATCCAGTAACCCAAAGTTTATTATATGGATAAAATATACGTATTCTTAAAATATTATAAATGAGCTGAACTTTCTTGCCTAACCACCATATACGTGGAAGTTAGACAATTTATATTCCATTTATCCATTTGCTCAGTGAGCTTGGGCAAGTCAAATCAATTCAGTGGTCATTACTTATCACTGAATTGTTCTGTGCCATGAAGTCTCCATCCGTAAAAATATAGTGGCATTTCCCCCTTGCCTGTGCTCCAGGATAACTGGATGCATTGGTACCACCCAATGTCACCTAAGGCAATAGAGAGTGGTACCTTCCCTCTATCCTCAGTCATCTCTCTTTCCAGCTCTTTCTTCCTCTCTGCTGGAAGAATGCAATCAGTGCAGCCCTAGACCCCTGAAACACACCCCTGTATTATTTCTACTTCCAATGACAGATCTGATAAGATGCTGGGGTGGATTCCTTTAGAAACATTTTATTTTGCAACAATAGTACAAAGAGTTCCCATATACCCTTCATTCAGTGTCCTCTATTGTTGACATCAACAAAACTAAAAAGTTAGCATGGGTACAATACTATTATCTAAACTGCAGACTTTAATCAGATTTTGCCAGCCTTTCTACTATTGTCATTATCTGTCCCAGAATCCAGTCTGGGACACCACACTGCATTTAGTCATCATGATGCCTTAGGTTCTTTTCTGTTTTTCATGATCTTGACACATTCTAAGAGTACTAGTCAGGTATTTTGTAGAATATCCCTCCATTTGGATTTGTCTGATATCTTTTCATTATGAAACAGGGGATATGGATTTTGGGGAGAAAAACCATAAAGGTGAAGTGCTCTTCTCACATTGTATCAGGGGGAATGTATTAGTTGCTGCTGTAATGAACTACGATGAATTTAGTGGCTTAAAACAACAGAAATTTATTATCTTACAATTCTGAAGGCCAGAAGTCTGAAATGAATCTTGTAGAGCTAAAATCAAGGTGTCAGCCGGCCTTGTTCTTTCTGGAGGCTCCGGTGAAAATAGTTCCTTGCTTCTTGGCTGCTGACTGCATTACTCCAATCTCTACTTCCATCATCACATTGCGTTCTCTTCTTCCATAGTCAAATCTCTCTCTGCCTCCCTCTCATAAGGACTCTTGGATTGCACTGTGCACATCCAGATAATCCAGGATAATCTCCCCATCTCAACTGAACCTGCAAAGTCCTTTTTGCCATATAAGGTTTGCCATATAATATAGTCACAGGTTCCAGGGATCAGGACCTGGATATCATTGGGGACCATTTTTCAGCCCAAAGCAGGTTGCATAATATCCACATGATTTATCAGTAGTGATGTTACCTTCATCACTTGGTTAAGGTGGTGTGTACCAGGATTCTCCACTGTAAAGTTATTATTTGGGGGATAGCTTCCTTTTTAACTACCAGAAATATGACTGTGCTCACAGCTAAAGTAATGATGTAGCCATTCGACACTTACATTTAGTGTCACTCCCTGCCAGACCCAGTTCTAGGACCTGGCATACAAAAATTAACAAGCAATGGTCCCACCTTCAAGGAGTTAATTGCCTAACCAGGAAAACATTTTCAATTTTTTAAAAGAAAGCCAGTAGTTTATAAACATAAACAACCATTTTTTTAAACAATCTGGACACTGCTTTGGTGAGGACCTTTGATTTTATAGAGTGTTTCAGGTCATGTAAAAATGGAAACTAATATTCTTTTTCCCCCCAATTTATTGGGATGACATTTGTTAGTGAAATTACATAGATTTCAGGTGTACAATTCTGTATTACATCATCTATAAATCCCATTGTATGTTCACCACCCAGAGTCAGTTCTCCTTCCATCACCATATATTTGATCCCCCTTACTCTATTCTCCCTCCCCCCATCCCCCTTACCCTCTCGTAACCACTAAACTATTGTCTGTGTCTATGAGTTTTTGTTTCTCATTTGTTTGTCTTGTTTTTGGTTTATATACCACATATCAGTAAAATCACAGGGTTCTCTGCTTTTTCTGTCTTACTTATTTCGCTTAGCATTATACTCTCAAGATCCATCCATGTTGTCACAAATGTTCCTATATTATCTTTCCTTATCATCGAATAGTATTCCATTGTGTATATATACCACAACTTCTTTATCCATTCATCGATCGAAGGACATTTTGGTTGTTTCCATGTCTTGGCTACCGTAAACAAAGCTGCAATGAGCATTGGAGCACACGTGTCTTTATGTATAAATGATTTCAAAGTCTTTGGGTAGATACCCAGGAGAGGGATTGCTGGGTCATATGGTAATTCTATTTGTAATTTTTTGAGGAACCTCCACACTGCCTTCCATAGCAACTGCACCAGTCTGCATTCCCATCAACAGTGTATGAGGGTTCCTTTTTCTCCACAGCCTCTCCAACACTTGTTACTATTTGTCTTGTTGATGATAGCCATTCTGACTGGGGTGAGGCGATATCTCATTGTGGTTTTTATTTGCATTTCTCTGATGATTAGTGATGTTGAGCATTTTTTCATATGTTTATTTGCCATTTGTATGTCCTCTTTGGAGAAATGTCTCTTCAGGTCCTCTGCCCATTTTTCAATTGGGTTGTTTGTTTTTTTGTTGTTGAGTTTCATGAGTTCCTTGTATATTTTGGATATTAGCCCCTTATCGGAGGCACTGTTTGCAAAAATCTTCTCCCATTCAGTTGGTTGCCTCTTTATTTTGTCGGTGGTTTCTTTTGCTGTGCAAAAGCTTTTAAGTTTCATATAGTCCCATTTGTTTATTTTAGCTTTTACTTCCATTGCCTTTGGAATCAAATTCATAAAATACTCTTTGAACCAAAGGTCCATAGGTTTAGTACCTATGTTTTCTTCTATGCAGTTTATTGTGTCAGGTCTTATGCTTAAGTCTTTGATCTATTTTGAATTAATTTTGGTACATGGTGACAGATAGCAGTCCAGTTTCATTCTTTTGCACGTGGCTATCCAATTCTCCCAGCACCATTTATTGAAGAGGCTGTCTTTCCTCCATTGTATGTTTTTAGCTTCTTTGTCAAAAATTATCTGTCCATATTTATGTGGTTTTATTTCTGGGTTCTCAATTCTATTCCATTGGTCTATGTGTCCGTTTTTCTGCCAATACCATGTTGTTTTGATTATTGTAGCCCTGTAGTACAAGCTAAAGTCAGGGAGTGTGATACCTCCAGTATTGTTCTTTTTTCTTAAGATTACTTTGGCTATTCGGGGTCTTTTGTGGTTCCAAACAAATCTGATGATTTTTCGTTCTATTTCTTTATAAAATGCCATTGGGATTTTGATGGGGATTGCATTAAATCTGTATATTGCTTTGGGTAACATGGCCATTTTAACTATGTTGATTCTTCCAATCCATGAGCATGGAATGTCTTTCCATTTCTTTGTCTCTTCTTCAATTTCCTTCAAAAATGTCTTATAGTTTTCAGCATATAGATCCTTCACATCCTTGGTTAAGTTTATTCCTAGGTATTTTATTCTTTTTGCTGCAATTGCAAAAGGAATTGTTTTTTGTATTTTTTTTTCTGAGATTTCATTGTTAGTATATAGGAATGCAATGGACTTTTGTACGTTGATTTTGTAGCCAGCAACCTTACTGAATTCATTGATTGTTTCTAATAGCTTTTTGGTGGAGTCTTTTGTGTTTTCTATATATAGCATCATGTCATCTACAAAGACTGGTAATTTAACTTCTTCATTCCCAATTTGGATGCCTTTTATTTCTTTCTCTTGCCTGATTGCTCTGGCAAGGACTTCCAACACTATGTTGAAAAGCAGAGGTGATAGGGGACAGCCCTGTCGTGTTCCTGAACGTAGAGCAAAGGGCTTCAGTTTTTCACCATTAATTATGAGATTAGCTAAGGGCTTGTCATATATGGTCTTTATTATGTTAAGGTATTTTCCTTCTATACCTATTTTGTTAAGAGTTTTAATCATAAATGGATGTTGTATCTTGTCAAATGCTTTTTCTGCATCAATTGATATAATCATATGATTTTTGTCCTTTATTTTGTTTATGTGATGTATCACATTGATGGATTTGCGATGTTGAACCATCCTTGTGCCCCAGTGATGAACCCCACTTGGTCATGGTGAATAATCTTTTAAATGCATTATTGTATTCTATTTGCTAGAATTTTGTTTAGGATTTTTGCATCTGTATTCATCAGAGATATTGGTCTGTAGTTTTCTTTTTTTGTGTTGTCCTTACCAGGTTTTGGTATCAGGGTAAGTTGGCCTCATAAAATGAGTTAGGGAGTACTGACTCTTCTTCAATTTTTTGGAAGAGTTTGAGCAGGATTGGTATTAGATCCTCTTTGAAGGTTTGGTAGAATTCACTAGTGAAGTCATCTATTCCCGGACTTTTGCTTTTGGGAAGGTTTTGGATGACTGATTCAATTTCGTTACTGGTAATCGGTCTATTTAGATTTTCCAGTTCTTCATTGTTCAGCCTTGGAACACTATATGTTTCTAAGAACTTGTCCATTACTTCTAGGTTATTGAATTTGGTGGCATATAGTCCTTTATAGTATTCTTGGATGATCCTTTGTATTTCTGTGGT
Source organism: Rhinolophus hipposideros (assembly GCF_964194185.1). NCBI lineage: Eukaryota > Metazoa > Chordata > Mammalia > Chiroptera > Rhinolophidae > Rhinolophus > Rhinolophus hipposideros. The sequence continues at coordinate 117,240,099 of NC_138046.1, forward strand.
GTCCGTGATAACTTCCCCTTTTTCATTTCTGATTTTGTTAATTAGTGTCTTCTCTCTTTTTATCTTAGTGAGTCTAGCCAAGGGTTTGTGGATTTTGTTAATCTTTTCAAAGAATCAGCTCTTTGTCACATTAATTTTTTCTATTGTCTTTTTGTTCTCTGTTTCATTTAGTTCTGCTCTGATTTTTGTTATTTCCTTTCTTCTGCTGACCTTGGGTTTCACTTGTTCTTCTTTTTCTAGTTCTTTAAGGTGTAACATGAGCTTATTTATTTGGGATTTTTCTTGTTTCTTGAGATAGGCCTGTAATGATATAAATTTCCCTCTTAAAACTGCTTTTGTTGCATCCCAAAAATTTTGGTAGGATGTATTTTCATTGTCATTTGTTTCTATGTATCTTTTGATCTCTCCTCTAATTTCTTCTTTGACCCAGTCGTTCTTTAAAAGTATGTTGTTTAATCTCCATGTATTTGTGTTTTTTCCTGCTTTCTTTTTGCAGTTGATATCCAATTTCAAAGCCTTGTGATCAGAGAATATGCTTGGTATGATTTTAGTCTTTTTTAATTTGCTGAGGCTGATTTTATGTCCCAATATATGGTCTATCCTTGAGAATGTTCCATGTACACTAGAAGAGAATGTATAGTCTGATGTTTTAGGATGAAGTGCTCTATATGTGTCAATTATGTCCATTTCATCTAATGTGTCATTTAGGGCTGCTATTTCATTATTTATTTTCTGTTTGGATGATCTATCCATAGCTGTCAATGATGTATTTAAGTCCCCTAGTCTAATTGTGTTTTAGTCAATTTCTCCCTTTAGTTCTGTTAGTAGTTACTTAGTATATTTCCGTGCTCCCTGATTGGGGGTATAAATATTGATGACTGTTATGTCTTCTTGTTTTATAGTCCCCTTTACCATTATGAAATGTCCATCTTTGTTTCTTGTTATCTTTTTCACCCTGAAGTCTGTTTCATCTGATATCATTATGGCTACAGCTGATTTTCTCTGGGTACCATTTACTTGCAGCGTCAATTTCCACCCTTTCACTTTGAGTCTATACTTGTCCTTGTAGCTGAGATGTGTCTCTTGGAGACAGCATATGCTTGGGTTTAGTTTTCTGATCCAATCTGCTACTCTGTGCCTTTTTATTGGTGAGTTTAGTCCATTTACATTTAGGGTGATTATTGATACGTGAGGATTTCCTGTCATTCTATCTTTAGTTTTCTGGTAAGGCTGTGTCTCCATTGTTTCTTTACCTTTTTGTTGTTGTCTAATATTTCTGTGTGGTGTTATTCTATGATGTTTCCCTCTGTTTCTTGTTTTATTACAGTATATATTTCAGTTCTGGATTTTTTTTGAGTGGTTACCCTTAAGTTTATGTAAAAGAAAGTTTGATATTTATAATATTCCATTTTCTTCAGCACGGTTACTTTCTCCATTCCCATATTCCAGTTCAGGCCTTTACTCTCCCCCTTTTTATGTTGTCACAAATTGTCCCTGTTGATGATGGTCGAATAGTCTCCTTTAGTATTTCTGGTAGTGCAGGTCGTGTATTAGAAAATTCCCTCAGCTTCTATATGTCTGGAAAGGTCTTTATTCCTCCTTCATATCTAAAGGATATCTTTGCTGGATATATTATTCTTGCTCATAATTTCTCTCTTTCAATAGTTTGAATATTTGGTTCCACTCCCTCCTGGCTTGTAGAGTTTCTGCTGAAAAATCTGATGATAATCTAATGGGCTTTCCTTTGTATGTTACCGTCTTCTTTTCCCTGGCTGCCTTGAGGATTCTTTCTTTGTTGTTGATTTTACATAGCTTCAATACAATGTGCCTTGGTGAAGGCCTGTTGGGATTGAGGTAATTAGGTGTTCTATTTGCTTCCTGGATTCGAGGATCCAGTTCTGTTCACAAGTTTGGGAAGTTCTCATCGACGATTTGTTTGAATATATTCTCTGTTCTCTTCTCTCTTTCTTCTCCTTCTGGTATGCCCATTATTCTTATAATGGGAGTCAGAAAGTTCTTGTAGAGTTCTTTCATTTGTTTTAAGTCTCAAGTCTCTTTCTTCTTCCATCTGTGTCATTTCCAGGTTTCTAGCTTCGATGTCACTGATTCTTTCCTCCATCTGGTAAACTCTACTACCTAAGCTGGTTATTTCATTCTTAATTTCTTCTATTGAGTTCTTAATCTCCAGAAATTCCATTTGGTTCTTTTTAAAAATTTCAATCTCTTTCGTAAAATGCTCATGTTCTTTGATTGTGTTTCTGAGTTCATTAAATTGCCTTTCTGTGTTTTCTTGCATCTCGTTGAGTTTTTTCAGAACTGCATTCTTGAATTCTCTGTCATTTAAGTCACATATTTCCATATCTTTAAATTCCTTTTCTGGAGACTTTTCACTTTCTTTCTGAGCTATCTTGTTGCCTTGGTTATTCGTGGCAATTACTGATTTAGTATTTCTCTTCCTAGACTTCTACAGGAATGGCTTCTGCAACAGGTTGATAGGAAGAGGTCTTTCTTTTGTTTTCCCATACTTGTTGGTAGAATGTTTTATTTTCTCTCCGACTGCAGCCTTTTTTTCCCTCTCTCACACAGTGGTGCTATGTTTTCTCTACACTATTCCAGCTTCTCACACAATGGGGGGATTCCCTGGGAAACAGGCTTCTCATCTGTTAACAGTTCGCCTGAGTCACAGGGCACCGGGTCCCTGTGGGGATGCGGAGAGCTTTTGAAGTTCCAAAGCTCTTCCTGTACCAGATTCAGAGCCCTTATGTTTCAGCAGTTCTGTTTACTCCTGCAGGGATCCGCCCAGATAGGTGGGGCCAGGGGCGGGGTGAGTTGTGAGAGGTGGCCCAGAGCAATGGTGGCAACCACCACCACACCCGGTCCCGCTTCCACAGCTCACTCCTCTTTGCTGGAACTAGTTGGGCTGTGAATCTGTGTCTGCGGTCCACAGTTCTCAGAACAGCAAATATTCTGTTCTTTTGATCTGACACTGCTACTGTTCCGCTTCTTGCACCGGGCAGATGGGTGCGGGGCGAGCTCTGGGAGGTTAGGGAGGGAGCGGCTAGTCTCAGTGCCTAAGGCTTCCGTTCTCTGCTCGGCAGTGAGGGCTTAAACCACCGTTTTTAGCCTTCTTCCCTCAGTCTTTGCTCTGAGGTCTCTGCCGTGAGCGTTGGGTTCAGCTGTGTTATATGCTGTCCCCTCAGCCCTGTGGGCCATAAGCGGAGCCCTAGCAGTCTGAGTTCTTCCCGCTCCCGCAGCTGAGGTAGTTCCGGGATGCAGCGAGCTCGGAACACTGAGCTAGGTCTGCGTCCTATGCCCGCGCTGCTCCGTCTCTGCACTTATCCCTTTTCTCCTCCCCCGCTCGTGCAATTCGCCCACCTTTAGGTGAATTCAGTAGTGGGCATCTTCGTCTTGCCTGTCTGCCGTGCAGGGAGTCCTTTGTGGAGTTATTGTTGTTCAATTAGTTGTAAATTCCAGGGGAGCTTTACAGAGGCTCACCTCACGCCGCCATTTTGATGACGTCTCTCTGAAACTAATATTCTTATAGTTGCTGAGGTATGATTGGATGTTCTGTGACTATTTCCCACTTTTATATGCTTTCTTGGATTTTGTCCTTCAAACTGGAGTATTATCTTATGGATAACCTAATAAAAATGGCATCAGGTTTCTCACAAGAAAGTCTGGCTTTTATTTTGTTTCCAGTCAGTTTCATGGGACAAAGAAGTTGGCATGCACCCCCAGACCCTGAGAACTCATGTAATTAGAGTGAATCTGCACACCTCACATTTCACCCCTTTTCTCCAGTCTATTAAATAATACCCCATGTTCTTCTTTAAGGAAGATGCCAGGAAACCGGATTACCAGTAGATTTTTCTCCAGATTCCACAATAGCACTTCAAACTCAGAGTGGTTCCATGAGAACTCTCATTCAATATAAAAACTCTGTTATTTTTACTGCTTGAAGGAGGCTCACCTTAAATTAACTCCAAGTCATAATGTCTGAAATATATATCTCATACCAGTTTCTTCAAGTCAAATTCTCTTGAAATGGAACGACTGAGAAATATACAGGGAATTTATCATTCACATACTGTAGAATTCAGGTTTCCCTTCACCCTGCCACGATATAGCAGAGACAGAATCTTATTCAAATTGCTTATTAGTTGCTTGCCTTTGATGAAATTACTTTTAAACTCTGACTTTTAAACTCTCTACGATCACAGTTTTATTCACATATAAAAGGGATTGAAATGGCATAAGGCTTTCTGTCTTTACCTCACGAAATTGTGAGATTCAAATGAGATGACAAATATGAAGGCATTTAAAAAGGTATGAAGTCCTAAACAAATTTAAGTTACTGTGTAGTAAATTATTGTTAATGGTATCATAGATAGGTTTTTTTGTTTTTTGTTTTCAAATTTTATTGGGGAACATTGGGGAACAGTGTGTTTCTCCAGGGCCCATCACCTCCAAGTCGCTGTCCTTCACTGGTTGTGGAGCACTCAGCTCAGCTCCAAGTTCAGTTGCCGTTTTCAGTCCTTAGTTGCAGGGGCGCAGCCCCCCATCTCATGGAGGGAATTGAACCAACAACCTTGCTGTTGAGAGCTTGTGCTCTAACCAACTGAGCCATCCTCCCACCCCTCCGGCAGCTCAGTGGCAGCTTGTTGTCTTCAATCTAGTTGTGGAGGGCGCAGCTCACTGGCCCATATGGGAATCGAACCGGCAACCCTGTTGTTCAGAGCTCACGCCCTAACCAAATGAGCCATCCGGCCACCCCTTATAGATAGGTTTTAAAATTATCTTTTAGAACATGGGTCAGCACACTTTTTCTTCAAGGCCAAATAGTAAATATTTTAGGCTTTGTGGGCCATAGGATCTATGTGGAAAGCTGCCAATAGACAATAGGCAAATGAATGAGCATGGCTGCCTTCCAGTAAACTTTATTTGTAAAACAGGAGGTTGACCCATGGGCCAGAGTTTGCCAACCTCTGTTTCAGAGAAACTTACTAAAATATTTATGGATGAAGTGATATGATACCTAGGAAATCCATATGATTTCCAAAATCATATGTAAAGTAGAAAGGTAGATAGGGGCAAAAATAAACAAGATTGGCCCTGAATTAATAATTGTTGAAGATACTTGAAGGGTATGTAGGGTTTACGTTATGTATCTACCTAGTTTGTATGTTTTAAATTCTCCACTATTAAAAGCTTGTACAATGTCAAAAATGTCATTTATTATTCACAGGATTAATAATGCCAACCAAGTAACTACGCATGTATCTTTGAGGCCTTGCCTGGCTGGCATTAAGGGAAGCTGCCCAGAAGGGTGGTACCATCATGCCAGCCATTGACATATGCATTTCCTCTGCTCTACATCAATCCAGAGGCCCAACACTGAAGTGTCATAGAGCCCACGTGATTTTGGATGGAACTAATTTCAGACTGGCTGTTGGACTGTCAGCCTAAGAAAATGCCTCAGTGGGGAAATGGACTGATTTTTTTTTTTTAACTATCCTCTCACTCTCATCTTCCCCCATTCCTTCCCATGGCCATACTAGTATATTTTAAATTCTGCTTATGTCCTACAGAAGCCAAAAATGTGAGATCAATTTTTAGACCAAATTCGTTTTTAAGACTAGGTATACTACATAGGGCTCTCTATCACAGGTGCCAGAGAAACTGAAAATGGCTATGCCCATATCCTTATTTTCCCATATGAATTACATAGACTCAAATGATTGGTCTAGACCCTTACACAAAAATTCTAGAGAGGATCTTTTTCTATTTCAATGACAGCTAAACATTCCATTTCCCCCCTGCCTGAAAGCTGATACCACCTTTCTGTTTCCCTTAGTCATTTTTCTCTTCCTTTCCTTTAAATTGCTAGATAATGCGTAGTATGAGATCTATGGGAAGGGGTGAGGACAGAGGATATAATAATAGAAAGTGTAAACATTCTAGATGTTTTATATGCATTTCTTCGTGGGGTCCTTATAATCATCCTACGATATGAAGTCTGACAATTAAGTTCGCGAACTCATCCTAGAAAAAGTGCTACACACCTCATTGCTGAATATCACTATGGTCACCTTCGAAGGACTCCCCTTGGGAATCTATGCACCGACACCAGTGCCTAGTCCATCCTACAAAGCGATTTTAGAATTCTTTTTCTGGCATGGCCATCAGAGCTGTCGTCATATTACCCTTATGTCCTGAATGTCATCAAAATGTCTTCCTTTCAATATTTCCTTTACCTCTGAGTAAAGAAAGAAGGCATTGGGGACCAGACCAGGTGAGTAGGGAGGGTGTTCCAATACAGTTATTTGTTTACTGGCTAAAAACTCCCTCACAGGCAGTGCCGTGTGAGCTGGTGCATTGTCGTGATACAAGAGCCATGAATTGTTGGTGAAAAGTTCAGGTTGTCTAACTTTTTCATGCAGGCTTTTCAGCACTTCCAAATAGTAAACTTGGTTAACTGTTTGTCCAATTGGTACAAATTCATAATGAATAATCCCTCTGATATCAAAAAAGGTTAGCAACATTGGTGCAACAAGTTTGTGAGCTTAATTGTCACCACTTGTACAGGACTATTTACATCCCTCTTACAGATGAGGAAATGAGGTATAGGGAGGGGAAAGAACTGGCCTCAATTTACATGGTGAATAAGTGTGTTCCGGTAACTGGGTGCTTAACCACTATACTACAGGCCTCTCAGGAGACAAAAGATAGAACTAGAAAGATGGTCACACCTCAGAGTTCTCCTGGGAGGTGAAATGGACAAGGGGGAAAGAGAAAAAAGTGTGCTGAAACACAGGTAAGTAGAAACTAGGGATAAGTCATTAGGGAGCTGAAAAACTAGTGGGAAAAAACAGAGTCCAGCAGCTGTGGTTTCTATTTGTTCCTTGGCAATGGTGTCCTGTGTTTTTTGTTTTTCTGCTTTTGGGTTTTTTGCCTCTAGGGAAATAAACAGGATGCTAAGTTCCTGTCTCATGTCTACAGTCACATTTCTTTAATATCAAAGTAATTTAAGATGTAGAGAGAAGAAACTCACTGGTTCCCAATGGTGACAACACCTCCACTGTGCTCCCTCTTTCAATAAATCAGATGAAGCATCAACATGGAAACATGAAGCAAATTATACTCCATTTTGCTGAAATGGCTTCAGGGTGACTCTTAACAACAATAAGCACGCCACTGTTTCTGATCTCATAGCAGACGTGACTTGGAGGATCAGAGCGAGGCCCACTGCATTATTTTCCATTTCCTTCTCACACACCTTATTCTTGGTCCTAATTCCACTTCTGCGTCCCTTTGCCAACAGTGAGGATGCCACCTTTTAAAATGAACAGCTAAACTGTTCTGCTGGGATTAAAAAGACCTCTGTCCAGTCATTCAAAACCACCAACTCCTCTTCCTTCATCTGTAAATGCTTCTTTTGATGATTATTGTTGACAAGTCTTGTTCTCTGGGTTTTGTACCATTGGAATCAATTTCCAAAGCACACTCTCTTTCCTTAATCGAAGGGCTGAAAATGTGGGAACTCTGCTTTTGAGAAGAGATTAGCTAGACCCTTCCCCCACTACACACGCGCGCACGCGCACACACACACACACACACACACTCAGGCTGTGAGGCTGACTTAAGGGTGACACCACATTATAGCAAAGAAAGCCTGGTTGTCAAGCATCCAAAAAATGTAAAGATGGAAAGTTAATAACTCTGAGCAGGCTGTAGCAGATGAGGATGTTTATGGACTTTTGAAGCATTTTGTTTGAGATTCAGTGACTTCAAATGGTCAGGGGATCAGAACTCAATTAACAATTTTTTAAAAACTTTCAATTAAAATATCTTTCATGTGAAAAGAGATCAGAAAAAGAATGAGGAGAGGCTTCTGTTATAGGCAATCCAGAAAGCAACACAAATTGTACTCTGAAGGAAACATGCTTTTTACCTTTTCTCAGAAACGAGGATATACAGAAAGCAAGGCTAAAAGGTTTCTTTAGTCATAGCTGCTGCAGAGCCTAACCTGGACCCACTGACCCCTTAAATTCTCACTGTGAGCTCCTCGTCCTTTCAGGAGTGTTGGTACGTGGGAACATGTGTAGTGGGAGTGGGAGTTATAACTAGCATTTGCTGAGTATTCACTATGTAGCAGGCACTATTCTAAACGCTTTCTTTTCTTTCGATTTTCAACCCTATTAGGTAGGTACTATTACTTGTTCTGTTTTAAAGATGAGGAAACCAAGGTCCAAAGAGCTTTTATAATTCACCCAAGATTACACAATTTGTTAGATTACACAATTTGCTAAAGCAAACTCAGATTTCAAACTCAGGCAATCTGGCCCAGAGTCCATGATCTTAATACCACTGTAGTTCTGTGGGATTTCTAAATAAGAATTCTTGCTATCTAGAATCAAATATTTCTCAGCTTTCAAATAGAATCCCTTCACCCCCCACCTCCCCAACACACAAACACAAACCTTCTTAGGTGAGAAAACTGAGACCCAGAGAGGTTGGGATTGTCACAGTTAACAAGTGTTGACTGGGGGTCGAACCCACGTCTCCTGCAAGTTTATCTATTTCTCTTCTTCCATCTGCCATCCATGGAGACATGTCATCAGAGGAACCATGACATCCACAGAGATGCCCTTCTCAGATCTTCCTTTAAGACAAAATATGTTGTTCAGCGACAAGGACTGTTTAGCTGAGAACGTCCAGGGGTTAAGTGCCTTCCAGACCTACCTTAACTTTTGAGCTGAGGCCATGCCCCCCAGCCAAAGACCCGGCCTGATGGGAATGCTAGGACCTGATCATTTTTGTCTGATGGTATAGGAACAACATGATTCATTCCTAGATCTCATTGCTGAGCATGCAGGTACGCGTCCCAACGTGGTGAGGAGCAAAGAGCATGGGTCTAAGCCATGTTAAATCGGTAAAAACAGGACAACTCTAAATACCATTTCCTCCATATATGAGACATGCAACCTTGGGCAAAATTTACAACCTCTATGTATTTCTATTTTATTATTTATAAAAGGAATAATAATCTCTAATTCACAAGGTGGTTGTAGGAATTAAACGACACACAGCAATGCTCAATAAACAGTGGTTCCCTTTCCCAAGATCATTGTCAAATTTTGTGCTTGATATTCAGTCAGCTCCATTATAGTCTCTTGAACCATATTTGTATAAAATTGCTAATACCCATCTTTTATGGAAAGACTTGATTTTTCTCTATAAGCACACTGACTTTCAGTGACTATATAATATAAAGTATATATAATAAAATTATATGTCATAATCAATACATTTAATTTTTTGGTAAACAAACCAAATGATTTGATAAGAAAATTGATGTATAAATTTGACTGGGGGAAGTAAATCATTAGTGAGTAGGAGAAATTTTGTTCTAACTCATAATATGATGAGAAGAGATGTTAGAGTTCTAATAAGGCATGGAAGGGTAAAAGGATTGTTAATTGAATGTAACCCCTGGATAATTTATGACAATGAGGGACTAAACCATTAGGAAAAAAAATGTTGTTTTTTAACTGCACTCACACATCCACTCACTCATCCATGTACTTTTTCATCTACCCATCCATTATTCGCTCATCCTCCATCCATGCATCCAGCTTTCTACCTACCCGTAGTTAGTCAGCTATTCATCTACCCATACTTTCATCCTTCCATTCACCCATCCATTCCACTGAGACACTTGAGGTAGCAACATTGCAGTGCATATAAACACATAAGAAATGGTTTTTACCATACGGGAATTTGCATTTAATAGGGGAGAAGAGGAAATAGGGGATAAATGCTCCTGAGAATTGTAGAAGTCTAGAGGTTTCCAAAGCATGTAAAATCACACCTGACAGAAGAAAAAGTTCTTCAACAGAAGAGACAGAATTTACTTTGGATTTTGAAGAGTCTTGAAGAATTGGTAGGATACCATAAACAAAAGAGAGAGTGCATTTTGGGCAAAGAAGTTGGTACAGAGGGCAAGTGGTAACTCTGGGAATGGTGAACATTTTGGTTTAGCCAGATGATGGTGATAGAGGATTAAACCCGAAGGGTATATTGGGGACACGGATCCTGGAAGGTCTGCAATAATAGTCTGGGAAATTTGGTGTATGTAGGCATGTCAAGACACTGAAATGTTTAAGTAGTAGACTGATTCAGTTAAAGTTGCATGTGCCAAATATTCTTAATTAATTTCAACTTTCAATTAGCTGTTTAATAGCGAAAATACAATAAACCAGAGGTTCCAAAACTTTCAAAGTCCACAGCACTGTGCCTGTGTCATTTTTTACGGGATTCCCTAGGCCAAAAGAAACACCTAACATTCCACTTATTAAGTGGTAAAGTCCAAATAACTTATTAATATTTATATCCTAACAACTTAGTAGCCATTTGAAAAAAATAATGTATATCAATAAAAAACCATATATTTTAAAATTTCATTCTTAAATAACCACAATTACTTCCCAATGAGATGTGTGCACCCACTGTACAATTTCTTAAATCTTGGAATCAGACTGGCCACCACAACCTCCATTTCCTGTCCTGTACTGATTTTCACTTGGTATTTGCTTTTTACCACAGAAACTGCTGAACACCCAGCTTCACAAAGGTATTATGTTATCAAAAGTAGTCACCAGGTCTAATGCTGTAACTGAACTACATCAAGTCAGTAGTTTGCACAATGTCCAAAGGATTTTGCGTAGCCCTGCATTTCCCTCAAAAATGAAAAATATCCTACTGCTCTCACTCCTGGGTATACATCCAAAGAAAAGGAAATCAGTATCTCAGAGATGTCTGCACCCCCACGTTCGTTGCAGCATTATTCATAAAAGTCAAGACATGAAAGCAATCTAAATGTTCCTTGATGGATGAACGGATAAAGGAAATGTGGTATATATACACAATGGAATATTATTCAGCCATAAAACACAAGGAAATTCTGCTATTTGCAAAACAGCATGGAGGAACCTGGGGGTGTTATGCTAAATGAAATAAGCTAGACAAAGACAAACAATATGGCATCGCTTATATGTAAAATCTAAAAAAAAAAGGCTGATTTCATAGAAACAGAGACTAGAATGGTGGTTGCTAAGGGGTGAGAGGAGGTGGAAGTGGGGAGATGTCTGTCAGGAGAGTAGATATTAAGTACCTTATCTCGCACACACACATTCACACACAAACATACACAAAAGAGTTAGCTAAGTGAAGTGATGGATGTTTTAATTATCTTGATTTTGGTAATGATTCCACAATGTACATGTATATGAAATCATCATGTTGTATATTTTAAATACATACAATTTTATTTGTCAATTATTTCTCAATAAAGTTGGAAATAAATAAATAGATCAATAGATCAATAAGTAAATAAATATTCTGCTACACCCTTGTGAATTTACCACAGTGCCCCAGGATACCTCAGGGTACATGACTTAGGAATTCAATATTAAACAATTACCATTTGCCAGATACTGCCCTAGGCATTGTATATGTATATTGTTTCATTTAATCCTCACATTGAGGAATTACTATTGTTTTCCCCATTTTTCAGATGATGAAACTGAGGTCGCAGAACTGAAAAGTGATGAAACTGGCCATAAACCCTATGAAGCACTTCTATTAATACACATCAAAGGTCATTGTGCTTATATGCCTCAACCCATCTTTCCCCACTGGGCTGTAAAGAACATAAGAGTAGGGACCATATCTTACAGATCTTCATATGCCCAGTGTCCACAGGATCCTACTTGATGCAGTTATCAGGACGTAGTGTTTTTCCGATCTTATCTGATGGTTTAATTTCACCAGAAAGAGACCCTGAGACACAAATTTTAATGCAAATAATTTATTTGTGAGATAATTCAGGAAGTTCTGGCAGAGGAGTAGGGAAGTGTGTCAGGGAAGGGAAGGAGCGGAAAAGGGTGCGTTACCAAGCAATTTTCCATAGTGGGCAACTAGAGCTCAATCATACTGGGAAGTCTGGGAGCCAGTGGACTCAGAATTGTCCTACTGGAGGGGCAAGGGAGCTGGGGTATTTACACACCAATTACCATCTGACATTGGTTGAGGACAGGTGGAGCAGGGGAAGGGTGTTAATTTCTTGTCCTGATTTGTCCATGGACAGAAAGGGATTCAATGACCAGAGAATATCCTCAGGAAAAGAGATGAGATTCTGGTAGCTGGAAATCTGATCTGTCCACTAAAATGGTAAGAGAGACCCAGCTAGAGATGGGTGAGGTGAAGATAATAATTGCTTCACTGCTAGAGTCTAGGACAGCACTTATAAAAATGATTGGGGGAGGGCAGTGCTTTTATGAGGGTAAATCTAATATCTGGAAGGCATGTATAGTTTGTAAAACCATACTTAATAGAATATAATTTCATATTTAGAAAATTCTTTTTTAAATTTTCATCTCTTTGGTTGGTGAATATATAGAGAAGATAGTAATTTTCAGGAGAGTTCAGCATAAAAGTACAGCACTGGGATAGATGTGTCTCAGAAGCATCTTGTGATTTAAAATGTTTCAGAAGGGTTAAGCTAGAACCCTCATGGCAAATGGTAGCTAAAGAGGAAATTTGCTAACGTGGGCTTTCCATTTTGGTTTTCTAGTCAAAGGGAAGCAAGGTACAGGTCTCTCAAATGAAAAGGAAAGCTGAAATTACATCTACATCTTTAGGGCCACACTGAGAGTTGATCTCAGCAGGGAAAAAATGACCTTTGGGAATATGCACAAGCATTCAACAGAAAGACTCTTTCTAAATGCATTCTCAGCAAAATTAAATGGGTTTGCCATGCTCCAATTCGACTTAGCTATGCCCCATGAAACTAAGAAGTTTCCTATAAATTGCATTTTAGAAACCATTAAAAGCGTCAAGTAGTAATTTCCAAGGGGGAAATAATAAAAGAAGTACAAAGCAAGTCACTAAATCAGTTATTCATCATTAATTTCCGTTTCCTAATGGATATAACTGATTCACACCTTTGCTGAATTCCATTTTGGGCAACAATATTTTTTATGCTAATCTGAGGGTTCATCGTTCAAACAAAATATTTGGAGATAGTCTTAGTTTAGGCCGTAACTGTGGTTCAAATATGTCTGGTGAATTTATATCTATAAACTGATTTGCATAAACATCCTTGGCCAAAAGTAGAGGGAGTTGCTTTATCACCTAGGGAAGAGTCAAAAACAGTCTTTTGAATATAGGTCCCTGGCCTGGACGTGTATCCACATGTCTGAACTCTCTGGAGAGATGGGATGACGAGAAAAACTTAGGAACTCTCATGAGAAATTCACAATATGTACTAAAGCTCTGCTGAGGACTGGGAACGAAGACTACAGGGAACACAATGTCACTTTTGCAACTGGAGGGTTCACAGTGCTGGGACACCTGGGCCATCAGCACTCTCCCGAGGGGCTGGCTATAGTAATGAACAGCACCAAAGAGTGGATAGTCTTGAGGTGTTCAAGGGGAAGAAGAAGAGAAGGGGTCTCATGAGCCACCAAAAAGGGATTTTGCAAAACCAGTGAAATCTGGACTTTTCTTTTTTAATGTGACCACTTTAGTACCCACAGACTAGAGAAACTTTGGTTGACATTGAATGAAACAGTACCACATTTAACAGGCGTCAATGTATCATATGCCTTTGCAGATAATAATTATGGAAAGCTATGAATGGCTTGTAACTATGTGGCTGGAAAACAGAAAAATCTAGATAAAATAATGTCACCAGTTGTGCAAAGTCTGTGTCATCTTGATAATTTACATTTTCAGAGGGGTATTTTAAATACATCTATTGTATGCTTCACTGAGTGCCTGCCTGCTTAATGGCACAAGCCCTGGGTTGGGGGTGAGGGTGGGTGGGTCAGGAAACCTGAATTCTAGTGTCCTAATTAAGCCATTACGTAGCTTTTTGACCCGAGGCAAATTGTGCATGGATGATTAAATGATTGGCCCTAGTCTCCATCTCATCCTCAATTCATACCCTTGAAAGGGCCTCATTGTGGTCAGAGAGTATTTCTCTGCCCCTTGACTTTGGGCTTGGCTATGTGACTTACTTTGGCCAATAACATGTGGGTGGAAATAACAATATTTCAGTTCCAAGTCTAGGCCTCAAAGGTCTTCTCTAAATCTACTTGCTCTCTTGTGCCTCCATCATCACCATAAGTACAACCTATGCCAGTTGGCCCACTGGTTGAAGGAAGATGACAGTGATTTGGGGCAAACTCAAGGATCTAAAAGGTGAAATAGAACTGCCCTAGCCACAAAAACCTAGATCAGTCAAACTTAAATTGACAAATATCCAGAGATGCATTAGGTAAATACATGCTTATTGTGAGCTGCTAAGATTTTGTAGTTGTTTGTTATGCAGCAATAGCTGACTGATATATCTTGTTGTCTTTCTAGGACTCGGTTTCCTTATCTGTAAACTGAATAACTTTACTATATAACTTCAGATCTCTTCTAGCTTTAGCTTTTTTATGGTAAAATAAACTTTTCTTCATTTCTATGTAGTGAATATTTTTCTTTATCTTTTCCTGTACTTCTAAAGCACACTGATTTGGGGAAATGCTGCTCCTGTGAGTAGATATGTCAGTTCTTTATTTAATGACACTCACTGGGCAATAGAAAATCTCTAAACCATAGATAATAAGCTACATGAAATGTGCAGAGTTAAAGCCTCAGATAAACAGTATACATTTAATTTCTGACCTTCAAAGTAAAAGTTTCAGAAAGAGCCCCTTATTTCTTTATTGATTGAAAACTAGTATGTCTTCTGGACTGGTAGGTCCAGAAGGAGTAGTAGAAGGGTCAACATTTCTTAGACTCCTGGGAATCATTTATATTTTTGGCTTAAAGAATTCCAGCCAAAACGGTTCAATCAAGCTTTACCTTTGGAGACCAGCTATCATTAGCCTTTTCCCTGGTAAGGTATCTCTATAGTGATTTTTATAACAACTTCTTGACTATACCACATGATTTCTTCACATAGCAAAATAACAATATTCAATCTCTTTCAATATGGAAAGTTAACTTTCTCCTTTGTTTTTCTTTCTTTTCTTTGCTGCACTAGTTAGATCTATAAAAACTTACTTCACTATCAGCACTGACACTATAAGTAGAATGCAAACACAGGGCTAAGCTCTGTAGGCTAAATATTTGGGTCATCAATCTCTATTGAGAAAGAAAACAAAAAGAGAGGAGATAGACAGAAAGAGAGTGTGTGTGTATGTGTGTGTGTGTGTGTGTGTGTGTGTGTCTGTCTGTCTGTCTGTCTATAAAACAGGGTATAGGGCTGAACCCTGGAAGGGATAAGAGTGGAACAAGATATGCAGTGTGGTAGGCTGAAAAATGCCCCCTCCCCAAATATCATGTCCTAATCTCTAGAACCTTAAATATTATCTTACATAAAAAAAAGATCTTTGCAGATGTGATTAAGTCAAGGATCTTGAGATAAGGAGGTTACCCAGGATTATAAAGGTGGGCACTAAAATACAATCATATGTATCCTTATAAGAGGGTGGTAGAGAGAAATTTGACAGATGAAAGAGAAGGTAATGTGGCCATAGGGGCCAAAACTTGAGTGATACGGCCACAAACCAAGAAAGCCAGCAGCCACCAGAAGCTGGAAGAGTCAAGGAATGGACCATCCCTAGAGCCTCCTGAGGGAAGTCGGTCCAACTGACTCCTTGATTTCAGCCCAGTGCTGTTCTCAAGATCCTCAGCTCAATCACATCTGCAATAGTTTCCCCTCATTGTAGGCACCCCAATCTCTAGAAATTATTTTATTCCCACCTTCCCAATACTTGATATGGTTTCTCATGTGGGACAGAAATCACTTTATATATATAAGTCTATATATAATATATATTATTCTCTATATAATACCTATATAGTCTGTATATAGATATTATAGATATTTATTAAGTCATATTTTCTAAAAGAAATTTAAGAATATAGACATATATATTCATCAACTAGTGGAATTTTTGATGATGCAAAGATATATTTACATTTTTTCTTTCTCGAAGAATCATTACTTATATCCTAGCCTAGAGTCACTCAAGAGATCTGGCATAACCTGGTTTTTTTCCCATTGTCGCACTGGCTCTAAACATTGCCCAGAAACAAATTCTATTCTGCATGGTTTGTTCAAGGGCGATTAGAGTTCAGGTTGATCTCCTTTATCTCCCTAATTATTGGAAAACACAAGGAGTCCTGAGGCTGTCCCTAGTCTAGCAGTCTGCTTCATAATCACTCCGCCTCTGCGTCTGAGCACTTCCAAGGAGAAAGACCAGTCTCTAACAGAACCGGCTACTGTGTTATGGATTTATTATTTTAGCCCCTTCTAAGCACTCAAACTTTGGATGCAAAGAAGACTTGTCAAGAGTTAGAGAAAAAGCTATGTAAGCCATAAGCTGTCAATAAAATTCTATTGAATTCACTCTCATTCTTCTTCTGCTTGTCTTCAAAATCCCCGATTGATTTTTTTTTTTCAGAATGCACAGTGTCACCCAGCTAGAGCTGTGTCTAGTTGTTGACAGGAAGTTCTCAATGAAATAGCAATTATTTTGTGCTGCTTTTGCAAACTCAGCAAGTACATTATTAAAAAGGGAAACCCTTCCCCCCCTCAGCTCTTCTAGGGAAAAATTCATTTCTCCTGCTCACTCCCTTTTGATTGTGCATGTGCAATTTGATCATGCACTATATAACTCAAGTTTGCTTAATTTGATTATACTTGACTGAAAACAAAAAGCAGTGTTTATATGATATATTGAAGGATTTGTAAGGGGAAACTGTTTAAAAATTTAGCAGACTGTAATGGTTTAAGTGCAGGATTTCTTTGCCTTATCACTATTGACATTTTTGGCTGAATAATTCATTTTTTGTGGGGAAAATGTCCTGTGCATTATAGGATGTTTAGCAGCACCCCTGGTTTCTACTCATCAGTAGCACTCCTCCCTCCCCCTCATTTGGAATAACCAAAAATGGACATTGCCCAATGTCCCTGCGAGGTTAAGGGTTGAAAACCACTAGTTTAAACTGTAAATCCATTTTGAGAAGATGCTTGGAGCAGTATGATGAGATTGTGTTGCAAAAGTATATTAGAATGTGTGGTAGCCAGCTTCCAAGATAGCTCCCAATAATCCAGCTTCCTGGTATTCACACTCTTAGGTAGTCTTCTCCCACACTGAATCGAGCTCATGTGTGTGACCAGTAGGATATTGTGGAACTGACAGAGTGTGATGTTTTAAGCTAAGTCATAAGAGACATTGCTTTCTTAGATTACTTACTCTGGGGAAACTAGCTGCCATGTCATGAGAATACTAAGCAGCCCTATGGAAAGGTCCACATGGCAAGAGCCTCATGAGCAAGCCACCTTCGAAGTGGATCCTCCAGCCCCTGACAAGCCATGAGATGTCTACAGCTCTGGACATCTTGACTGCAACCTCATGAGAAGCCCTGAGTCAGAATCCCCCAATAAGCCACTCCTGAATTCCTAATTTTTATTGTTTTAAGCCTGTAAGTCTTGGGATGATTTGTTATACAACAACAGATAACTAATAGAATTTAGAACAAATATCAATTTCAAGCAAAGAAAACATTTCTTCATCCAATAGTTTGATTTTTAATCAGAGAGGCTTTCTTTGCTATAGTTATACAAAATTGTAAGAGTAGAAATACTATTGATTATAGCATAACTAACAGAAGGATAGAAAGCATATCAAAAGAATAAAGCTAAAGTTTTTGTTAGGAAGAAACAGAAAAACTCCTTTAACTAGTTAAATTTAGGGAGAAGCCTAATTCCTGAAATAATGGAATTAAGCAAATAAATACTTAATTTAATGGATAAAATCATGTGTTATCTTTGTAAATGTTGGCTTTTTATTTATTAATAAATTTGGTTCCACTTAGAATGTCATTATAACACATTACAGTACTAATCTTTGTCAAAAAAGAAATTTAAATAACTACAGCTTATTTTGTGGGATTATGCTATCAGGGTTGTGTATCAGTTAGCTATTGTTACAATAACATTGCACAACAAACCACCTCAAAACCCAGTGATGTACAGAAACAGATATTTATTTCTTAACTCATGAATACTGGAGTCAGCTACAGTTTGGCTGATCTTAGCTGGACGTGGCTCCAGGCTATGAGTTCAGTTCATCTCTGTTTCACACATCTCTCGCCTCCTTAGGCCAGCAGCTTACTCAAGGCACACTCTTCTCATGGCTATGGCAGAAGTGCAGGAGTGTAGAACAGAAACACATGATATCTCTTAAGGCCTAGACTCAGAATTAGCATGCCGTCACCTCTGCCCACATCCCCTTGACTAAAGCAAGTCAGATGGCCAAGCCTAACATCATGGGGAAAGGAAATAAATGTACCTATAGAGTGTGGGAGAGGTAGGGTAGGAAAGTATGACTATATGCTAAATAGTAGTCTAATTTACACATTCTTTTCTTCTTTTTTGTCCATTTCTATGCATTATCATTCTCATAGTGCTGTAGACAAAAACTTTTTTCACAATTTGCGAGCATGAGTTATGTTTCACAATTTACAAAGTTGATTAAATGTATTACAAGGCCCTACTTTCAATCACTTTCCTGACAGGTACAATAATTTTTCCCTTTGGTTCATCAGGCAATCATATTAAAACATTGTGGGGGATGGTGAGGCTTATGCCATGGAGGAGGTATCAATTGGGAATGCATTCAAGTGTAAATATCATGAAACTCAATTTACAGTTGCTGAAACAAATAGAAGTTTATTTTTCTCATGTGACAAGCAGTTCAAAGGCAGACAATATTGAGTGGGTGATATCATCAAAGACCCAGTGCTTTATCTCTTTCTGCTCAGTTCTGTATGTCAAGTCTACATTCTAGGCAGGGAGAAATGACAGGACCATGGCAGCTGACACAATCTTCTCTTCTCTTTAGAAAGCAAAACTTTCCCAGAACCGCCCTCAGTGGATGTCCACTTGTATTTCATTAGAAAATAAGGTTTCAAGCGTTATAGACTTTATTTAAAAAAAAAAAAAAGGCATGGGTGAAAGCTGTTAAAAAAGGGTATTGAGACAATCTACAGTACTTACCACAAGGCGACACACATGATCCCACCCACCCTGACCTCTAAGCAATCCGGACCTTCAGGTATCCTCTTTAACAAGTACAAAATAACATCCCATGGGTCCCCCCTGACTAAATGATAGCCTTGTCTCTGGACTTCTGTTCCACTTAGGAACTTGTCCATCTGAGCTTTTCATCAGGCCACGTAAAAGTCGATTCTAAGTTTTCTGGATTGATTTAGAAGTTTTGATGTTTTTAAGCAATGCTATAACTTTTACAGATTTGAAAAAAACCAGGCAAAGCTAATTATTTTAAGGTTACGTCCTTGGGCAATTTCTTAGCCACCTTGAGGTTATTTAAAAAAACAAAACATTATCTTGCTGGGTTGCTGTGAAGAAAATAAACCATGCTTGAAAAGAACTTCATATTTCACTGATATGTGGGATATAAAACTGAAAACAACAAAGGAACAAGACAAACAAATAAAGAAACAAAAACTCATAGACACAGACAATAGTTTAGAGAGTAAGGGTGAAGGGAGATGGTAGATGCGGGTAAAAGGGATCAAATATATGGTGATGGAAGGAGAACTGACTCTGGGTGGTGAATAAACAATGTGATGATGTATCACAGAATTGTACGCCTGAAACCTATGTAACTTTATTAACCATTGTCACCCCAATAAACTTTCATTAAAAAAAATAAAAGGAAAGGAAAGAACTTCACACTTTGTCTGGCACTTAGAAGTTGAGTTGTTACTTGTAGCCAAATGCATTCCTAATTGATATAATTCCTAATTGATATACTCAGGATGCTTTCAACCTCACCATCTATCACATTGTTTCAGTGTAATACTCTGATGAACCGAAGGGATAAAATGTACTTGCGGAATACACTGTGAAATCATTAATGTGATATCATTACCATTATTGTTTTAGGATACTTCAACTCATTCTAATTGGACAGTTCATCCTCCTTTAAATATTTGGCAGCTTTGCAAACAGTTTCAGAGCATGATAAGGCTACAAATAATATGTCCAGAGCCTGTACCCAGTATTGCTTTCATCAAGCTACTAAGTTTGCATTGTTATTATGTGACAGGCTTCTAGAATTGTCAAATAGTAAGGCGATGGGCGGATGGGACTTTGCAAAATATGAAGGAAAAATGCTGAGTAATAGAAAAACATCATATGTCTGAAACATAACCTGTAGGCAAAGCAGAAATTGTATTCCTCCTTCCCTTCCTGTCCCCTCATTACCAAAGCTCCTCTCTGCTCCTCCTGAGACAGGGGCATTGGGAGAGAGTGAGACAGTTTCTGCCTGTGTTACCTTTTTGTAGAGATAAAAACATTTGCTTTTTTCTTTTCTTCTTATTCCTCAAATTCACTGGTTACAACACTTAGACATATGTCATTTTCCACCCACTGCTTTAATTGGGATTCAGGTCCAACCACTCAGTTAAAAATTTAACTAGATCAAAAATCAGTTAGACTAGGGTGCCCAGATGGCTAAGCTGGTTAGAGCGTGAGCTCTGAACAACAGGGTTGCTGGTTTGATTACCACATGGGCCAATGAGCTGCACCCTCCACAACCAGATTGAAGACAACGAGTTGCTGCTGAGCTTCTGGAGGGGCAGCCGAATGGCTCAGTTGGCTAGAGCGTGAGCTCTCAACAACAAGGTTGCCAGTTCAATTCCCGCATGGGATGGTGGGTTGCGCCGCCTGCAACTAAAGATTAAAAATGGCGACTGGACTTGGAGCTGAGCTGCGCCCTCCACAACTAGATTGAAGGACAACGACTTGGAGCTGATGGGCCTGGGAGAAACATACTGCTTCTCAATATTCCCCATTAAAAAAAACTCAGACTATTCAGTCAATCAGTAATTGCACATGACATTAACTCAGATGAATAGACACATGACCTGTTACAAACTCATTGGTAGGTTGAGTGTTCTTGTTGAATTTCCCTTAACTTCACACACTGGAAGGGATCGTAAGTTCTCTCCTTTTATCTGTCAAAGATTAACCCCAGTAATTTGTGTGTAAAGGAAAGCAACCATCAAAGTTTTAAAAAGGAATTATTTCTTCCTCTTGTTAATACCCAGTGATTACTTTGAATGTGAAAAGGTTTAACTTTAATAACAGTCCTCAAGTCAAAGGAATAATTTAACATTTTTCATTCTGTATGTACTTCCATGTTTAGATTAATTTTGATAATCCCAGTAAATAGGAGTGTGTATACCTGTTTTGCTCTCTTCTCAATTGAAAGGCATGAAGAAAACAGCGATAGTGGTGGTGGTGCAGTCTTCTACGTGTAATTAGCACCTAAACAAGAGAGAGGACAATCCTGACACTTCAGCCCCTGGATTAGTTTAAATCATCATAAAAGATCAGAGCTTGTAGCTGCCTTCACAATCACACCCTCATTATACAGACAGTTGTTTGTTTGCTTGGTGTTTGTGTGGCTGCATACCATATGGCAGAGACCTCTTGGATACCTACACCAATAGGTTCCATGCTGTAAGGATGTCTATATAGAGGAGATTTGTCTAAATCAGTCCTAAAAAGTTGAAGTGGACATTGTGTCCCATTCCACAAATGGATATGTCCTATTGCAAATTACCCTGGAAAAGGTAAGACATCTCATTAATGCCATGCTACTGTTTGATAGAAACACTCCTTAAGAGCAATGTTTGATGATAGAAGTGGGTCAAGGGAACAGGAGAATGTTTGGTACATGAAGTAAAATGAGGAATGAAAAGAGGAAGAAAAGGGGCAAAGACGGGGAGACTGGGGAAAGATAAAGCCAAAGAAGCCATGTTACCACTTTGCCTGGGTACTCCCGAAACCTAAGGAGGCATAAACATCTTTGATAAAACCAATGGTTCTCAAAGTGTAGTTTCCAGACCAGTGGTGTTGGCATCACTGAAGAACTTGTCTGGTCCCCACTCCAGACCCATGGAATCAGAAACAACCCCTACAGGTGATGCTGATGTACACTCAAGTTTGAGAGCCATCATGCACTAAATGTTATCAGTGATGTTTACCTGGGTGTGAATGAGTTCCCATTAGACAGACCATGGGCATCTCAAGGGCAGGGACCAGAGATCACCAATGCATCTGTAGCACTGGATCAGGCTGGCACAAAGCCACTTAGTATATATTGCTTGAATCAATACATTATTCTTGTCTGAGGACCGGTATATCTTTTGCATAACAGTAAAATTTAATAGAGCAACACCAAGTTGGAAAGAATAAAAGAGAAGGAAGTGTTGAAAGTGGGGTGTGAGAAAAGAATACCAATTTCACAGTTTGGGCCAGCATTGTCTCTTCCTGTTTTGAAAAAAACATACTCAGATATGTATCATTTTCAAAGTAGGTTCCGAGTATTACAGAAATAATTTCAATATCCTCTCTCCTGCTTTTTTTCTACTTGGGTAACAGATTAAAGTAGCAATCCATGTGCTTTGTAATCTGTCATGAAGTGGGTGGGCCAACATTTCAGATTCAATACCCTCTGTGTAGGATGATATTCTGTTCACAGAAAATATTAAGTTACATGGGAAACAATAATAATACCTGACAGGTTTTTAAAATAAATATTTTTCCACTAGGTACTTGCTTTAAACAAACTCATAGATACAGAGAACAGAGAGGTAGTTGCCAGAGGCTGGGAGGGCGTGGGGTGGGCAAAATTGGTGAAAGGGGTCAAAAGGTACAAACTTCCAGTGATGATATAAATAAGTCCCAGGGATGTAATGTACAGCATGGTGACTATAGTTGATAATACTGTATTTTACATTTGAAATTTGCTAAGAGAGTAGATCTTAAAAATTCTCATAATAAGAAAAAATGTTATAATTATATATGGTGATGGATGTTAACTAGACTTATTGTGCTGATCATTTCACAATATATACAAATACCAAATCATGATGTCGTACACCTGAAACTAATATAATGTTATATGTCAATTATAATTCTATAAAAAAAAAAAGAAAAGAAAGAAAATGCCACACTCCCCATCCAGAATTACAATGAGGTGCTGTCTACAGAGGGATTTTTCAGCTGTAAAATACCATGATCACAACAATTGTTGTCATTAAAATTATTTCAGTTTGTTGGTATCAGGTAACCTTTTTAGAATGCTGTTTTCCGAGCAGAGGAAATCAGGCTGGAAGGTGGGACAGTTCTGTGCACTGGTGCTGATGGTGTGTGAAGTCTTTTATGTGGTCCTGGGCCTTTTGTACACAGCCTCTGGCAGGCCAGACATCCTTTTCCTTACATCTTCCTTCTCCAAATGCAGATTGAGAATTGTGTATATTCTGGACACTGTGCTAAATGCAAAGATCACAAAGTGACTAAGTAGTCAGGACCCTTACCCTTCACAGGTCACAGTATTCAAAGTGAACTGCCATGTCACTTCAAAGAAGTTTGAAAAAACATATAATCTTCTCACCCATTTTTAAATTGATAGCTTAAGTTTCTCATCATAAACTTAAATATTTATAAAGGTTAGAATTACCAATGTATTACAAATATGAACATTTTAAAATAAAACAGATACATCACCCATTGAAATGTATCCAAAGGAATCTAAATACCAGTTGATTATTTCTTTTCTTCCTCAATCTCATATTTCCATTCCACTTCTCCCACAGAATTTTATCCTAATCAAATTTATTCTTGTGTTTGAAAGAGTCTGGTCTTCTCTCTCCCTCTCTCTCTCTCTCTCCCTCTCTCTCCCTCTCTCTCTCTCTCTCTCTCTCTCTCTCTCTCTCTCTCTCTCTCACACACACACACACACACACACACACACACACACACACACACACACACACAGAGCTTTCCCCATGTGACCATCTAGTTCAACTTTTACCAAAGTATAGATCAGCCATCGATGGCACTGTTGGGTTGAAATCTCAGCTCTACTTTGTAATAGTTGTGCTTTTGGGTAAGTTATTTAACGTCTATGAACTTCAATTTCCTCTTCCATAATATTTGGGAAATTAGTGTTGCCTCCTTTGTAAGGTTATTGAAAGCATTAAATTAATCAATATACGAAAATACTTATTCTAGTACTTGGCATATATTAAGATTTAATAAATGATGGTAAATTATTAATCTACCATGCAAAATACCACTCACAATACAGGAGAGCTACCCTGCACAACATTTTCTTTCATTCATATTAGATCCATGCTATTTTGTCTGCCTTTTTATTCCTAGAGCCCCTAACACAAACCACCTGTTGGCCAGGGATTCTTTTTCCAACAGTACCACAAAATTTGATGAATGAGCAAATTACTATTTTCCTCCTGAATGTCTGTCCATTGCCAGGACAAACTGCCAAATTTCTTAATATAAAAACACCAGAAACTAGAGCTTTCTGGCCATTCTTACAAGCTATGAGGAAATGATAAACTATCATGCACGTCTTCCCCCACGTTATTTGTAAATCACAGTGCAGCTTTAAATTACTTTAAGATGATTTATAGCTAATCCTTAATGAAAAATCACCTCCAATGTGATCCATGCATACTGTTTTCTGGTAATCCGGGTAGTTTAGGGTAAGTTTTCAAGTGAACCTTTGCTAGTAAGAGTGACCATGTCGTTGGTTTCCTTAGGAACACATCCAAGGGAAATAAACACATATGATGGAGAGAAAAACAGAGTGGCCAGGGTGTGGAGTACCTGGAACTCTCATATATGGCTGGTGGGAGTTTAAAATGGTACAATTACTTTGGAGAACTATTGGGCAGTTCCTGATAAAATTAAAATCCACCTATTTTATGACCAAGCAATTTCATTCCTTAGTATTTGCTCAAGAGGAACCCAACCATATGTCCACTGAAAGATTTGCACAAAAATATTTATTCTACTTTATTCATAATAGCCAACAACTCAAACATTCATCAACAGGAGAAAGGATGAACAAATGGTGGTATACACATACAATGGAATACAACTCACCAATAAAACAGGATGAGCCACTGATACGCACATCATGGATGAATCTCAAAAACATTATGTTAAGTGAAAGAAGCCAGACATAAATGAGCACATACTATATAATACCATTTATATGAAGTTCTAGAATCTGCCTTCATAGAAATCAGAACAGTGATTACCTATGGAAAGGGGATATTGATTGTAAAGGACTACAAAAAACTTTATGGGGTGATGGAAATGTTCTATGTCTTGAATGGGGAGGGAGTTACATGGATATATATCTTTTTCAAAACTCATCAAACATTACACTTAATATCTGTTTCTGTTATTACAGGTAAATTACTTTAACACTTTATTGGATACACACAAATGAATATTAAAATTCCATTAATTTCTCACTATGGCCATACTGGGTGAGGAGGAGAAAGAGGTTGAATAGTTAAAGAGATATCCAACAGGTGAGCCACGTACAAAGAGGAAAGATTTGCACATTTACATGTTCCACACCCCAAAAATAATTATAGCACCCATTTACTGCACACTTTCTATTTGCCAGTTGCTATGCCAACCACCTCAGAAAGACTCTGCTTGATAAGTCCTGTTATCATCCCCATTTTACAGGTGAGGAAACTGAAGCTTAGAGAGGTTAAATAATTGGAATACATCTAGGGAATACTGTGATTTGAACCCAGATAGTTTACCCAGTGAGCCCCAGCACATTATACTGCCCCTAGGCTTCAAACTCTGACACATCTCCGTTATGTGGTACACCGATATCTCTTTCAAAGATTTGCAAGGAAAAATACAACTAAAACCTGTCAAATCTCTCAGAACAAAAGAAGGTAGTATCTCAAAGTAAGTTTTTAACCTTTACACATGCCAATGGATACATGGCAAAAATGAAAGGGATCAAGAGGATTGTCAAAAACTGCAAGTTCTACTGAAAGCAAACTAAAAGAGCTGTAACATTTTCATCTTAACCCATTTTTGTGGGTTTGTTAGATTAGAAGAATTGTCAAGTAATGGTTTATTTTCAATTCAAAACTGACACAAACTTTAAAGTTAAATGAACCCAAACTAAGGGGAAAAAAACAGCACCCCGCTGGTGAATTACTCAGATCAGCTCTTTGTTATGCATTATTTCATTTCTAGTACTTTTCATTCCTAGTATGTCTTTCTGATTATCACATTTGCATCATTCAGAACTGCACTGTCTGGACTCACTGTCTATCATTAGCCACTAAGTGCTCTGGCTATTTACCTCTGATTCTTCCAAATTTGCTAATAGCCTAAGAAAGTCTTTCACACTGAGTTTTATTTTCAAAATCCTTTCTCAAAGCCCTTAACACTTCTCCATAAAGATTCTGACTTTCAGATCAGCGTTTATCAAATTGTAGTATTTTAAATGGTAAAAACGTGACTCATACTAATATAAAGTGAGTACATATCTCAGACTTATTTATCTCATTAATCAGAGAATACCAAGTTAGTAAAGTTGATTCAAAAGAGAATTTGAGGGACTGAGTACACCTAGTCACTGAAAGAAGGAATGCAGGAATAAGATGACTAAATTAGATACAAAAGTAATATCCTACAGGGCAACAAAACTGTTTTACTGGACAGAAATTATTTACATCTCAACCAGACCAAAAAATTTCAAGTTACTGTATAACCTCTCAGAGGCTAAGCCCTAACAAAGAGCAAATAGTAAATCAGGGATGTTTCCCTCTAGGATTAAATAATCCTTGGGTGGGGCTGTTGGGAAAAGCTTTCCTATGTCACTGAAGACTTGCAGTCATCCTTTTGCCTTATTTCCAAGTTTTAGATAATTTTCTGAACAAATTTTATATCTAAAAAGTATTTGATTAGCAACACGCATGGAATTTCAGTTTCAGTCTTCAAAATTCCCATGAGCAAAAGTATTTTTTGTAGAACTGACTTTGATTTATGACTCTGGACTTCCAGCCTGACCCCTGGCAATCAACTTATTTTAGATATTGTCAGGTAAATTCACTCCAATCCTGTGACTCATTCATCAAATTTGGTATTATGACCGGGAGCCTAGTCTACTTCCAAGCTCCCTTCCTTCTCTTCCCTGGCACTAATTCCAAAGCCTGGAGGATATTGTGAAAAACTATAGCCAAGTGTGTTCAGGGCGAGGATACAATCTACTTTTGAGTCACCCTGCCTTTAAGCTCCTCTGTGTTTACTGTTGATGTCTTGTCATCTGTTCTTTCTAGAAGGACTATTGACCTTGGGGGTTTGTACATTCAATTCTTGCTCACACAGTGCCTTTTCTTAATTCACCTCCACCCCTAAGCAGGTTGTGTTGCTTGGAAATGCTTCATAAAGGAAAGCCTACTCTACCTTCCCCTTGAGGTATATGTAGGACTTGGAAGCATGGAAAGAAGAGTTGAGGGCATACAATAAATAAATACAGGGAATCAGAGAAATTGCAGATGGGCCAATCAGAGTCCTTGATCATGGCTAGAATCACACTGAGATGTTTAAAAAGCCATAAAATAGAGAAACAAATGCAAGACTACATTAGCAGCTCCTCTACAGGCAAGGAGATAGGGTTTCAAAAACTGTTCACAAAGCTACACCAAGGGTAGAGATTGGCACGTGTTGGGGGTAGGTGTCATTAACTTGCTTTGGTTCAAGCACAGCAGCATGTATCATTGTGTGTGTCTTTAAAGTTCTATAACAGAAAAGCTTCTGAGTACAAGTGTTCAATAAAGAGAAGTGAGTATCTCCCTAAAGTAATTCAATTTTCCTAGTGGGTGATCCATTCATCGTGCTGACTGAAAATCACCAGTCAGTCACATCAGATAATATTTCCCGGGAATGGGAATTATCCCTATTTGGATAACATCCTACCAAAACTATGTAGTAGAAGTCATAAAATTGCTGAATTGTATATGTCTCATTAAGAACTTGGACAGGGACAAGATCGGTGGGCTGAGTCTTGCCAGCTTATCCAGATCCTCTTACTTTTTTCTCCTGAAGATTTCTGCCTCCTGTACCAGCTAGATTCTGTCATTTCCATTTTAGGGCTATTTTTTTCATAAGCCTCACTACAGCATCATTTTATCAAGAAACAGACTTGACAACATAATGGCTTGCATAGCTAGAGGCTTGTGTGAGTCCCGTAACTGTGTGTGATAAAAAGCATGTTTCCTCAGACACCCTGCAGAGTTGCTCTGGTGCTCTGCTACCATTATTTATCCTTTATTTCCTTTCCATGGTTGCTTCCGCTGTCTTTCTTCATCAATTCCTTTTTCCCAGATCATTGCTAGAAGCCAATGCTTCTACCTCATGCAATGAAATAGGTTCTAACGGGTGTAACTGTTGTAGAATGTTGGGGAAAGTAGGTTGATAAAAATCAAATTAATTTTTCGTCCCATGAAATTTGTCCAGATTTAATTTAACATTTTTTTTTTAATTAATTTTATTGGGGTGACAATTGTTAGTAAATTTACATAGATTTTAGGTGTACAATTCTGTATTACATCGTCTATAAATCCCATTGTGTGATCACCACCCAGAGTCAGTTCTCCTTCCATCACCATATATTTGATCCCCATTACCCTCTAATTTAACATTTTAACACCATAATTGTTGTGCCAAACAAACAAAATATTCCACCAAAAGTTGAAGTTTACAGGAATATGAGCAATATTTTATCGTTATCCTTTTTTCCCCCCAAAATACAGATTTTGTTGTTAAAAATGTTGTCTACATCTTTCAATATGATATTCTTACCTCAGGGCCAAAATCATCTTCAGATACCTTAATTTAAAAATGTGTCAATTGGCAAATAAAGACAGATTCATTTTTCAGAGTGGTTACCGATTAGAAATGCATCTACTACTTCCCCAGGATCTTTTTCTCTGGCTTTCTTTCCACTTGCTCTTTACAGTTGGGATATTTCTGTAGGAGACCCTCCTTTCCCTAAGTCCTCTCAGTTCCCCTCAATACACATAAAACACAAAGTTTCTTTTTCTTTAAAAAGAGCCTTTAGTTTTATTATATGCAAAGAATTTTAACAGAAAATCATGTATAATTTCATGTTAATACTGATAAACACCAGGTGTTGCTGGTCTTTTGTTATTTGTATCTTTTGTATCTTATGTTTTATCAAAATTACCCTATTTGACATTGTTTGCTTGCTGAGTCCCTTCTTAACATTGTGCCACAAATACCCAAGACAGCTAAATATAACCCCTGCAAAAGATGCAATTCTTTGTTTTTGAATATCATACTGTTGATTCATAATCAGCACACATATTGGTATTATCCTGCCAAACAGCTGACTGGTCTCATTTGTTATAAAGACATACTGATGTCAGAGGAGCAGCCTGTGTGCATTTGCTGTCTTCAAGAAAAGCCAAATGGTCCATAAAACTTTCAAACCTAGAACCTTTGCCTTATGTAATAAGTAGATTTAACTCAATGATTCTTAGTTCTGGATTTTCAAATCTTTCCTTTTTTCGCTCTTTTAAGGTATGTCATGAAAGCTTTTAAGAAATCAACAAATGAAAAAGGTTTTTGCAAACAGTGCCTCCGATAAAGGGCTAATATCCAAAATAAAGGAACGCATGCAATTCAACAACAAAAAAACAAACAACCCAATTGAAAAAATGGGCAGAGGACCTGAAGAGACATTTCTCCAAAGAGGACTTACAAATGGCAAATAGACATATGAAAAAATGCTCAACATCACAACTCATCAGAGAAATGCAAATAAAAACCACAATGAGATACCACCTCACCTCACTCAGAATGGCTATCATCAACAAGACAAATAGTAACAGGTGTTGGAGAGGCTGTGGAGAAAAAGGAACCCTCATACACTGTTGGTGGTAATGCAGACTGGTGCAGCCGCTATGGAAGGCAGTGTGGAGGTTCCTCAAAAAATTACAAATAGAATTACCATATGACCCAGCAATCCCTCTCCTGGTTATCTACCCAAAAAATCTGAAAACATTTATCCATAAAGACACGTGTGCTCCAATGTTCATTGCAGCTTTGTTTACGATGGCCAAGACATGGAAACAAGCAAAATGTCCTTCGATAGATGAATGGATAAAGAAGTTGTGGTATATATACACAATGGAATACTATTCGGCGGTAAGAAAAGATGACATAGGAACATTTGTGACAACATGGATGGATCTTGAGAGTATGATGCTAAGCGAAATAAGTCAGACAGAAAAAGCAGAGAACCCTATGATTTCACTGATATGTGGTATATAAACCAAAAACAACAAAAGAACAAGACAAACAAATGAGAAACAAAAACTCATAGACACAGACAATAGTTTAGTGGTTACCAGAGGGTAAGGGGGGTGGGGGGTGGGTGATGAGGGTAAGGGGGTCAAATATATGGTGATGGAAGGAAAACTGACTCTGGGTGGGGAACACACAATGGGATTTATAGATGATGTAATACAGAATTGTACACCTGAAATCTATGTAACCTTACTAACAATTGTCACCCCAATAAACTTTAATTAGAAAAAAAGAAATTAGCAAGTGAGATTAACTTTGGTTCAACTTAAACTTGGCTGGATGTGTTTACTTTGAAGGTAGTACATCTATTAAATTTAAAAAAATAGGGTGAGGGGCGGCCGTTTAGCCCAGTTGGTTAGAGCGCAGTGCTCTTAAGAATAAGGTTGCCGATTCAATCCCCACATGGGCCACTGTGAGATGCGCCCTCCACAACTAGATTGAAACAACTATTTGACTTGGAGCTGATGGGTCCTGGAGAAACACACTTAAAATAAATAAAAGTTAAAAAAAGTTTAAAAAGTTAAAAAAAAGTAGGGTGAAAAAATAAAAAGATACTAAAAACATCTTACTTTTCCCTCTGCAGCAGAAATAGATACTGATTTATTAAAGATTTAGTGAACTAAAAAAATTAAAACAATACAAAGACAACAAACAAACTTGATATATACATAAGTGGATGTTGAAAGTTCTAACCCTATTTTACCGTCTGTGGACTATAATCCCTAAAACTAAGGCATACGCAGTTGTAATCACCTTGACTAACTGGAGGAAAGGAGCCTGCAATGTGATTGCTGTTGTCAAAAAATAAATCCGAATAGAAAAACATTTTTAATATTAAATAATATTCCAAATGTTAAATATCAGAACAATAGGCAAGCATCGTAGGTCTTCCTTGGTCTCCCTGGTTCTGATGTAAATAGAGACTTGATTTAGCTTCAAGCAATTTTTGCTTTTACCCAGAGATGTAAAAATGCCAAAATAAACAGTCTTTCTTATCTTGATCACACGATACCAAATACTCCTAAGGCTTACCTACAGACCTAAGGAATGGATTGAGATAACTCACAGGTGGAACAGATTTATCGTAGGATCCCATGGTACCCCCGGGTGAAAAGAAAAAAAATAAATATATATGTGTGTGTAGATATATATTTTTTTCCTTTGATACGTGGCCCAAGAAGAATCTGGTTTCTGCTGAATTTTGCTTTTTGCAAAATTTCATCACACTAATTCTTAAATCAACACTTCTACTTAAATAGTTACTTTCTAGCCTTCTTCAAGTAAATATTATGGTGTCCTGGGAGAGGAAAAAATGTTTTTACAAGATAAAAATGTTGGCATTTTCAACCAAGTAAAAGGTGATACAATCTTCATTAGTTATTATTTTCAAAATGCTGATTATTTGTATGAACTCAGTGAAGATCTTAAGCCACAATAAGATAATTACATGGCCAACAGATAGATATAAGCTTCAGCAGGGTCTTATCAGGGACTCATGATGGCTCCAGAAATGTGATTCAGGGCTCATACGTCTGAACAACACCTAAGAGACGATGTGTCAAATTTAAAATGGACACACATCTTTTCACCACTCCCATCTAGTAGCAGAGTCTATTTTGCCATCCTCTGTATCTGGGCTGGGCTGGAACTGCTTCACCAATAGAATACAGCAGAAATGATGCTAGGTCCACTACAGATTTAAGCCTTTAAGAGGCCTGACAGCTTCTGCTTTCTCTCTTGGAAGCCAGCTGCCATGTAAGAAGGGCAACCACCCTGAACCCATCATGCTCTGATAATCCCAAGCCATGTGGAAAGACCCCAAAGGATGAGACACTACATGCAGAAAGGGCCCAGTGAACCCCAAAGCATCAGATGTGTGAATGAAGAAGCTCTCTCAGAAGTGGACTCTTTACCCTCTGTGATAGAAAAACCATAGGCAGTCAGGGACATGGCCATGGTGGATGGGGATTAAGGTGGAGACCATAACAAAGCCAGAGGAAATAACTTGAATAGCTAACAAAGCCATTCAAGCTGCAGAGGCCACCAAAACTATCAGCTCAGGTGTGTGTGTGTGGGGGAGCCAATCAGCTTCCTGAGCCCGCCAACACTAACTGCCCAGGTATAGAAGACCAATCAGCTTTGACTCAGAGTTATTATAGTTCCCCGCATCACCTGGTTCGTGGGACATTCCACTTTTGGATACCCCCTCTCTTCAGAGAGCTGTTCTCTTGCGCTTTACAATAAAACTGCATGCTGTTTAAACCCTTGCCTCTCCAGTCTGCATTCTCATTCTTTGGGTATTTGTCACCACGATTCCTGGGAACACACCAGGATCCTATATCTCCTCCACCCTCCTCCCCGCCCCCACCACTTCTTGCCTCAGCCAGGGACACAAAGAGCAAAAAGGAGCTATCT
This sequence comes from Rhinolophus hipposideros, assembly GCF_964194185.1. NCBI lineage: Eukaryota > Metazoa > Chordata > Mammalia > Chiroptera > Rhinolophidae > Rhinolophus > Rhinolophus hipposideros. The sequence goes on from NC_138046.1 coordinate 117,272,857, forward strand.
AGCTAAACCCTTGCAGAATTCCTGACCATGAATATATCATCAAAATAAAATGGTTGCTTGAAATCTCTAAGTTTTAGGATGGTTTGCTAAAACAAATGGATAAACTAAGAGCATGTGTGAATACAAACGAACCACTACTAAATGATAAAAATATATATAGCCTGCTTTTACCACTTCCAAGTGTTACCATTGTTGTTACGTTTATTTCACTCCAGTCTTATCACCTGCCTCTGAATGTAAGTATTTGATATGCTTTTATCTGTCTGAGAAGCCTATTAAACATTCACAAATCATTCTATACAATGCCGGTCTTTGTTCACAGCCTTGTAACCACGAGTTTTATCAAAGTCTGTTTAAAGGTCTTCCTCTTCAAATCATTTCTGAGTTATTCCCATTTTTATAAGTTGTAGTGCTGTGTAATCACACAGATCCAAGGATGTCTTGCTTGGTGTGTGTGTGTGAAATAATTTTCCCTTTATACTTAGAGATTCTTAGCTGAGCCCCTCCCACACCCAATAATAAGACAGATTAACAGACCAAAAAAAAAAACAAACCACAAAACAAACCCAGAAGTTTAATAACATTGTCAGGATGGAAGAAATTATACTCTACCCTTCTAGGTTCTTTTGGCTGGTCTAATAATTAAAACTACATAAGACAGATTAACAAAAAAAAATAACCAAACTTAATTATATACATATATGCAGGAAACCCACATACGAGAATGAGTCAGAGACCCCCACATACATGAGAGGTTCCAGAACAGAAAGGGAAAACAGTGTGTATATGACATCCTGAGCCAAGGAATGAGTTAAGATACCTGGGGCTTCAGAGGGGAGAAAGGTCATTCACAGGACAATAAGAAATGCAGATATCCAGTAATTAAAAGCTTGCCCTGCCCTGTAGATAGGGCAGGACATAAAAGGTTATCACTGGTAACAACTCTTATTATGGGCAAGGCCCCTAAGTTAAATTTTTTAAGGGAGAGGTAAAAGTTTCTGGTGAGACTGCAGGGTCTTGATTACCTTCAGCTCAAAATAATTCACATACCGAAGAGGGACATCTTGGGGAAGCTGTTAAGACAGGGGATTGTAATGGTGGCACTATATATCTTCCATTTTGACATTTGGATCTCGGGTATAATTTGATTTAACAAGTGTAATTTTGCTTGGGACTTATTGAAAGCTTTCTTTTCTTTCTTTGCCTCTTAATGATTCTGCTTGCTGTACATTTACTCTGCAGACCAGTTTCAATGGTTCTATTGACTTCGGCCCAGGGCTCTCATTGTGACTTGGGAGAGGTTTTGCCTCTGTATAGGATCCACTCCTACCCTGTTTCCCCCAAGATAAGACCTAGCCAGACAACCAGCTCTAATAGGTCTTTTGTAGCAAAAATTAATATAAGACCCGGTATTATATTATTATATTATATTATATTATATTATATTATATTATATTACATTACATTACATTATATCATATCATATCATATCATATCACATCACATCATATCATATTATATTATATATATCCAGTCTTATATTATATTAAAATAAGACCTGGTCTTATATTAATTTTTGCTCCAAAAGACGCATTAGCGCTGATTGTCTGGTTAGGTCTTATTTTCCGAAAAACACGGTAGCTCCAACTTAAATCTATATAACATATGCAAAGGTTGTGATAACCAGCTTAACCACATGTTCCTCCACCCCCAACTACAGGCCAAAGCGATATATATCCTGGTTAGAAAATATAAAACTTGAGACCAAACAAAGACTCAACGCAGTAGTTTCCAGCAGACTCTGCCCAGCCAACCCTTCTATTACTTTAATAAGTCTTCCTTCTATATTTCTACCTGACTCGTGAATTCTTTCATGGCCCTCAAGTAAGCACACACAACAGAAGCTTGTTCTGAACACCTTCGACATGTATCCCTCCTGTATACATGAAAGAGACCCAGGAAAACTGAGTAACTCTAAAATGGCCCAAGACACCACCTTCGATACCATCCCCAGCTAAAGACAAAAGAAGATATTGGGGGGTGGGGGCTTATTATGCTAAGTGACCAGGAAAAGCACAGTAAACAAGAGTAGGTTGTTATGCAGATTTCAGTCCTTGTCTTCTCAAGATGAGCGTTCCCAGAGATTTGGTCATTTTTCTCTTCAGGATACAAAGAGGGAAATACCTACAAATGCAGATTTCCCTTATAAATATAAATGTCTCTCACAAAAGGGTAATTTATACTTGGTTTCAGAGCTTTATTGAAAATAACTAGCTGAAGATATAATTCTTAGGCCAAAGAGGCATATTTTAGAGTGGGAAATTCTGCTCCCCTTCATTAGTTTAATGATCTGTTGTTGTCATCTTCAAATTCTTAATAACTTTTGAAACAAGGGGCCTTGCATTTTCACAAGTTATATAGCCAATCCTGCTCTTATACACCAGAAAGAAAAATTAACTTTCCGGTTCACACTTATAACACTATCAAGCCATACAAAATGTTTGACAGTAAGAAAACGTAAATGCCATTTATTCCTATGTATAGCTCTACAGAAATGTTTCCTCCTGAAGGAGAGCAGAATGGGCTACACCAAAATGTATCACTTTGGCACGTGGACTATTTTGAGCTGAAGACAATCAAGGTCCAAAAGACTCAGGAAGAGCTTTTTATCTTCCCCTTAACTACCTAAAAGAATTTAGATAGAGGGCTTGGTCCCAAAAGAGCTATCACCAAAGATTACTACTGTGGATGGAAAAGGGGCCACATATTAAACCTGGCAAGCTCAGGAGACTGAAAATAACCACATAGGATGGCGTGAGCATAAAAACTTTCACAATTAAGTGGGACATGGCAGGAAGTCACATCTTTAGCTTCCTTCATAAAGTTAATCTGTGCCTTTAAGTGGGCCCATCTATTGTCTTTTTGAACCTAAAATGACATCCTTGGATTGTCAGTAATCCTTTTTCTGGATCAGAGCAGGAAACTGCAAAATCCCTCATTATTATGCTTGTTCCTTGATTAACATCTCTGTGTGAACTATTAACTATCCTGCACCACCTATGTAAAAGAAGTACCTGTCTCTCCAATTTCCTTTTATACAATCCCAGAGATTTCCTCGTTTTTTTTGCTTTCTCTCACCCCCTTAATCTACCACCAATGGATTTCTTGTAACACTCCTTTGATTTTATGTATAAAATAAGCTGCAAACCGCCTTTTCGTGGAGCATTTTCTGAATCTGTTGAGATTTGGCTTCGCGGCAATGGTTGTCAGTTTGGCTCAAATAAACTCTTACAAATTTTCTCTTAGGCTGGGTGTTTTTCGTGGATACTACAAAGAGTATGGGTTAGGTGTGGTGGGCTGAGGGGAGCTCAGCAAGTACTGTTTGTTCAAATTCCTCTCTGTGTCCCATTGTCTCTTCATGGCATGGCAAATATTTGTTTACAAACACTCCCTCTTCCCAATTTCCTGTGAAGTGTCTTCCTTCCTTTTGAAGTTCCAAACCCTGACCTCCTTCTCCTTAGGTCAGGATGTCATATAAGCCTCAATTACCTGTTTTGCAACCTTTCATGTCTATGTGAGGCTCCCATACATACAAAATTAAATTTGTTTTTCTCCTGTTAATCTCATGTTAATTTCATTATTAGACCAGCCAAAAGAACCTAGAAGGGTAGAGGAAATTTTAATCTCCTACACTATAGTCTTTCATCTCTTGAGGCTGGTTTGCCTGAAGAAAATTAAAAGGAGGAAAGCTCTTTAAATTATTAATGTTAGGTTTATAGAACACCCCCCTCTCCCAATTGGCAGAAATAAAATAACAGAGTCACAGATGCTCAACTATAAATATTAAAGGATATTTTTGTCTTCCTACTGGAAATATAAAAATACTGCATCCATAAAAATAATCTTACTAAATATTTTTAGTGTTCTGACAGTATTGGGAATTTAAAACCAAGTCATAATTATACGCTATTTGCATAACTATAAATAACTTAGTTATTCTGTGGTCAAAATGAAATAATATATTTTCAAAGTACTAAATTAAACACTTCCTAGGAATTCACCCAGCTATTTATATAGAAGGCAAGTGTGCTGGTTTGAATCCTTCAGTACTCTACTGATACTGTCCGGCACACAGTGAAAGATCAGTGATTAACTCGCGCTTGCCCAGAAAGCAAGTGTGAACAATGATTGTCTCTGTCTTAGAAGAGAGGAAGCTGCTGGTGGGACACAAGCGTTGCCTAACAGCAGCAGCAAGGTCTCAGTGGCCTGCCTTTGATTTCGAAATTACACCGACCAGTTTCCAGTGTTAGGGTCCGGAGTCAACCCCTCCTCAAGTGAACAGAAGTCACACGATAATGCAAGTCACACAGCGAGGTTTATTTCCAGCTAGCTGGGGTCCGAGTATCTGCCCGACGCAGCGGGTTTCAACAAGGACCCCAAACACTTAAAACTCAGGGTTTATATAGCATTTTCAAGGCACACAGTAATTAAACTGCAGGACTTACATAGCTTTAAGGAGTATATGATAAACTGCAGGACTTACACAGCTTCAAAGAGTATAAGATAAGCTACAGGGCTGCTTGTCTCCTTGCTGTCACTGCCCACATCTTGGAATTTACAGTCAGGTTGTGTTTACACTTAGGTTGTTTTTCAAGCCAGGGGCCGTTAACCCTGACCTTAAGATAGCAGTTCTCATGCTAACAGTCTCTTACACCAGCACTCTACAACTAGGTACTCAAAAGTAAACATGTTGCAGAAAAACGGCAAGGACAGAGAAACTCAAGCAGCACACAGAGATCAGGGAGAACACAGCTTTATTACGCAGGTGGGCTCAGCGGGATCCTTCCCAAAAGACTGAGCTCCTAGCAAGGTTTTGAGCAGGTTTTTAATCGGTTGGGTACTTCCTTGAGTCGGGAAGGGGTAGGTGTCATCTGGTGATTGGCTCATGGTGTGGCTTGGAGGGGGTTATGCGGAAGTGGGCTGGGGCTTAGGCTGGGGACTTCTCTCTCCTCTGGGGCCACCATTTTAGCTCAGTTCCACGTGGCAGGGAACCATTTTAAGGTCAGTTTCCCCATCAAACAGACTACAAGTGAGGATAAAACACTCGTCTTTTGAACAAAGCATAGTTAAATATAATTAACCACTCCACTTTTTTAAAGTAAGTAGCTTACAAGTCAAGGGAAGACAAAACAATATGACTTCAATAGTGTTATACTCAATAACAAAAGTTGTTTAAAGCTGTTTCTACAGTCAGGACAATAGCTAGTGATGTAGCCCCAGAAATGTTACCCCAAGATTCAACCCTGACTATTTATGTCCTAAAGAAAAGAATGGTCTAACCTGATTATACATAGTGTTGCATGTATGTGTGTGTATATATATGTATATTAGTATATAAATTCACATATACAGAGTGTGCCAGAAAAATGTATACACATTTTAAGAAAGGAAAATTTGTATTAAAGTTGTAATAATATATACCGATAACAAAAAATGAATACAAGTCATGTGTATACATTTCTTTGGCACCCCATGAATATATATATACATACATTCATAAAATGGATACATGCCATGAATATTTTAGTATTTCCTGGTTATGTTACATAAAAGGCATCCCTCAGTCATGGCCGTTTCTTTACAATTTATAATATTCCCACTGTTTGCCATATGCATAACCAAGTAACATTTCAATAGTTTATGTGGGTATTTCCATTCTTCCTATTCCAGAATTTTCACCATTTCCCTTCTTCCTATTCCAGAATTTTCACCATTTACTTTAAAAGTGTTATCTCTTTGTGAAATCACAAATAATGTTCGTTTCACTGATTAAATGCCTTTAGCAGACACAGGGTAATCAGTCTGGAAATTTCTTTGGTACAGCTTTGGGTATAGACAAAGGACTCCCAGCAAATGGATTCAAATCTGTCAGTGTTGAATATTTAAAACTTTAGAAAATATCAGAGCAGTTAGGTCTTGATATGGATTCATCCCATTATTTATCTTAAAAATCCAAGTTTCTATGTATCTCATGGCTGTAGGATTTTTATCTTTCAGGAAAGAAGCTGATAAAAATGAGTAGCTTTCATCCTGAGTCTTGGTGGTGAATCCTTGCTTTCTGAAAAGTCATTTCTACCTGGCATTTTTTCATCTAAACTTTCCCTTAATATCTGTAGTGCATGAGGCTCATTATAATGACATGTAGCTTCTGAGTCTTGAAAAATAAATTGTATTATATTGTTTTAGTGTTTAGTATTTTGTTAGGTTCTAGGTTTTGAAAATTTCTACTCCATGTATGATATACCAGAAGTTACAATAATGTAGCACACATTTGCTAATCATGCCAGATAATAAAGAAATGTTCTATTCCCATAAGAAATTAAATAAGACAAAACACCTATTTTCAACATTTATGACCAAGGGTAAGTTACATAGTCTAAATTGTTTTTATCTGTGGCTCAAAATTAATTTTAGGAGATGGGAAGCTAACACATTTTTTAAATTAATTTATTTTTTCAGTTACAGTTGACACTCAATACTATTTTATATTAGTTTCAGGTGTACAGCATAGTGGTTAGACAGTTATATAATTCATGCAGTGATCCCCCAATTAGTCTAGTACCCACCTGGCACATATATAGTTGTTGCAATATTATTAACTATATTCCCTGTGCTGTACTTTACATTCTCGTGACTATTCTGTGACTACCAATTTGTACTTATTAATCCCTTCATCTTTTTCACTCAGCTCACCAACCCCCCTCCTATCTGGCAACCATCAGTTTGTTCTCTGTATCAGTGAGTCTGTTTCTGTTTTATTTGTTCATTCATTTTGTTAAAATATACGAGGTCGGACAATGAAGTTGGCCAACTCATCCTAGAAAAAGTGCTACATATCTCATTACTGAATATCACTACAGTCACCTTCGAAGTCCTCCCCTTGGGAAGCTGTGCACCGACACCAGTACCTAGTCCACCCTTCAAAGCAATTTTGGAACTCTTTTTCTGAAATGACCATCAGAGCTGTTGTCAGATTACACTTGATGTCCTGAATGACATCAAAATATTTTCCTTTCAATATTTCCTTTATCTTTGGGTAAAGAAAGTGCAGTGTAAGTTGGTACATTGTTGTGATGCAAGAGCCATGAATTGTTGATGAAAAGTTCAGGTCATTTTCGTCTTTTTCATGCAGCCTTTTCAGCACTTCCAAATAGTAAACTTGGTTAAGTGTTTGTCCAGTTGGTACAAATTCATAATGAATAATACCTGATATCAAAAAAGGTTAGCAATAGCTTTGTGACAAGTTCGCAAACTTGTCAGACCTTGTATATTCTAACCAGCAAGTAGTATAGAATCTACATGAAGAAAACTTTAAAACTCCACTGCAGAGCAGAGCAGAGAGACAGACACACAGAGAGAGGCAGACAGGTGAAATCCACTTAAAATATATCTGTTTAAAAATATATATACATGTTTTTTCAGTGGAAAGAGTCAGTATCTTAAAAATGTGAGCCCTCTCTACTATCAGAAATTAAACCATAATAAAATGACTATACTGAACAGCTTGATTCTGGCACTTAATAGAAAGATCGATCAATGTAACAGAATATAGAAATAGAGTAAAACAATTCAGGGACTTAGTAAATCACAGGAGTAACATTTTATATCAGTGAAAATAATATGGATTATTCAATAAATTATATTAGAACAACAAAATACCTGTCTGAAAAAAAAATAAATTCATTTGTCATTCTCTACAACAAATATAAATTCAAGACATATTAAAGATTCAAATTCAATAAAAATTTAAGCAAATATACAGGAAACTTGAAGTTGTCTTTTTAAAAAGTATAATTTTGAATAGGAATGACTTTTCTAATTAAGATGCAAAACCCAAATGTCATAAAACAGTGATTCTCGACCTTCACTGCACATTAGAAGCACCCGAAGAACTTGTAAAAGGTTTCAATCCCTGGATTCTACCCCATACAAAACAAATCAGAACTTCTGGGATGGGGCCCAAGTCTCTGTTTTTCGTTTGGCTGATTGATTGATTGAATTTATTTTAATGCTGTCTGGGTGACTTTGATGCATGGTTACTTTTGAGAACAATTACCATAAAGTAAAACCTTCAGCTTATCTCCTGTATCACAGTGGAAACTATCTCAGATTCGTCGTCAAGAGTGACCCAATTGCCATTTTTACTTTACAGCTACCACACTGTACCCTGCTCTGTTAGAGGTTTGCTGCCTTCTTGGCCTTCACCCAGAAACAAAAGGGTGGATCCTTTCCACTCTCTGAATGTTGAAAATCTAGGTGTGCATGAGTAGGGATGCTGGCAGGAAACAAGGCGTGTTCAAATTGGGTAATTTCAGAAGAGTTGAATAAAGAGATTGTATACAGATAGAACCAATCATACCTTGATTGTGGTGGTGATTACATGAATCTACACATGTAATACAATTTTATGGGACTATACAAAAAAATAAAAATGAGTGACTGTGAAAACTGATGTAGTGTAATCAATAGTATTGTGCCAATGTGAATTTCCTTATTCTGGTCCTCTTCCATGTGTAAGATGTCATCATTGGGGGAAGCTGGGGAAAGGTACACAGAACTTCTCTGTACTATTTTTGCAAGTTCTTGTGAGTCTATAATTATTTTGAAATAAAAAGTTGAAAAAAGAGAGAGAGACTATATATGAAGATTTGAGTGAAGAACAGGAAAATCACACAAGGGATGTTGTAGAAACCCAGAACTCAATAACTGGAACCAGTTCCCCACTCCTAAGCATGAAATAACAAGAGGAGTTATTAGAAGAGAAAGAGTGAATTTGAGCACAAGCTGTATGGAAAGGGTTTACAGGGGGTGCGACCTTAGACAAGGGATACCAAGTAGGCCAAGACATGGAGTTCATTAAAACGGGGTACTGGCTCATTGTTTGAGATTGAGCAAAATTAGTGTGGGGGTCTGAGAAGAATTATAAAGTTTGGAACAGTCACTGGGAAGGACTTTAGGAGGTAGGGAAAGATTATAGATGGAGTCAACCTGAGAAAAGTAAATAACTACCAAACACATTTGTTATCACATTTTAAGTAGTAATAAATCTACAACCATTATGTGATTGCATTAGTCAGAAATCTCCAGAGAAACAGAACCAATAGGAGAATACATATATATATATATAATATATATTATATATAATATATATATAAAATATTTTAAGGAATTGGATCATGTGATTATGGAGGTTGAAAAGTCCCAAGATCTGTAGCCAGCAAACCGGAGATTCAATGTGTAGTTCCTGCCTGAGTCCAAAGGCCTCAGAACCAGGAAAGTGGATGGTATAAGCTCCAGTCTGAAAGTTGGTGTACTGAAGACCCCAAAAGAGCTGATGTTGCAAGTCTGACATCTGGAAAAACTCTCCCAGCTCAAAAGTCAGGCAGGAGGAGTTCCCTTTTACTGGGGAATAGAGTCAGCATCTTTGTTCTATTTAGACCAGGGGTATCCAAACTTTTTTCAACGTTTTTCACTAAGGGCCCCATGCGGTAAAATACACATATAGCCGGGCCACTCACTCGAGGTGAAGTAGTATTGCCTCACCTGGTTTATTTAAGTAAAAATATATTTATGGAATTTGCTGCGGGCCAATTAACAATGAATCATGGGCCACAGTTTAGACAGACTTAGACCTTCAGTTGATTGGATGAGGCCGGCCCACGTTAGGGAGGGCAATCTGCTTTAATGGGTCTGCCAATTCAAAGGTCAATCTCAGCCAGAAATACCCTCACAGACATATCCAGCATGTTTGATCAAATATCTGGTCACCCTGTGGCCCAGTCAAATTGACGCATACAATTAACCATTACAACTATCATTGGACATACAAGATTTTCTTACCAAGGAGTAACTCATCAGAATAGATAGTTGGATGCCCCATTATTTTGTGTTATTCATTGTGAGATACTATGAATAATAAAACCCTTGGGTATTGTCATGGAAGAGTCAGATGATACTTTAAAATAAAATATATTAATAGTTTTCTTTCACTCATGCTGGCCATCCTTTCCACAAGAGCTGAAAATTGACTTCAAATGTATTTCGCCATGAGTAATAACTTAGAAATGTGCTCACTGGCCCAAGAAGCTCATCTATGCTTTAGGTTGGCCCCAGTAGGACTGTAGTTGTATGTGCACATTATGTTCCATAAGCAATCAACCTGATATAAACCACACAGGGCTCTTAATCCAAGAAGTGATGAGTCAGAGAGATAACGCTCTGGGTACTTATATTGCCTATGCTTTTGTAAACTAACTGGTACTTAATCTTTTTAGAAGAGTGAGTAGCTGACCTCGAATCCCATTGTACGTGCCACAAACTAGAGCCAAGATATAATTCTCGATGGTACTGTCACCTCCTCACTCAAGAGGCTATTGGTTTCCTCCTGGGTCCCACATCAGCAGGGAAGTTAAGCTGAGACTACACTCTTAGGATATTGTTCTTTGATATATATATATATATATATATATATATATATATATATATATATATATATATATATATATATATAAAGCCAGGCGTTGTATGCGTGGAAAATACCCCTTTTCGTGCATTTGTTAATTTAGTCAGCCTGTATTTTTTGAGCACTTGCTATGTGTCTGGAACCATGGCATGCTGTTATCTGATGTAAGAGCCCTTTCAGGCAGAGGGAGCAGCAAATACCAGGAAGCCAGAGCATGCAGGATCTCTTTGTAGCCCATTCAGAATGTTCAGAGTGAGATAAAAAGCTATATTCAATTATCTTTTTACCAAAAAAAAAAAAGGTTTTTAATTTAAAAGCAACACATAACAAGATTACATTATTTTTCAGATAATAGATCTTTAAATAAAGTTTTACATGAACTGAAGAAACTTGCAATCACTTCCATCTGTGTCCAACACATCCTAAGGTGACTCCCAATTAGTCACACCCTTAGCTAATGCCCCCCCTCAAGTGTCAGTGAGAAGTGTCACTGCTTCTAACCAACTGAATATGGCAAACATGTTGGGATATGGCTCTCATGAGTAATTCATGTTATGTAAGATTTCATCTCAGGAGTCTAGAGAGGGAGACTCTCCTGCTGGCCTTGAAGAAGCAGCCACGTTGGGAACGCCTGTGGAGAGGGCCGTGTGGCAGGAACCACTGGGAGGCCTCCAGGAACTGAAGGCAGTCTCCAGCTGATAGCCAATGACACTCTGAGGACCTCAGTCCTACAACCATAAAGACACCTGAATTCTGTCAACAATATGCGCATTTGGAATAGGACCCCAAACTCCAAATGAGATTGCAGTGTCAGCTGGCACCTTAATTGAAGTCCAGTGAGACTCTAAGCAGGAGTCCAAGTTAGGACTTGGACTACTAAGACCTGGAAACTGTGAGATAACAAATGTGGGTTGTTTTAAGTCACTGTGTTTGTGGTATTTTGTTATGCAGCAGTTGAAAACTAATATTCACTCTAACCTTGGTTATCTCCTTCAGCTTAAATAAAACTTTTTTTTTTTTTTCTGTTTTCAACTTTCCAGAGCTAGCTCTCTCTTGGGGCTTGTTCATGAGCTCAGTAGCATTGGCCAGTTTAGCATCAAAAACCCTCTTGTCTTCTCATAACCCCAAGTTTCATGGTGAGTATTCCTACTGCCCCAGAAATATTGCATCAGGGACATTGGTGAGGGAAACGGTAGATGTTGTATCCAGATTTCAGCATTCTTCAATGAGAAAGTTCTTTTTTTCTTTTGTACCTTCATGCTCTGTGTTATGGTTCTCTCGGTTTCCTTAGAGAAAATAACGTATGAAATCACCCATGTTGATGCTAAGTAAATAGGCCTGTGCTATTCATTTTCATTGAAGACTGGCGTTCATCTAATACATTGTTCAACACAGAACAGACACATAATAGCCCCAGTGTGAAGCACAGAGTTTTCGAAGAGGCAAAACACTGAGATAAATCAGATTGTCCATAAATCATGTGCTGAAGTGACAATCCAGCCAAAGGGAAAAAGTACGGAGGATCAAGATCATAATAATAGGAGGGCACATGAAGGGGTGCAGTGGACGCTGTTGGTGCCCTGCCCAGATCCTCAGTACTGGCTGGGCCATCGTCTTCCAGCTGCTACGATTGTCAGCTGTTAATGGGTCACAGCTGCCCATTGTAGAATTGGTTTTGGTCAGAAGGAAGCTGTCTTATACAGGTTTCACACGCCCCCCAAACACACACATGCTGAAGGGGAGGAAGCTCACAGCTAATGGTTGTCTGTTGACTGACAAGGATATTAAAAAAAAAAAAATCAACTCCCTTGCTTCCATCTGGGACCACCTGTCACGCTATTCATGATCCAGAACTCCCCATTGGATCAGCTGAGGCTGACCCACACTTAGCTGAGATCACACTTAGCTTTTTGCTGCTTTCCTCCCTCACCTACTAAGAGCATTCGCCTCAGGAAGTTCCTTGTACAAGAATCACAATCTCTGGTTATGCTTCTAGGGAACCTAATCTAAAACAGAGGAGCTTTTGGATGTTGACAATGTTCTAGTTCTTTTTTTTCCCTCATTTAGCAGCTTTATTGAGATACAATTCACATACCATACAAGTCACATATGTAAAGTGTATAATTTAGTATTTTTTAACATATTCATAGGGTTGTACAACCATCACCACATTTTACTTTAACACATTTTCTTCCACTCTAGAAGAAATCTGGTATCCATTAGCACTCACTTCTCATTCCACAACACCTCTCCCCACCCAGCGCTAATCAACCACTAATCTAATATTTATCTGTGTGGATTTGCTTATTCCGGACATTTCATATAAGTGGAATCATATCATATGTGATCTTTTCTGACTGGCTTCTTCCACTTAGCCTAATTTTGTCAAGGTTCATCCATGCAGTAGCCTGTGTCAGTGTTTCATTTCTTTTCATTGCTGAATAATATTCTATTCTATGCATATACCATATTTTATTTATCCATTCATCAGATAACAGACATTTGGATTGGTTCCACTTTTTGGTTATTATGAATAATGCTGCTACGAACATTCATGTACAAGCTTTTTTGTGTGGACATGTTTTCATTTCTCTTGTATAGACGAGGTCTGACAATTAAGTTCACGCACTTGTTGCAATGATGTTGCTAACATTTTTTTGATATCAGAGGAATTATTCATTATGAATTTGTACTAATTGGACAGTTAATCAAGTTTACTATTTGGAAGGGCTGAAAAGGCTGCGTGAAAAAGTTGGACGACCTAAACTTTTCACCAACAATTCATGGCTCTTGCATCACGACAATGCACCAGCTCACACGGCACTGTCTGTGAGGGAGTTTTTAGCCAGTAAACAAATAACTGTATTGGAACACCCTCCCTACTCACCTGATCTGGCCCCCAATGACTTCTTTCTTTACCTGAAGATAAAGGAAATACTGAAAGGAAGACATTTTGATGATATTCGGACATCAAGGGTAATACGACAACAGCTCTGATGGCCATTCCAGGAAAAGAGTTCCCAAATTGCTTTGAAGGGTGGACTAGGTGCTGGCGTCGGTGCATAGCTTCCCAAGGGGAGCACTTCGAAGGTAACCGTAGTGATATTCAGTAATGAGGTGTGTAGCACTTTTTCTAGGATGAGTTTGCGAACTTAAGTGTCAGACCTCGTATGCCTAGGAGTGGAATTGTTGAGTCACATGGCATCATATGCTGAAGTTTTTGAGGAACTTGCACTTGTCTCTGAAATGGCTACACCATTTTACACACCGAGGTCTTTGAATCCTCAAACACTTCAGTCATGCCCACGTATGTACACTTGTCCCCACAGTGTACCTCATTGATTTATTTAAACCAGTTGTATTCAAACTTTTGTTTAATAGTAGGTCCCAGTAAAACAGAATTGCTCTGGTGGGAGCTGGGGTAGGGATTCAGAGCCTCATCCACTCACTCCATACCTCTTAGTGGAAGCCTTTGGGAAGGTCTTCAGAGCTCAGTTTGAAAACCACTACAACATGATGAATATTTTCCACTTTATCAGGGCCACGATCTATAGCAACGGCTTGTACACCATGACTGTGGATGATCACAAATAGCTAAAAGAAATTGTCTAAAATATTTAGAGGAAAGATGCAGCTGAGAAGTAGGGTTGGTTTAGTAGGAATATTAAGAATGCTGGATCCCAGCTCTCCCTCCCTCTGGGCTGGCTCCACATCTTTAAGAGCTTCCATGAAACATATCTAGAACAGCAAAATTTACAAACATCCAAAATGTCTAAAAACAGGGATTAAAAATGTTCACTATAGATCTGGATATTAACTATATATTATTTTAAAATTTTACAATGAATGTTAAGTGACAAGGCAGCATGTAAATTTCATTACATTCTGAAGGACTGTGTAAAATATATGTGTATAAATCTGAAAAAAGACAAATATAAAATTCACAAAGGTAAACTAGATTGTTTTGTTACTATGGTGATTTGGAGGAGTTATTTTTATTTTAAATAACATTTCCCTTAATATTATATTATTCTTTAATAAAAAAAAGCCTCAAAAATTCTTTTCTGGAAGATAAGTTATAAAAATAAAAATACAAAATGTAAAAAATTATGGTATAAGAGCAAAAATTTTTTCTGAAGTGTCAAGGAGAGGAAAAATTTCTTTCTCTCATTGTACCATAAACATCATTAAGGTAAGAAATAAAAAGTTGTTCCCAGAACAACTGCTGGAGCCATGGTGATCCCAACTGGAAATTTCATAGCTGCTTTCTCAAGCCATTATACAGAAAAATTATGAGTATAAAAGATAACTTTGCAAGTGATGTGTTCTGCATGTTTCAGAATACCCTTAAAGTTATTTCCTTAAATTATTACAGTTTGTATGAGGATTCTCCATACTCAAATATTCATGTTATTTTTCTAACACAGATTTTTTTTTTAAGCTTCATTTTGAATTTTTTTTGGCTTAATGATTCTCCTGAGTGTCTCCTATTTAGGATTCTATATATTACCTGCTGTGAATCTAGCCAATGTTGAAATTTTTTTTATTTTTTGCTAGTAAACAATGTCCTTAAACTTGAGGGGAAGCCTTAGGAAAGTGGGTGGCCTACCATGTTTTCACAGCCACCAGATGGGCATTGTTCTGATTAATTTAGGAAGAGGTAGGAGAGAGCTTGGGGGTGGAAGATGTTGAAAGGTCAAAAGAATACAATCTCAAATTACTAACACCCTCAGTTTTGAAAGAAAATAGGCTTTTTTGGATCATTTTTACATACACATTTTTTTAGAACACATTTTTTGATATTAGTTTCAGCATAACAACAACAAAACAACATAATGATTAGACATTCACACCCCTAAAAACGTGATAACCCCCCAAGTCTACTGCCCTTCTGACATTGTATATATCCTGTTTCCCAGAAAATAAGACCTACCCGGACAATCAGCTCTAATGCGTCTTTTGGAGCAAAAATTAATGTAAGACCCAGTATTATATTATATGTTATATTACATTACATTATATTATATTAAAGACCTGGTCTTATAGTAAAATAAGACCGGGTCTTATATTAATTGTTGCTTCAAAAGACATATTAGAGCTGATTGTCTGGCTAGGTCTTATTTTCGGGGAAACACGGTAGCTGTTACTATACCATTGACTATATTCCCTATGCTGTACTTCACATCCCATGAATGAATATCCTCGTATATATACACGAGGTCAGACAATTAAGTTCGCGAACTGACCCTAGAAAAAGTGCTACATACCTTATTGCTGAATATCACTATGGTCACCTTCGAAGTACCCCCTTGGGAAGCTATGCAGACACCAGCCCCTAGTCCACCCTACAAAGCAATTTTGGAACTCTTTTTCTGGAATGACCATCAGAGCTGTCGTCAGATTACCCTTGATGTCCTGAATGTCATAAAAATATCTTCCTTTCAATATTTCATTTATCTTCAGGTAAAGAAAGAAGTCATTGGGGGCCAGACCAGGTGAGTAGGTAGGTATTCCAATACAGTTATTTGTTTACTGGCTAAAAACTCCCTCACAGACAGTGCTGTGTGAGCTGGTGCATTATTGTGATGCAAGAGCCATGAATTGTTGGTGAAAAGTTCAGGTCGTCTAACTTTTTCACGCAGCCTTTTCAGCACTTCCAAATAGTAAACTTGGTTACCTGTCCAGTTGGTACAAATTCATAATGAGTAGTCCTTCTGATATCAAAAAAGATTAGCAACGTTGTTACAACAGGTTTGCAAACTTAATTGTCAAACCTTGTATATATTTAATTATAGTTGACGTTCAATATTATTCTACATCAGCTTCAGGTATACAGTGCAGTGGTCAGGCATCTGCACAATCTACAAAGTGACCCCCCTCCAATAAATCCAGTACCCATCTGGCACCTTACATAATATATACAAAATTAGTGTTGTATAAATAATAAGCAATATCCTTAAACTTGAGGGGAAGCCTTAGGAAAGTGGGTGGCCTAGTGTGTTTTCAAAGATATAATATTCACAGCCACCAGATGGGCATTGTTCTGATTAATTTAGGAAGAGGTAGGAGAGCGGTTGGGGGTGGAAAAGGTTGAAAGATCAAAAGAATACAATTTCAAATTACTAACACCCTCAGTTTTTAAAGTAAATAGTTTTTTTTAAACCAATGGACCAATGGATTAAAATCTAAACTAATTTGAGAGAAGAAAGGTACTTTTTTCAAACCACCACTCTTCCACATAGTTCTGTAACTAACTAGTTTGTCAAAGCAAGAGCTAAGGAACAAGGAAATGATGAGAATATGAAGAACAGCTCCTATCAGGCAAATGAAAAGAGCAGTAAAGTCCAGAAAGAATAGTAGAATGCCATAGTTGAGTCCTCCTGTTTGAATGGGTGGAGTGGCTCCATTTGATGCATAAATAAGGGGACTTTGGAAGTATAGGTACATATTTACTCATTCTAGTCGGCGTCACAAGATGATATAAAAAGACTACAGAACTTAAGGCATTGAGGGTATCAACCTCAATAGACTCTTATTCATGATTCATTCTAGGAACAAGTCCTCCAGTCCCTTATTTCCTAGACCCAACGATGAGGTAATTTCATGAATGCATGAGTGGCCAAGTAGTGGTAGCTACACAATCTAGGCTCCTGATTGGTGACTCACAAAAGTGTACTTGCTTCAGTTTCTTGAGACCATTTATGCATTCATATTGGGTTTAGTCAAGACCCTTCTTGTTGCAAAACAATCTAAAATTCAAATCAAACTATCATAAAAAAAGAAAAGGTTTTATGAACTCACTTAGCTAAGAAGGTTCTTAGGAGAGTTCACAAAACGGAATGAAGAGATACAAAAGCCAACACTAAGGTGGGGCAGAGCCAGGTGGTATAAAGCAAGGGTTGGGAGTTACAGAGTCAAAGAGTCAGGGATGATGAAACAAGAAGGCACATGTCCCAAAAGGCAAATGAGGAGTCTGAAGGAAGTCCAGAATCAGGGGCTTGAACTAGGAACTCAATGACCCCTGGCTTTGCATCTATTACTCAGCTCTGCTGACCTCTGGTTCTATTTGTGTATTAGCTTCATTCTCTCCTACCCTGAGAAATCTTGTGACACCTGATCAATTAAACACCTTTCAACAGTTCCTGGCATACATCCAAACACACAATCCAAGAAGTGGAGTCATCTCCCGTGCACATACACTTTGAATCTAGAAAATTCTACAGAAAACTCTAATTGGCCTATCTTGGGTCACATGTTTATCCTCTGGGCCAATCACTGGCCACTGCATCAAATGCCCATTCCTGTGGCAAGAGAGGACAAGGTATTACGATAGCGAATCCTACTGGAATGCATGGAGAGGGGAGAGGAGGGGAGGGAGGAGAAATTCTCCAAAGGAAAGAGAATGCTGAACCAGAAAGGGAATATGAAAGGATCATAGGCAGATGACAATCTGAGTCCTTCCTTACACATCTTCCATCCTTCATATTATCAAAGAATGATTACTCGTGAGGGCAAACCACATTCAACTATTGTTAACAATGGTATGAAACCATTTACCTAGTGATGTCATTTATTTACAAACATAATCAAACTAATTTTTTAAAGAGGAAAGCTGAGGGTATTAGTTAAAATGTAATAACGCTTAGTATTTTCACATAGTTGTCAGAGCTGCAGTGGTGGCACAGAAGTATTGAACTGCAAAGTTTCAAAGCTGATTCAGACCTCTCTTCCAACTCCTCATAATACAGGAGGAAGATGGGGCTCTGGGGAGTTCTGTGTCCAGATAATTCCCAGGGCTCGCAAGGAAAAAGGCTAGAATCAGAACACAGATCTTCTGTCATCCAGCCTAGTATTCTTTCCATTGGAGAGAGTATCTAAACACAAATAACAGTACAGTTTCCACTTTTAAAATGAAGAAGGCAGAATGTTACCTTTTTCCATGAATAATATCTGTTTACCCGTGGGAAATGTTATTTTCTACCTAACATAACTCCTTCAGCATGACATTGCTTGCATATTCCTTCAAAGTACAATAGTGGAGTTCCTTTCAATCATCAAAACGTGCCTCATTAAAAAAAAGAGAACTAAACTAAAAAATATTACTGTCAGAAGACCACATAAAAATGTTTTGATAAAAGGAAGAGGACATGATAGATGGAAGTTTACATGACTTTTAATTAGCTTGAATTATAAAATTTCCAAAACACACTGCTTTATTTAAACTTTCCATTTTTTAAATAAGGCAAATATATAACAAACTTAAATCACACAACCAAGTCTACACATTGAAAAAGGAAAGTCTAATAAAATATTGCTCTTCTGTGACAAGGAAGAACAGAATATGGAAGGCAAAATATTTGTTTTCATGAAAACTTGAGTAAGAGTCACATTAGGTTTATTCATTTGGGGTAATTTTTTAGATAAGGCTATTTTAAAAAAAAGAGAGATTTAAAAAATATTTCAGGCATAATTTCTGATATAGTGGAATTAGTTTGAAGTTAATAATAGTCCAACTTATACTTTCATCAATCACAAGGCCTCTTCAATTCAATAAATATTTATTTGAGTTTCCTCTGTGTGTGAGGTCTTTTAAGGGATAAAAAGATAAGGCATCCACTCATACATCCAATCAACATACATTAAACATCACCTCTGTGACAGGCATTGAGATAGGAATAGAGGGTGCAAAAAATGAGTATGTGTAATCTACTGTAGGGGAGTAGAATTGTTTTTCCTACTACCCTCCTAGGTTCTCTGGCTGGGGCCCTGCAAGTTATACTGACAAAAGAGATTAACAAGAGGAAAGCATATGCATTTACTTAATAGAAGTTTTATGTGACACGGGAACTCTCATAAGGAAATGAAAACCCAAAGAAGTGGTTAAACCTGAATGCTTTTATACTAAGTTTGATGAAGAGTTGAAAATTGTGGAAAAGTGTGATGGGACAAAGGGTATGAGCTAGGGGTAGTAAATTGAAGGAAATCTAGTGTGACCTCTTCATTCAGATTCCCTTCAGCATTCCTCAGTCTTCAGCAAGAAGGATGCTCCTTTCCTTAGTTAATCACGTGACCACATCTAGCAACCAGGGAGGCTGGGAGAAATGCAGGTCTTCATTCTGGGAGGCCATGTGATTGGCTAAATGGGAGGGGCAGATTCTATTCATTTGAAAGGGGAGGCTGAATATTGAGTGACAAGTAGTACTCGCTGTCATGCTATATTCTTTTCCCTCTCAAACTATCAAAATTCTTTCTGTACTGAAAGTCTGGTCTAGCTCAAATTTCACAACCTCCATAAAGCATCTGGGGTGGGAGGGGTTGGGAGTGTAGAAGGCAGGGACTAGAGAGCCAGGGAATAATGCACTTGCTTTCACTGAAGCTGAGTTAAGAAACTGGAGGGCATAATTCAGAGATCTAAAACCAAGATTCTCAGGACAGTGAAATAAAAATCAAATCATAAATTTTGAAACTCCTTTAAACATAATATGTAATCTTAAGTTTTCTGAGATGCCTCTCCCCACTTCTAGTGATGAATGACAGCACAAAGGTATGGCATTGCCTAATATGTACTCTCAGAGTTCCCTGTAGCTCCAAAATTCCATGAGCTTTAGTTTCTGAAATAAGGAAACGTTGAAGAACTCTGATCTAACACAAATCAAAGTATATTGGTCACGACAAAATAACAAGGGCCCAAGTTTTAAGCAAAGATGCATTTTAAACAAGGAACTTTTACAGGGAATCCAGCTCTACCAACCCCAGACATCACTTGTTCCATCCTCTTACTCAGAGCTGGAAACGAGTTCTTTGACTTTCTCCCACTTGTGGTTTTCCTTTTATTCCTAAGATTGGAAATCAGCCATTACATCCGTTACCTACATTTGGCCTCTGGTTTCCATGTTCCACTTACCAGTCCTGTAGAAGTTCTATGGGAAAGCCAAGCTGCCACCTGGATATTTGTAAATTCTAGGTGGACAGACAAACCTCATGGTGACCCTCAAATCAATTGCTTTAAGTATACTTTAGGGCTGATTTGAAATACCATTAAATACCCTATAGCTAATCAACAGCATAAAAAAATATTTTTTAGCCATTAGGATCAAATAGCATTTAGCAAATTAGTTATTTAGAAAGAATTTTTAAAAAAACTAAAATGTTCCCAACGTTTCTTCCAAGTCAGATAGAAACTAATAATGCAGTATTCTCACAAACTCATATTATTTTAAATATGCAATCATTTTTTAAAAAAAATAAGGACTTGTTTGGGATAGTAATAGAAAAGAATAAGGCCCAAGTGAGGGAAGACAGACCATGGAGTGAGCTGCAAACAGGTGGTCTGATTGAATATACAAAGGGAAATGGCACAGAGAAAAGGGGTTGGGCATAAAAAAAAAAAACAGTTTATTTATGAACAATCAAAGGTAATGATAGCAGATTTTAATATAAAGATACGACCGTGGTAAATCGCCTCACCAGAGCCTATACCCGAACAGACGCAAAGGCTGACCCTTTGTTCCTATGCTTGTAGTCCTGTCTCTAGAATCTATCTGGCAGCCTGACCTGAATAAGGGGAAACATTGACTAAAACTGTGCACAGGGACATTAAGGGAGGGGGGCAGAGAGTATTCTGGATGGGGCTGTGGGCCAAGGATTCCATAATTAAAACCAAAGTAGAATGAGACTATTAAAGTAGGGACGCATGAAATAGAAGTAGGTGTCAGGACTTGTGAAATAAACAACCTGAGAAAAATTCAAAATAATGAAAAACAGATACTTCCTTTGGTTAAATGGCTTTATCTCAGAAATATACTTGTTGCTGATTTGGGCAACAAGAATGATTCTGTTTGTTTAAGAACAATGGGGACTGAGTTTTGGACAGTGACTACAGACTAATTTATAAGAGAAGACATCTCAGAAAAAAAGATGGTTAACACGGTACATTTATCTCCCTCTTTTAAAATGGAAGAAAATGTACTTACATAAACTTTTATATGTTGGAGGAGGTTCTGGGGATGGTTGAGTTCTTTATTAGAATGGCCAATTTGGGGTGGAGAAATGGGTAGCACGTGTATGGCAGAGCTAAGGACTGGATAATCAAAAGAGTAAAAAATCACAGCAAATATGACTTATAAGACAGGCAGATGGCTATTCTCTCAGCCGCCATGCTCTGGAGAAGGGTATCCAAGCTGTGCTTCTTTATCTCAGTGGTACTGGTCCTCAAAGGCTCCTGGATTTCATCTTCCTCTGTGTGTCCTGATTCACTTAACTCCCAGGACCAGCTGATTCCTCCCCATTTAGGATTAGAACCCTATGTGTCCCATTAGCAAACTCCAGGTCATGGTCAATGTACTAAAAGTACGGATCACTGGATTTTTCATTTGCATTTGCAACTCATCTAAAAACATCATTTTGGTGCTGTGTGAAAAGTAAACATTACAAGACAATGACTTCTTTGTGCAGTTCTTTATCGCTCCACCCAAACTCCCTCCATTAGCGCCTCTTAATCCTAGACACATGAGAATTGAATACTTTAATTCGGTGCAATAGGAATTGTATTCATTTGGGAGGGGGGCACCCCCTAGAGGCCACAATTAAAGATATAGCATCTTGTATAAGGGCACGACATTTAAGTTTTAGTACTAAATAATATTCAATCTAGCCTAGAAGGATAACCCAAATATCAGAGAGATGAGAGTCATAGTATCTTCCACTTTGTCTTCAAGACAAAGAATCTTGAAGATTTTTCAAATCAACCTCACCATCACCACTGCCATTTTGCAATGTATTACTTATTTGAATCACTAAACTTTTATTCATGATAAGAAACACTACGAAGAAGTATACTTTTCTAAGCTGTTACACAATTAATAAACTTCACATTAAAGAATACGGTAATATGAGAAATTCATGAGAAGAAAAATACCATAAAAGACTGTTCAGTATCACAAAATGTGCTGAGTGACAAGAAAGAAAATTATTAATAAAAGTACATATGCTCATTTTAGCAAAAAAAAAAAAAAAACAACAACCCAAAAAAACCCAAAAAACCCTCATAGTTTAAACTTTCTTCTTCTTTTTATCTTTGAGGAAAGAAAATTTAATATACTCAGGTACATTTTGTTCTATCTGTGTGCTGAAGATTACAAACTTAAAGCTAAAGGTATTCAACAGAGGAAAAGTTTATATATGTAATTCAAAAAGAATTCAGTAGATTATTTCCATGTAGAATAACTAAAAGTAGAATAGAAAGTACATTTCACTTATACGTGGAATCTAAAGAACAAAACAAACAAACAAACAAAAAACAGAAACAGACTCATAGATACAGAGAACAAACTGATGGTTGACAGATGGGAGAGGGTTGGGGAGCTGGGTGCAAAAGGTAAACAGAGGAAGTAGCACAAATTGGCAGTTACAAAATAGTCACAGGGATGTAAAGTAAAGCATAGGGAATATAGTCAATAATGCTATAACTATGTATAGTGCCAGGTGGGGACTAGACTAATTGGGGGATCACTTCATAAATTATGTAACTGTCTGACCACTATGCTGTTCACCTGAAATGATATAAAATAATACTGAATGTCAAACAAAATATGTGACCAGATTTTACTTGGTTTTTGGAGGGAAAGTGAAGTTGAGTGTGTAACTTCAGCAGGCCTGGGGCTATGGATGTCTTAAAAAGTATGTGTATAAGTGTTGAGAAAAATTTTAAACTATTAACTCACTGCTTTAAAACACTTCCCAAGAGTTGAATTCTCATGCTGGGTTTCAAACTTTGTTTTAAATGGATACAAAAAGAAAACAGTGCTTTTATAGAAGGCAAGGTGAGTTATGCCTGCATTTGTAAAGGAAACACGAGGTGTTACACAGCCTATTCTGGCATACATTGACAATGTGACCTAGGATGAGTCTCTGAGCAAGCCTCTCTCTGGGTCTCGGTTCCTTCATGTATGATAGTAGGAGGCTATGTTAAATTAAAAAAAGGTCAAAAGATCAATTTTCTTTAGACACTTTTATTTCACAAAATAGAAGCCAAATGGCTTGAGGAAATTGCTACCTTTATTGGAGAATTTATGTCTAATATTATTTAAATTCTTTAATAAATAGTTTTCATTTAGGTCAGTTGGTGCAATGACATGTGTAGGGTGTGTATGTGCGTGTGTGTGTCTGTAAATAACCACTTCATACATCCAGGCCAAACCCTTGGAGTCTTCCATGATTGGACCCTCTGTTTTCTTTTTTTTTTCCCCCCCTTTTTTCCCCAAGTCAAATTGTTGTCCTTTCAATCCTAGTTGTGAAGGGTGCCATTCAGCAACAGTCTTAGTTGTGGAGGGTGCAGCTCAGCTCCAGGTCCAGTTGCCGTTGCTAGTTGCAGGGGGCACAGCCCACTATCCCTTGCAGGAGTCGAACCGGCAACCTTGTGGTTGAGAGGACACGCTCCAACCAACTGAGCCATCTGGGAGCTCAGCGGCAGCTCAGCTCAAGGTGCCGTGTTCAATCTTAGTTGCAGGGGGTGGAGCCCACCATCCCTTGTGGATTGAGGAATTGAACTGGCAACCTTGTGGTTGAGAGCCCACTGGCCCATATGGGAATCGAACCGACAGCCTTCAGAGTTAAGAGCACGGAGCTCTAACCGCCTGAGCCACCGGGCCGGCCCCCCTCTGTTTTCTTTATCTCCACAATCAATTATTCAATGAGTCATGGCAGCTCTACCTTCAGGGGGCACTTGTCCATGGCCACCACTACCAACATTGTTGTCTAAGTTTATCAACTCTCCCCTCACAGCCAGAGCTTCCTAACCAGTTTCCCACTTTGTCTTCCTACAGAACCCTGGTCTATTTTCCACAGAGTAACTTTAGAGAACTTTGTAAAAGCAGATCAAACGATGTCACTGTCCAGCTCATGACCCTCCAATGGCTTACTCTGTCATACTCAGAATAAAATCCAAATGCCTTTTTACATAATGTGACCCATGTGTTTTTCTGTGACTCTACCAATCTGCTCTGGCCACCCCACACCCATCCATCTTCATCCTGGCCTCTGCAAGTGTCAATCATCATGTCTTCAGAGATGCTGGCCTTGACCACCTTACCAAAAACAGCCACCAGCTACCCCCTCAGTGTCTATCTCTTTTCATCTTTTTTTCATAACACTTGTCATTACCTCACCTTATATATTTGTTTGTTTTTCTTCTCATGAATTTCTAATATTACTATATCCTTTATTGTAAAGTATATTCATTGTGTGACAACTTCGAAAACTCTACCTATTTATAATGTTTTCTAACATGAATAAAAATTTAATGGCTCCAAAAGAGTTTAAAGTAGATAATAGGTCTGTTTTCTTTTTTTTTCATCTTCAAAATGGCAGTGGTAGTGAGGCAGACAGCTATCCTAAGACGTTGACAAGGCCTGTACACCAATGAAATGATGCTGAACTCAGAAACCAGTTTGTTTGATTGTCTTTACCTGTCTGCTAATAATACTAGACATAATGAGTTATAAAAAATGACAGTGGTGGTGGTGAAATTGGCTTGAAAATCTTAACTGTCTGTCTCTCCTCACTGGAATGCAAGTTCCATGAGGATATGGACTTTGCCTTGTTCACTGCTATTTCTCTCACTGCTATATATAATAGTGTCCAGCACGAAAAGAATGCTTAATAAGTATTAGCAGAATTAATGAATAACTAAACAGGTATATACTCACATATGCACTGACCCTGGGAGCAGCTGGAAAACCTGGGTTCACTACCTCTGACCCTATGCATTTATCCATGTTCCATACAAACATTATCATTTCCTATTTTTATGTGATATGAGAATGGCCTCCTCCCTGGTAAAGAAACCATTAAAACACAGTGGCAAGGGCCCTGTCATGAGAAGTATGCACGGGGACTATGGGAACATACACAGC
Source organism: Rhinolophus hipposideros (assembly GCF_964194185.1). Lineage (NCBI taxonomy): Eukaryota > Metazoa > Chordata > Mammalia > Chiroptera > Rhinolophidae > Rhinolophus > Rhinolophus hipposideros. The sequence continues at coordinate 117,298,291 of NC_138046.1, forward strand.
AGATGTATAACCCACACTCTAGCATATGAAAGAGAACGCAGATAAGTTGACAAACAAGTGGGTCACCTGGGTGGTGATGTCTCTCCCCAAACTGAGAGAACATGAAGAAAAACAGATGAGTTCAATGTCAGTCATTTTTTCCTGCCTTCCCACAATATACCAGCTCAGTGGTGTAACTGATCAGTGCTCTAGCCAACAACAGTTCTGGAGAATGAAACACAATAAAAATACTTCTTAGTTCTTCATGTGGTAGGCCCATGAGTCATCCATCTTGTAACCTCTGTGGCTTGGCACAATGCCTATCACTTAATAACTGTTTAATTTATTTCATTGAATTATATTGAATCTTTTGATATATACATTTTCATAGGCATTCTGGTAAAGTTTTAATGGATTCCAGGTTGACAACTCAGTATCACTTTTCTCTCCATCTGTTTAGAGTCCTTTAATAACTTTCTGAACTTCTCTTCTTGAATTTCTACACATTTTTACCTCCATGTCAATAAGCACCTTCCTTGCATAGCATATGCTCCATAAGTAGGTATTTTTATAAGAATGTTTATTGTCATCAAACTAAAAAGCTTTTGTACCACAAAGGAAACCATGAACAACAAAAAAAGGCAACCTATTGAATGGGAGAAGATATTTGCAAATGATATATTTCAGAAGGGATTAATATTCAAAATATGTAAAGAACTCATACAGCTCCACATCAAAAAAACAAACAATCCAATTAAAAAATGGCCAGAGGACATGAATAGACATTTTTCCAAAGAGGACATATTGATGGCCAACAGATACATGAAAAGATGCTTAACATCACTAATCATCAGAGAAATGTAAATTAAAACCACAATGAGATACCACCTCACTCCTGTCAGAATGGCTATTATCAATCAGTCTAAGAACAACAAGGGCTGGTGAAAATGTGGAGAAAACGGAACCCGTGTGCACTGTTGGTGAGATTTCAAATTGGTGCAGCCACTATGGAGGTTCCTCAAAAAATTAAAAATAGAACTACTATATGACTCATCAATTCCACTTCTGGGTATTTGTCTAAAGAAATCCAAAACACTAATTTGAAAATATATATGCATCCCTATGTTCATTGCAGCACTATTTACAACAGCTAAGATATGCAAGCAACCCAAGTGCCCATCAATAGACAACTGGATAAAGAAATTGTGGTACATTTATACAATGGAGTATTATGCAACGGTAAAAAGGAATGAAATCTTGCCATTTGCAACAACATGGATGGACCTAGAGGGTACTATGCTAAGTGAAATTAGTCAGATAAAGAAAGCAAATACCGTATGATTTCACTTATATGTGGAATTCTAAAAAGCAAAATGAACAAACAAACAAAACAAAACAGAAACAAACTCATAGATACAGAGAACAAATGGATGGCTGCCAGATGGAAAGGGGTTGCTGGATGGGTGAAAAGGATGAAGGGAGGGAGAAGTACAAACTGAGTTATAAAAATAGTCACAGGGATGTAAAGTAAAGCAGAGGGAATATAGTCAATACTGTAATAACTATGTATAATGCCAGGTGGGTACTAGACTTACTGGGGTGATCACTTTGTAAATTATGAAAATGCCTAACCACTATCCTGTACACCTGAAACTAATATAAAATAATATTGAATGTCAACTGTAATTAAGTAAATAAATAAGAAAAAAAGCCAAAGCATCTAACTTCAAAAATTAGAAGAATAGCCCCTACCCAAAAATATATCAAATATTATATAGTTTAAAAATTACAAAGCTTTAGTAAGAAGAATATTTATTCTCTCTGACTCAAACACGTGCCAAATACAAAGATCCGGCTTTAGAAGAGGGATCAGTAAATGCTTTTCTGTGAAGGGCCATACAACCTGTCAAAATTACTCAGCTCTGTCATTGTAGCACAAAAGCAGCCACAGACAATACATAAACATATAAAAATATATGGCTGTGTTTCGATAAAAATTTATTTACAAAACCAGGCAATGGGCTATATTTGACCGTCAGGCTGTAGTATGCCAACCTCTGCTATAGTCATATAAATATCAATAGATACATATAAATAATATATAGAAATGTACAAGTTATAAAGCTGATCTTCAGTAATTTTGAGGAAGAAAAAAGGTCAAGATTATATTCTTACAAGACTGACTAAAATAGAATATTTTCCAAACTATACTTCATTCATTTCTCTTTTATATTTAGCATCAGATGCAAAGCACACCCAGTGAAAAAAGATCCGGGGATCATATCTGTCCTTCCTCTGCCAGTATTTTCTGATGTTATTGACAAGTGTTGTCCTTTCAAAAGGCTGCAGCCCAAATAACTCCTTTCATCTTTGTTGTCACAGAGAAAGTTAATACATAATTAAAATGCCAACTCAATTAAAGATAAACATCTCAAATCAGTATTGACAACATTGAAAAAAAATAGCTAACCTCTTAGACTTGAGTGATTTTTATAATTTTTAAAGAAACCAAAATCTAATATTGCCCACCAATCAGGGAGACGGGACTAAGTCACTTGGATCTGTCTCTCTGTACTGTAAAACGGAGTTTAATATTCTGGTCAGGAACCACTGAAACTTAGTATTGATTTTCCGTGCTCAATTTCTTTCCCAAGTCTTGGTCTTTCACTTCAAGATAATTTCATTACTACCAGGAAGCTTGGGCAACATGGAATGAACAGCAGGAAACTAAGTTCTATAAATGGATTCGACCTCTTCTACCTGCTCGCTAGCTAGGCTGGTTTCCTCATTTAGAACATGGTGCTTCACCCTCCTCTAGTGCAATATGCTTTTGAACATATACAGGGCTTTGAACAATTTAAAATTACCTCTCAAAGCAAATCATTAACTGAATACCCATGGGCAAATTGACGAAATCTCAGATCTTGCTTTACAGTTTTTTTAAGAGCCCTCTCTTCATTTAAGTGTTTTATTTGTTGTTAACTGAGGCTCTTCCCAATTATTGGCAGCAACTAATTGACTCAATGACAATTCGATGCCCTGTTTTTTGTGTGGTGGCAACTCTTGAGCAGCCATGCTCTTGATCACATTTCTTCTATAAGGAGGCTGGAGTAAGACTGAAAATTGTAGCGATGGTCTCAGCAGGAGTGTGGGTTTTCGGAAAGAGACTGCAAAAAATCAGAACGGGAAACCAGCATTGTGCACTTCCTTCTGGATTTTCAACGTGACTTTATTAATTTTTCGGTAGCAGTAGATGTGAATTCCCAGGTCATTATACAAACCAATATTCAAATAAGAATGCAAAACAAATGAACAAATACTGAATCACAGTTGAGAACCAGTGCTCTAAAATAAGCAAACAAACACTCAATTATTTTTTTTGTCCAATGTCTGTTTTTAACCATTTAGGTTAGACTGAGTTGAGAAAATTAAAGCATCACAAGGGAACAGACATTGGGCAAAAAACTAAGTGTTTGCTTATTTTAGAGCAGTGGTTCTCAACTGTGATTTTGCTCCCAGGGGACATTTGACAAAGTCTGGAGATATTTTTGGTTGTCACAACTTGCAAGGGGTGGGGGATGGGGGGTGCTGCTGGCATCTAGTGGGTAGAGGTCAGGGATGCTGCTGATCACCTTACAATGCCTGGAAAAGTATCCCCTCTCCACCCCCCACCCCCCCACACACACCAGAGAATTATTCTGCCCCAAATGTCAATAGTGCTGAGGTTAAGAAAACCTGATTTAGGTCAGGTCCAGAGCTGTTGCCTGTGGGCATTTCTAAAATCAGAATCACCTCAGAAACTGAAATTTTCCGCTCATTTGTCCATCAACCAACATAGAATCCATTCAGCCTCCTGGATTCTTACTATATTCCTACTGACTTTCTGTAATGGAATGGAAGGGGAACTTTGCCTTCCCTTCCTCCGTAAGATTAGGGAGTCTCTACACATTGAGGTCATAATACCCATCCACATGGAAGCTTGGTGCTGACATGCAGCATTAGTCATTAAATCTCACAGAAGCTCATCAACATCTCCAGCCAAATCTTCCTTTTTGTTCTGATTTAAATAAAGCCTTTCTTAAGAGTTTTTCTAAAAGCAATCTAACCAGATGCTGCAAAGTATGCCAAATCCAATTACTTTCTGCATTCTTGCCTATTATTTGGAAAAACCATTTCTCCCTAAGCCACTCAGGTCATCAGAACACATGCCAAGGTGCCCACATTAAAGGAAGGGGAATCTTAATGAAGGTCTTGACATCCACAAAGTATTAATGACAGGGCAGGGTGGCCTCTTAGTCAAGAGTCTCAAGCGTGCCCAGAATATTAACGTTCTGTATCCTGAGGCAAATGGCTCTCTGACAATTACAGAGATGATCCACTAATGCCTGATTCAGATGCTTTGTCACAGAATGAATCAGCATAAGTACTGTGATAACACACAATACTAAAGGTACTGGTTTTTAATGTGTCCTCTGTTTTCATGGAGGCAGTTTTCTTCTGGCTCAGAAGCTGATATGTGGTCCACTGTGGTGATGCTTTTGACCTCTCACCAAGCAAAGTTCATTAACCTGCGTGGGCAAGGAGCATCAAGGACGCTAGAAGCCACAGGTAAGGGGTGGAGGAGAGAGGCTTGATGGGTAATGCACTTCTCCCTGTACAATTCAGCTCTCTTACACCCAAGACATAAAAGGTAATGTTGATGAGAACTGCATTCGTTTTCTATGATGTATAACAAATTACCACAAACATAACGTCTTAGAACAACATATTTTTATTATCTCAGTTTTCATGGGTCCTTAGCTGGGTTCTCAGCAAACAAGGTGTTGGTGGGGACAGTGGTCTCATCTGAGATTCAAGCACTTCTAAGCTCATTTGGATTTTTGGCAGCATTCAGGTCTTTGGGTAGAAGGACCGAGGCTCCCAACTCCTAGAGGCCACCTCTTTCCATAAGTTGTTCCCAATATGGCCTCTCAAGCTTTTTGTTTCTTCAAGGCTCACAGGAGAGAGTCTCTCCTGCTCCAAGTCTCTTCTTTCAAGGGAAGGCAGGACCCTCTTTTATAGGGCTCCTGTGGTTACGTCAAGCCCATCCTGGATGTTTTGATTAACTCAAAGGCAACTGCCTAGGGACCTTCATTATATCCACAAAATCTCTCACCTTTGCCATATTCTATTGGTTAGAAGCAAGTCACAGTTTCTATCCACACACAAGGGGAGAGGATTGCATCAAGGTGGGGACTCCAGAGGGTGGGAATCATTTTTGAATTCTGCCTCCCACAACAAGTTTGTGAATGTTGAACCTGACAGCACTGACTGGGAAAGAGAGTAAATATGTTGGACGTCAGAATCCATATGCTATGCAACAGGATGACAGCTTGGAATAATAAGTCAAAAACAGCAAAGAGAGACTTGAGAGCCATGCTTAGCTGTTACCATAGGAGAGCTGACTTAAAAGCAGTTCCTGGAAAAAGACTTGGGGGTTTTGTTTATAAGCACAATAAGTAAAGCTTGTATAATGTGATTTTTAAAAAGCTCAAAATGCAATTTAAAGAGCACTAATAAATATATACTGTCCAGATCAAGAAAGAAAACATACACAGTGTGCTTTGTACCACACGCACCAAATCACATCTGGAATATTTTTTAGCAGTTCAGGGTCTGACATTTAAAGCTGAACATTGCTCAAATGAAATCCTGAAATCAACTCATGAAAAATGCTTGAAGGAACTATGGTTGTTTATAAAAGAAACTGAAAAGAAAACAGGATTGCAGTCATGTAAGAGTTGAGGAAGCAGAAATAAAACTTAGATGAGAGTTACAAGGAGACATATTTCCCTTTAGTATAAGAAATATAGGTCTAATATTTAGAGTTGTACACAAAGGAAATTACTCATGGGGACGGGAACTAATATTTAAAGCTAATCCCATCCATGGATGCTCACGATTCTTTTCCCACTTCCATCAATATGTCCTTTCTCCCCTTTGCCTTTACTCAGCCTCAGGTTCTCATTGGTGATCATGCATAGGTTTCTCCCATCACTTACATAAAGCAAACTTCTCCATCCTCACATTCCATCAAGCTATTGCCTCTTTCTCCAGTCCTCTTTGAAGCCTGACTGGCTGAGAGGGGTATGCATTTGTGATCTGTGCTCCGTAGCTTTCACTCTGTCAGTCCCCCCAGTCTGGCTTCTGCCCCCACCATCCAAACCCATCTTTGTAATATCACTGTCCATAAATGCTCTTTGAAATTTCTCTTACATGACGTTGTTAACCACATCCTCCTTTTTGAAATCATCGCTTTACCTGGTTTCTCTGGTTTCATTGGACTCTCTTGCCATCTGTCTGACTCCTCTGGCTACTCTTCTAAGCCTCCTTTCTGGTCTCTCTCACATCTGATGTTCACTGTTTATTGAGGCTCCACCAGGTTCTGTCCTGGGTCTACTCTATTCTCATTCTACATGGTACTCTTTGCTGTTTTAGTGACTCCTACTGTTATAACTGCCATTTATACATTATGAGACCTTACTTTCAGTGTAGCTCTCTCTCTCTTCTGAAATCCACACCTCTGTCTCCAAAGACCCACTGGAGGGCATCATTGGAAAACCCCAGAGTCACCTGAAACTCAATATAGCCAAATTTGAACTCATAGTCTCTCACCTTGGCCCACCCTTCGAACCTTCCTCCTTCAAGATCCCCATTTCAGAGAATGGTTGCTGGGATGTGATCCCAGTCCCCACTCTCATCCTTGTCAGTTCTCCCTAGGCCATCATTTCACAAGTACTGAAGATACTATCCAGATTCATCTAATTTTCTCCTTTCCCATTGACACTGCCTTGATTCAAACCATCAACTTATGCCTGGATTACTGCAACAGATTTGACTCTAGAAGGTACCCTCTTGTTTCCTTCCAAAATTCTATTAAGAACCAGAGTGTTCTTAAAAAAAATTTTTAAATGATATTCTGTTCTTATCTTCACTTCTTTATAATATCCATATGCTCAGCCTCCTTAACCTGGCATTTAAGGCCTTTTATGACTTGGCCTCTCTTTGCCTCTCCAGCCTTATCTCTTGTCATCCTCTCCCACCATGTTCTGGTCTCGGAATCAGCTATCTGATACCACTAGTGGATCCCTGTGGTAGCAGTCGTCCTCTAAAATCCATTTATTTTCCCCAACTTCATGCACACATGGTCACTCAAACAGAGCCACAGAGTCTGGGTCTCTAAATGACCACAAGGAAGGACACTTGTCTAATCATCTAATTGGATAATGATGTGAGCAAGAAATAAGCATTGGGGTGGCTAGTTAGCTCAGTTGGTTAGAGCGCGGTGCTCTTAACAACAAGGTTGCCGGTTCGATCCCCACATGGGCCACTGTGAGCTGCGCCCTCCTCAACTAGATTAAGACAACTACTTGACTTGAAACTGATGGGTCCTGGAAAAACACACTTAAAATAAATTTTCAAGATTTTAAAAAGAAAGAAATAAGCATTTTATTGTTAACAGTCCGTTGGATTTGGGAATTGCTTGCTATACGAGTCAGTCTACATTACTAACACAACTATCCTCTTCAGAACTTACAGGTAAAAGAGAAATACACTGCTGTAGTCTTTAAGTCGCTGTATTTGAGCTCTCTTTGTTACAAAAGCTCAGCTTTACACTAATATACCCTTATGAACCCTCATACACTGCTGGTGGGAATGCAGACTGGTGCAGCCGCTATGGAAGGCAGTGTGGAGGTTCCTCAAAAAATTACGAATAGAATTACCATATGACCCAGCAATCCCTCTCCTGGGTATCCACCCAAAAAATCTGAAAACATTTATCCATAAAGACACTTGTGCTCCAATGTTCATTGCAGCTTTGTTTACGGTGGCCAAGACATGGAAACAACCAAACTGTCCTTCGATAGATGAATGGATAAAGAAGTTGTGGTATATACACACAATGGAATACTATTCCGCATTAAGGAAAGATGATATAGGAGCATTTGTGACAACATGGATGGATCTTGAGAGTATGATGCTAAGCGAAATAAGACAGACAGAAAAAGCAGAGAACCCTATGATTTCACTGATGTGTGGTATATAAACCAAAAACAACAAAAAACAAGACAAACAAATGAGAAATAAAAACTCATAGACACAGACAATAGTTTAGTGGTTACCAGAGGGTAAGGGGGTGGGGTGTGGGAGATGAGGGTAAGGGGGATCAAATATATGGTGATGGAAGGAGAACTGACTCTGGGTGGGGAACACACAATGGGATTTATAGATGATGTAATACAGAATTGTACACCTGAAATCTATGTAACTTTACTAACAACTGTCACCCCAATAAACTTTAATTTGAAAAAATATACACCCTTTTGGACAAGATTGAATACCCTATATGTTCGTCCTGTCTCAGCATTTGCTGCACTGAAATTTCCTTTTTGTTCGTGCTCCCTCCCAGGTACCAGACAGCACGGGCTAGGCCCCTACACCATATAGCCACAACATCCAGCACCCCTGTTCCTGCCATCAGCATCACTGTTAACTTCACTAACACTTGTTGAATGATTTTCATGTACCCGGGACTGTTTTATTGTATATAATATTATATAACTCGTATATTCATCTATTCCTCAAAATAACTCTTTGACACTAGGTCCTCGTATTTCCCCCATTTTATAGAGGTGAAAATTGGGAAACTAAGGCCAAGAGATTAAGAACCCTCCCCATTTTCAAACACCTAGTAAGTGAAAAACCAGGATATCACAGCAATATCAAATACAAGAAAAGTTTCTAAATGCTTACTCTCCAATTCTGTACTCAATCGTGGCCCAGGAAGAGATTGTGACCAGCCTGTGGAATTCAGAGTGTTCTATGGGGTCCACTGTGCTCCAGGACCCATGGGGTCTTTGCCACCTCTAAGATTATGTATTCTGCAGCATCATAAGCAAGACTCAAAGAAAAAAGTCTTCTCTTTTGAGAGTTTACAATAAGCCAGTGGGAATTTTCTACTCTAAAGTTACCAACCAGCAGATTGGTATATGCTAAGTGTTGTGTAGAAAAACCACACACACCCAAAAAGATGAGAATACATATTAATCTTAGAGAGCATAAACCTAGTAGAGTAGATTTGACTAATACCTCCACAATATAGAAGAGAAGCGTGTCCTATGAGAATATACAGACAGAAGACCTCATTCAGGTGGTAATTATTAGGAGATATTTCAAATATGGAATGCTATTCAACAGTTTTTTTTTTAATTGAGACTTGCTCATACATATTGAAATTGAAATATGTCCAAGAGATATTTTTAGGTGAAAAAAGCAGCAAAAGGATAATCAACCTGTGTAAATTGTTATTGCCAAGTATATATCTAATAAGAAGCTTACATCTGGAATATACAAAGAAGTTTGAAAACTCATTTATAAAAGATAAATAACCCAAATAAAAATTGGCGAAGGATCTAAATAGACATTTCTCCAAAGAAGATACAAAAATAGCTAATAAGCACATGAAAATAGACTCAACGGCATTAGTCACTAGGGAAATGCAGATCCAAATTAAAGTGAGGTTCCATTTCATACCTCTTAGGATGGTTATAACAAAAAAGACAGACAAGAAGAAGTGGAGAAATCGAAACCCTCACTGTTTCTGATGGGAGTGTAAAATGGTGCGGCCACTTTAGAAAACAGTTTGGTAGTTCCTCGAAATGTTAAACACAAGAGTTAATCACATGACCAAGCAATTCAACTTCTAGGTATATGCTCAAGAAAAATTAAAACCTACAGCCAACAAATGTTCATTGCAGCATTATTCATAATTGCTAAAAGGTAAAAAACCCTAATGCCCATCATTTGATGAATGGGTAAACAAAATGTGGTCTACCCACACAATGGAATATTATTCAGCAATAAAAAGGAATGAAGCACTGACACAGGCTACAACGTGGATGAACCTTGCACACAGTATGCTCAGTGAAAGAAGCCAGTCACAAAGGACCACATATTGTATGATTTCATTTATATGAAATGTCGAGAATGGGAAAACCCACAAAGATAACAAATTAGTGGTTCCCAGTGGTTCCCAGGGGGAAGGAGGGAATGGGAAGTGACTGCTAATGAACACAAAGTTTCTTTTTGGGGTGATAAAGATGTTATAAAATTAGATTGTGATGGTGGCTACACCTCTGTGAATATATTAAAAACCACTGAATTGTACCTTTCAAGTGAGAAAAATGTGTGTATATGAGTTTTATCTCAATAAAGCTACTGAGATAAATACATGAAATAATTGCTTTCATGAGGTCCCTGGAGCAATTCAGAGACAGATAAACAAGAGGGATTATTGATCTGTTAAAATAATTTCTATGCATATCTAAACTTAAAGCCATGACCCGTTGTTCACTAACTCTTCCAGGATTACAAAAAGTAAAGGATTAAAAGTGAGAGCAAGTTTATCTGCATAGACACAGCTTTGCGAAAGACTCCACGCAGATGAGAATTAGCACAACAGGTTGGAGCAAGACAATGTTTTATTAAAATAACAACCCCCCCCCAAATAAAATAAAATAGCAAATTGCCTATTAAAATACAAGTTCCTCTCCTAGCTCTGAAAATTAACAGCTATTCAGCTATTTGTATTTCTGAAACTGAAGTGTTTTGGCAGTTCTTAATTGTGAGATATATAAAATATCTCTGGAAAGTGTACTGAAAAACAACTGTTCCCTCCAATCTTATAGCCAGAGCTCACTCAGAGCAGGCCAAAGTTCAACAGGCAACATAACCATCACTTATATGTATGACTCACTCTGGGTCTCTGCACGTTCTTGAAATCAAGACAAGTTCTTCAATTTTGAGTTTGAAATCATTTCAAATTTCGAGAGAAGTTGCAAAAATAGTAAAAAGAACTCTCATGTACCCATTATCTATATTCACTAATTTTTAGTAATTTGTCACATTTGCTTTATCATATTCCTTCATTCTCTCTCTCTCCACACACACACACACACACACACACACACACACTTTTTTCTGAATCTTTTGCAGATAGCATGCACATTTACCCGTTAATCATCCTGCAGTATGTATTTCCTATGTACCCTAACATATTTCCAACATATAATCTTATATAACCACAGTATAGTTGTTGAAATTGGGAAATTTAGCATTGATGTTATATTTTTATCCAATCTGTAGTATTCTAATTTTGTTGATTGTTCCAACAATGGACTTTATGGTAATTTTTTTCTAGTCCAGGATCATATCTTGCATTTAGTTGTTATGTATGTTTAGCCTTCTTCAATCTGTAACAGTTCCTAAGCACTTTTTTCTTTTCTCGTTATTCTGAAAGAGTATGGGCCAATTATTTTATAGAATGTCCCTTGATATGGCTCTGTCTAACGTTTTCTCATGATGCTATTCAAGTAATGCATATCTGGCTGGAATACTACATAGGTAAGTGATGTGTCTTTTTCCGGGTCTTGTATCTGGAGGCACATCATGCCCATTTGGCCTTTCTGGTGATGTTGATTTTTGTCATTTGGTTAAAGTCTGCTTTCTTCACAGTACAGATTTTCCTTTTTTAACTTATAAAGTAATTAATGTGGAGATACTTCGAGATTATGTAAACATTCTATCCCTCATTAAGCTCCCTTCCTCCTCGATTAAGCAAGAGAGTTTAAAATAAGCCTCACAATTTAAAACAACAGTCTCAAAATTCTTGACAGGTACAGAGATTATTTTCTTGCTATATGCTTGAGTTGAGGTGGTCTTAGGTTATAGACCCAGCTAGGCAGGAACTGGTCCGTGAAGCCTGATACAGAATGCAATTGTGATACATGTTCATGAGAACTATGAAAAATTCTTAGCAACAGTGAAAGATGAGCTTAGATTGGATATTTCAAATATGATACATCATTCTATGCAATGCAACAGTTTTAAAAAGGAACCACTATCATATATACTGAAATTGAAATATCTCCAAGAAACTTTTAAGTGAAAAAAACAAGATATATAAAAGTATGCACAGTAGTTTCATTTACATTTTTTTAAAACTGTATTTGTACATTTACATATTAATGCATATAAATTTATAGAAACTAGCTTGGAAGAATACATATCAAACTGTTAACAGTAATTGCCTCTCTGGAGGTAAATAGGAAATTAAAGAAAATGTGGTGCATGATCTGTGGGGAATAAGACATTCACTTATTAGTCTAAACACCTCTGTTTTTAGAACAGGACTGACTGTATTTATGTTTTACTAAAATATATTTTAAAAATATATATTTGCTTAAAACACCTACATTAGCTTTATTTTCAAAAATTTCTTTTTTATAGTCTATTACTATTCATGTGAATAAAAGACCTTGCAGATAAACGAAGTCTTTTTTGCCTCCATTTCACTGATTCTATGTGATACATATACTCGTATGTTATACGTATATTGTGATGTGAATATTCATGTATATGTAATATACATGTTATGCTCCCCCAAAATTAAAAACTGAGAAGTCATTTGCTACCTACCATTCCCTAGTGTTCCCAACTTTCACCGGTGGTGGTTGTTTAACCTGTAGAGATCTGAGTTAATCATATGAACTTGTCTATACGCTAGCAAACCAATAATATAATTACCCTCAAAGAACATTTACTGAACAGACTTCAGACATTTGCTCAGGGAAGTAGAGATGTGAAATAGTGAAGAGTTAATTCAGTATTTATGGATCTTTTCTACTATGATTTATATGGAGAGTGTCACATAGCACATTACTTATAGTTGCTGCTATTTTTTAAGTGTGGTTATTTATGAAGATTTTTAAAAACATACAAAAGTAAACTGTACTTCAGTGTACCCATCGCCCAGTTTAAATAATTATCAACTCACTTAATTTTGTTTCATCGCCACCACAACCATAACCACCACTGTTGGGGGACGATTCTCCAGGGGTCTCTAAATGTGCTACATATCTTGTGAGGAGAGACAATGACTGTCTTGTTATGGACTCTCTTTTCACGGATGTTTGCACAGCGAACAGTCTTGGCTAATAAAGATAATGCCGCTCTTCAGAGCAGAGTGCAGATTTGTTTACTGACCAGCATAACAAAGATAATGCTCCCTCCAGGGCGAAGTCAGACAAGTTGGCTTACTGCCCGTTATAAAAGATTCAAGTTCTATAAACTCACGGGTTCCCAGCTGTAATGCAAACCCACTGCTTGCACAATATCCACCTGGGCTACTTCACATTGCCCCATGGGACTTGGAAAGCAAGAGGGATCTGATGTGAACATGAAACTAATGCTGCTTGCTGTTTGGTGAATAATAAAGTTTTTTTCCTCTGACCCAAGGGTTTCATGTCTTCTGCCAACATCCATGAAACTGTGGCAGACTAAGTTGTGAGTTTATAAGTAGGGTAAAATCTAAGACTTCAAAGTTCTTGACACCCATTTCATCTCTTCCATATTATTTTGAACAAATCCAAGACATTACATTATTTCATCCATTAATATTTTGGTAGGTAGAAACTATTTTGAATATTCTTTGAAACCATTGACATTCAAGATGATGGAACTTAATTCTACACAAGTGTTTATATACATACGCCAACACCCCAGGGATCAAGTGTGATTGACTACAGGCCCATGATTCCTTCCCCCAAAGAAATTCTTAGGACAAAATATATTTCAAAACCCAGATTTTTCAGGGCGGATGGGTGGCTCAGTTGGTTAGCGTGCGAGCTCTGGGCAACAGGGCTGCCGGTTTGATTCCCACATGGGCCAGTGAGCTGCGCCCTGCGCAACTAGAATGAAGTCAATGAGCTGCCCAGATGGCTTGGTTGGAGCATGGGCTCTCAACCACAAGGTTCCCGGTTTGACTCCTCGACTCCCAGAAGGGATGGTAGGCAGCGCCTCCGCAACTAAGATTGAACACAGCTCCTTCAGCTGAGCTGCCCCTGAGCTCCCGGATGGCTCAGTTGGTTGGAATGTGTCCTCTCAACTGCACGGTTGCTGGTTCCACTCCCGCAAGGGATGGTGGGCTACAATCCCTGCAACTAACAACAGCAACTAGACCTGGAGCTGAGCTTCGCCCTCCACAACTAAGATTGAAAGGACAACAACTTCACTTGGAAAAGTCCCAGAAGTACACACTATTCCCCAATAAAGTCCTGTTCCCCTTCCCTAATAAAATCTTTAAAAACACACACACACAAAAACAGATTTTTCAGATTTTAAGAAGGTCATAGAGGACATAAACTATGTATTATATAACATTTCCAATGGGGCCTAGGACAGCATGCAGTAAGCAAATGGTATTTTTGCCATGAAACATGAATATTCACACAAAGTAAGTTAAAGAGAGACTATAAATAACATCTCTTCAGTTCAGCTCAAATTTTGTCAGTAAATAAGTTACAAAGAAACTTTAGCTTGTCAGAGTTTAGGGGTTTTCATTACTCCAGATAAGGAACTATAGACCTGAACCTCTTCAATCAAGTTCATAATTTAGGCTCTCATCGTCCTGATAAGCAGAATCGTTTAAAAAACACCAAACTTTTTACAGACATTTCATTAATAAGTTTAGCATCTTATAAAAATAGACAGGGTCAAAATGAAGTTCTTTAATGAACTGAGAAGGTTTCAAATCACACGTGCTAATTTGACAATATTAGTGACGTGTGATATTTTATCATGTTTCCATTTTGTAAGCATTAAACATTTCTGAGCTCTCCTGATCAAAGTGGAAAATAAATGATAAAGTCATCTGACGAGCTCAGATACAAAGAAGCTCACGTACAAAAATTAGAAGGCAAAAATAAACCCCAAACATAAAGAAGACAGATGTTTAACCAAGGATGAATAAAAAAGGGTCCTGGACCAGAACATATCACATCTGGAAGGTTAGGGGTTATTTACAGCTGTGCTCACGGAGCAAGAGGAACCAGGCTCACAGTCTGTACACAAATCACATTCATGGAAGACAGAGAAAGCAGGATGCCCAGGAAGCCTTTCCCTCTGTTCTCCTGCCAAGCGGAAGGATGGATATACACTGGCAAACTTGAAGCTGACACAGATGAGTTTAGAACAGATGAGTACATCGTCCCAGAACACCTAACTGCTCTAAATAATATCTACCTTGTTTCCCTGAAAATAAGACCTAGCCAGACAATCACCTGTAATGCGTCTTTTGGAGCAAAAAGTAATATAAGACCTGGTTTTATTATATAATAATATAATATAATATAATATAATATAATATAATATAATATAATATAATATAATACATATTATATTATACCCAGTCTTATATTAAAATAAGACTGGGTCTTATATTAATTTTTTGCTCCAAAAGATGAATTAGAGCTAATGGTCAGGCTAGATCTTATTTTTGGGGAAACACGGTACCTCTTTAGGATTGGTGAATTGCATCTCTCATGGGGGAAGGAATGTCCCATTATTTATTGAATATCCACTATGTATCTGATAATCGGCCAGGTGCTTTTGTGCTGTTATCCTAATAAAAATCAGTAAAGTTCAGGAAGATTGAATAATCTGAATAAATGAATGAATGACTATGCGGACAAGTATTTGTTATAATTTGCTGGGTGCCATGCATGGGTATATGCATTTCAATAGATAAATGAATGACACAGGATTCCAACCTTCAGAGAGTTTCCAATTTTGTATGAGAGGCAGATATATAAGCCCATGATTATAGTATAATTTCATATGTATGGCTATTGTGGCTCAGAATTGAAAAATCAGACTATGTCGCTTAGAAAAAGCATATTGCAGGAAAAATGAAGGGACATTCTTTTTACCATTGAGAGGCTGGGGATAACCTATCTTGGTTCCTGAAAACATTGAAATTTAAAGCTTTCTTTTATATTCAAATAGAAAAGTAGAAGTTCTCAGTAACTTCTGAGAACTGCCTATAGTCAATAGGAAAGAGGGTCATTATGACCCCCCCAGCAGACAAGGGGATGCTGGATCTTATGTCATAAATAGGCAAATTCAAAAAGTTACAGAAAGGAGTGTTGATAGCTGTGGGAGTGTAGAGAATCAGAAAGTCAGTATCCCTCCCTTACATAAGTTTTCCTAGCTCACGTTACTCATCTCCTCACTCCAAGGACTGACAGCAAGCCTATCAACTGAAGAATGCTCTTCTTCATCAGAAAAGAGAAAGACCATTTGCCCAGCTCTCATTGTCTGGAAGCTCTCCTGACACTGCAAATTTCTCAAAGATTCCAGACGGTATTTTCATCTCCTGGATCTTCTGTCTGGCTTGGTACAAAAAGCACAGTCTTTGAGTTCTTACGTTGGCTCTGTCACCCTCTCTGAACTACAGTTTCTCCCGAGCATACAGAATTTTTTAAATAAGGCTTAACATTTTTAAAGACAAAAACCTAGATGATAGACAATGAGTTGGCAGAGTAGAGAACCCATAAATAGTTAGTTAGATAATGGCATCCCCTTAGTCATCATTTTGAAGAACGTGAACTGAATAATGGCAAAAACAATTAAATTCAGAAATAAATATATGCTCGTCACAAGAAAGGAGGTATATTTGTGAAAATGTAATTGGGGTGACAGCAAAAGCAAAAAATAAGACAATTAAAAGCAAAATCATGCAATTATAATCCACAGTCAAGCACACCTCCCTCCTCCACATCATTATGGAGACTGTCTGCAGCTATCTCAGATGCTGGTCTTAGAATCAGGTGGCACAGGTTTCAGTTTCTCTGCCAGTCCAGATGCTGACCCTAAGTCTTTTCCGCCCTTCCAGAGAGGAAACACGTTAAGTAGACTCTGATGGATACGAGGAGGTAGACATCTCCAGGGGAGCCTGGTTAGGACACTACCCATCAAGGTTGGCCTACTGGAGCCTTAGGTGGCCAGAAGCCACCTGGAACTGACCAAGTTCCTAGGGTTAGAGAAATATCATAGGAGGAGAGGGGCTTCAACTATGTTCCTAATGAAAAAATGTGCCTGTTTCAAAGTTTCATCAGGAATAAAAAAAAGTCATGAATTCAGATAAAACCAGACCAACTAATCTCTAAGGAGACAGGAGCAGTTTCCAAAGATTATCTTTACTAAGTCATCTCCACTTATTCTGGGAAGTGAACTGCCTCTACTTCCCTTGGCATTGAGATTGAGACTTGGGGGACAGTTCAAATAACTTCTAGCCACTCAGTGGTTTTTCTATGAATTTATTTGATCAGCAAAATCCTGATTTCATTAACTCTAAGTAAGTAACATTTCTTCCTTTACACAAGCTCTTGTTCCTCTCACTACTCTTTGCTGAGGGAATTCTTCCTCATTGCTCACTTCCCTGAGCAACTTTCAGCAATTCTTAGTAAATTTCCCTGACACACACTCTACCATTATACTCCCAAAACACTATTAAAGTATTTGTATTATGAAATTTCTCATAATGATTTTTTTTCTTCATTCTTATTTCCTTCCCGAATCTTCAACCTCCTTCAGTCATGAATACAGTTTTATTCCTCTCTGGGGTGTATTGTGATGCTTGGCACCAAATAAGCAGTCAATGAATGCTTATGGATTAAAGAATAAAGAATTAAAGATTTGGATTTAAAGTTTCTTGTCTCTCCTATATATTCATTCTGTTAGCAGTTCAATCACACTAGTATGTTTAATTTTTGTACGCCCTGATAATGTGTTATGCATTTTGTAATTTTCCTAAATTCTTATTTATTATTTGTGATAGGCAGATTCTTATACAGTTCCCAATGGTCCCCACTTCCTGGCATTCATACTCTTGTGTATTCTCCTCCCCTTGAGTGCAGGTTTGACCTAGTAACCAAAAGAATATAGTACAAGTGATGAGATGTCACTTCCTAGATAAGGTCACAAAACATTGTGACTTGTGTCTTACTTGCATGCTCTCTCTTACTGGCACCCTCTCCTGCCCTCCTGTTTGCTCCCCCTGATGAGGCCACTACCACATGTGACAAGTTCTATGGAGAGGCCCACGAGGCAAGGAAATGAGGGAGGCCTCCTGCCAACAGCTCATAAGGACCTGAGGCCTTCAGTCCAACAACAAGTGAGGAACTGAATGTGGTCAATAACCCCATGAGTATGAACTTGGAAGTGGATTAATTCCCAGTCTGTCTGGGATGACTGCATCCTGTGAGAGACCCTGAGACAGAGGATCCTGCGAAGCCACACCCAGATTTCTGACCTACAGAAACTGGGAGATGATCAATGTGTGTTGTTTCAAACTTCTAAGTATTGGGGTAATTTGTGACACAGACATAGATAACTAATACATTATCAATCCACTAGGGTTCACAAATGATAAAACCTAACAATAGCAAAATGCACAGCTTGGTTTATTATTAAGCATAATAATTGGTTTGCGATATGTATTAGCAAATTCTTCAGGATTCAAAACCGTGTTAAGTTTATTGGGGTGACATTGGTTAATAAAATTACACAGGCTTCAAGTGTACAATTCTATAATACATCATCTATATATCACATTGTGTGTTTACCACCTGAAGTTAAGTCTCCTTCCATCACCATATATTTGATCCCCTTTACCTTTTACCTCCCTCTCATCCCCTTTTCCCTCTGGTAATCACTAAACTGTTGTCTGTGTCTACGAGGTTTTGTTTGTTTGTGTGTCTTGTTTGTTTGTTGCTTTCAGTTTTATATACCACATATGAGTTTTTGCCTTTTCCTATCTGACTTATTCCACTTAGCATGATAATCTCAAGATCCATCCAAGTTGCAACAAACAGCAGTATTTCATCTTTTCTTATGGCTGAGTAGTATTCCATTGTGTATATATACCACATCTTCTTTATCCAATCATCTATTGAAGGACATTTCGGTTGTTTCCATGTCTTGGCCACCGTGAGTAATGCTGCAATGAACATAGGGATACATATATCTTTACAGATAAATGTTTTCAGATTTTTTGGGTAGATGCCAAGAAGAAGGATTGCTAGGTCATATAGTAATCCTATTCTTAATTTTTTGAGGAACTTCCATACTGTTTTCTTTTTTTTTTCTTTTTTTTAATTATTATTATTATTTTTTTATTTTTTTTTATTAGTTTCAGGTGTACAAGACAAGGTAATACTTAGACGTTCATCATTTATATCCCTCACACTGTGAACCCCCCTCCCCCCATCCATTATCCCTCCGACCTCACACCCAGCCATCACATTATATATATAAAATTATAGTTGGCATTCATTAATATTTAGCTTCTGGTGTGCAATGCCATGATCAGGCATCCACATTATCTCTGAGGTGGTCTCCCAAATAGGACGCATGTCCATCGGATACCCAACAAAATCTTTACGACATTATTGAATAAGTTCCCCAAATTAATTTTCAGAAAACCCTGAGGCCATCTTGTGGTTACCAGCTGCTTCCTAATCCCTTCACCTTTCCCCTTATCCCCAACACCCCCCACCCCCGCCCATCTAACAACTCTCGGTTTTTTCTTTGTGCCCTCAAAACTGTCTCTGATTAGTTCATTCACATATTCTTTTCTTTAGATTCCGCATATAAGTGAGATCATATGGTACTTGTCTTTCTCTTTCTGACTTATTTCACTTAACATAATGTTCTCTAGATCCATCCATGTTGTTGCAAATGATAAGATTTCTTTCTTCTTTATGGCTGCGTAGTACTCCATTGTATAAATGTACCACAGCTTCTTAATCCAGTCATCGACCGATGGGCATTTCGGTTGTTTCCATATCTTGGCTATTGTGTAAAGTGCTGCAATAAACATAGGAGTGCATACAGATTTTTGAATTGGAGTTTTGGATTTCTCCGGGTAGATGCCTAGGAGTGGAATTACTGGATCGTAGGGTAGTTCCATTTTCAGATTCCTGAGATACCTCCATACTGTTTTCCATAGTGGCTGCACCAGTTTACTCGTACATTTCCACCAGCAGTGTATGAGGGTTCCTCTTGCCCCCACAACCTCTCCAACACTTGTTATTACTTATCTTGTTGATAATAGCCATTCTAACAGGTGGAGGTGGTATCTCATTGTGGTTTGGATTTGTATATTTTTAATAGCTAGTGAAGGTGAGCATCTTTCATATATCTGTTGGCCATTTGTATGTCTTTTTGGAGAAGTGTATTTTCAGGTCCTCTTGCCCATTTTTTTACATTGGATTGGTAGTTTCTCTATTGAGTTGTATGAGTTCTTTATGTGTTTTTTATATTAGTCACTCATCAGAGGTGTTGTTTGCAAATATCTTCCCATTCTGTTGGTTGCCTCTTTGTTTTGTTGATGGTTTCTTTTGCTGTGTAGAAACTTTTTAGTTTGATATACTCCAATTCATTTATTTTTCCTTTTACTTCCCCTTGCCTTTGAGGTCAAACTCATAAAATCCTCTCTAAGACCAAGGTCCATAAGGTTAGTACCTATGCTTTCTTCTATGCAATTTATTGTTTCAGGTTTTATATTTAGGTCTCTAATCCATTTTGAGTTAATTTTGGCGTGTGGAGACAGATAGGCACCACTTATTGAAGAGGCTTTCTTTTTTCCATTGTATATTTTTGCTCCTTTGTTGAAAATTATTCACCCATATATATGTAGGCTTATTTCTGGGCTCTCAATTCTGTTCCATTGGTCTGCACGTCCGTTTTTCTGCCAATACCATGCTGTTTTGATTATTGTCCCTTTGTACTATGTTTTGAAGTCAGGAAGTATGATATGCCTGGCTTTGTTTTTTTTTTCTCAAGCATTTGACAAGATACAAAATCCAACATCCATTTATGATTAAAACACTCAATAAAATGGGTATAGAAGGAAAGTAACTCAACATAATAAAGGCCATAATGACAAGCCTTCAGCTAATATACTCAATGGTGAAAAACTGAAAGCTTTTCCTTTAAGATCAGGAACAAAATAAGGATGTTCCCCCTCACCACTGTTATTCAACACAATACTAGAAGTCCTTGCCAGAGCAATCAGGCAAGATAAAGCAATAAAAAGCATCCAAATTGGGAATGAAGAAGTCAAATTGTCACTTTTTGCAGATGACATGATGCTATATATAGAAAACCCTAAAGACTCCACAAAAAAGTATTAGAAACAGTAAACAAATACAGTAAAGCCACAGGATACAAAATTAATGTACAAACATCCATTGCATTTCTATATACTAACAATGATTTTGTAGGGTATCCAATGGAAACTTGTCTCATTAGGGAGACCACCTCAGGGATGGTGTAGGTGCCTGATCACTGCACTGTATACCTGAAGCTGAAGCTGAACAATAATGAATGTCAACTACAATGTTATATATATATACATATAGTTACAAGAAGCAGAGTACAGCATTAGGAATAGAGACAGTGGCAATGTAATGGCTGTGTGCGATGTCAGAGAGGTTGTGGATGGGGGTAGGAGGGTTGTCACTGTGTGAGGGATATAAATGATAAATGTCTAACTATTGCATTGTTTTGTGCACCTGGAACTAATGAAAAAAAGTTAAAAAAGTGAAATTTCAGAAAAAGAAACAAAAAATAAATTCCTTTTGCAATTGCAACAAAAATAATAAAACACCTAGGAATACACAGAGGATGTGAAGGGCCTATACATTGAAAACTACAAGACATTATTAAAAGAAGCTGAAGAAGACACAAAGAAATGGAAAGATATTCCGATATTCCATGTTTATGGATTGGAAGAATCAACATAGTTAAAATAGCCATATTACCCAAAGCAATATACAGATTTAACACAATCCCCATCAAAATCCCAATGGCATTTTTCATTTCATACTTCGCATTGATTTGGGCTTCTGAAAAGCATCAGTTAAAAATCCTGGGTATTAAGACACACCAATTCATGGAAGCTGAATAACATGTTACTAAATAATGAATGGGTCAAGGAGCAGATCAAAGAAGAAATCAAAAGATATCTCGAGACAAATGAGAATGAGAACACGACGACCCAAAATCTATGGGATGCTGCGAAAGCAGTCCTAAGAGGGAAGTTCATAGCACTGCAGGCCTACCTAAAGAAACAAGAAACATCACTAATTGACAGTTTATCTTCACACTTAAGGGATCTGGAAAAAGAACAGCAAAATAAGCCCAAAGGGAGCACAAGGAAGGAGATAATAAGGATCAGAGCAGAAATAAATGAAATAGAAACCAGAAAAACAATACAAAAGATCAATGAATCCAAGAGTTGGTTCTTCGAGAAGATAAACAAAATTGACAAACCTTTAGCCAGACTCATTAAAAAAAGGAGAGAGAGGACCCAAATTAATAAAATCAGAAATGAAAGAGGAGAAGTGACAACAGACACCACAGAAATACAAAAAATTTTAGGAAATTACTATGAGCAACTATATGCCAACAAATTTGACAATCTGGAAAAAATGGACAATTTCCTAGAGGCGCACAACCTTCCAAGGCTAACTCAAGAAGAAACAGAAAGCCTGAACAGTCTGATTACTCAAGGCTAACTCAAGAAGAAACAGAAAGCCTGAACAGTCTGATTACCACCAGGGAAATTGAATCAGTAATCAATAATCTCCCAACAAACAAAAGCCCTGGACCAGATGGCTTTACAGGTGAATTTTTCAAAACATTCAAAAAAGAATTATCACCTATTCTCCTCAAGCTCTTCCAAAAAATCCAGAAGGAAGGAAGACTCCCAAACACTTTTTACGAAGCCACTATCACTCTGATCCCAAAAGCAGACAAAGACACCACAAAAAAAGAAAACTACAGGCCAATATCTCTAATGAACATAGATGCAAAAATTCTCCACAAAATATTAGCGAACAGAATTCAGCAATACATTAAAAAGATCATACACCATGATCAAGTGGGATTCATCCCTGGTATGCAGGGGTGGTTCAACATCCGCAAATCAATTAATGTGATACACCACATTAACAAAATGAAAAATAAAAATCACATGATCATATCAATAGATGCAGAAAAAGCATTTGATAAAATACAGCAACCTTTTATGATAAAAACCCTTAAGAAAGTGGGAATAGAGGGATCATATCTTAACATAATAAAGGCCATATATGACAAACCCACATCTAACATCATACTCAATGGGGAAAAGCTAAAACCATTCCCCCTAAGATCAGGAACAAGACAAGGTTGCCCACTTTCTCCACTTCTATTCAACATAGTGCTGGAAGTTCTAGCCACAGCAATCAGACAAGAGAAAGAAATAAAAGGCATCCAAATTGGTAAGGATGAAGTAAAATTATCATTATATGCAGATGATATGATACTATATATAGAGAACCCTAAAGACTCCACCAAGAAACTACTAGAACTGATAGATAAATTTAGTAAAGTAGCAGGATATAAAATTAATATTCGGAAATCAGTTGCATTTGTATATACCAATGATAAAATATAAGAAGGAGAAATTAAAAAAACAATTCCATTTACAATTGCTCCAAAGACTATAAAATATCTGGGAATAAATCTAACCAAAGATGTAAAAGATCTGTACTCAGAAAATTATACGACACTGAAGAAAGAAATGAAAGAAGACATAAATAGATGGAAACACATTCCATGTTCATGGATAGGAAGAATTAATATAGTTAAAATGTCCATACTGCCTAAGGCAATATACATATTCAATGCAATTCCTATCAAACTACCAACAACGTTTTTCACAGAAATAGAACATACAATCCTAAAATTTATATGGGACCATAAAAGACCCCGGATAGCCTCAGCAATCTTGAGAAAAAAGAACAAAGTGGGAGGTATAACGATACCTGATTTCAAACTATACTACAAGGCTACAGTAATCAAAACAGCATGGTACTGGCATAAAAATAGACACATAGATCAATGGAACAGAATAGAGAGCCCAGAAGTGAATCTATACCTATATGCCCATCTAATCTACGACAATGGAAGCAAGAATGTACGATGGAGTAAAGACAGTCTGTTCAATAAGTGCTGTTGGGAAACATGGAGAGACACATGCAAGAAAATGAAGCTGGACCACCTCCTTACACCATATACAAAAATAAATTCAAAATGGCTTAAAGACTTAAATATAAGATCTGAAACCATAAAATATCTTGAAGAAAATATAGAAAGAAACTTCATGGACATTACCCGGAGTAAGATTTTCACTGATGTATCCCCTTGCGCGAGGGAAGTAAGAGAAAAAATAAACATGTGGGATTACATCAAACTAAAAAGTTTTTTCACAGCAAAGGAAACCATCAATAAAACAAAAAGGGATCCTACTGAAAGGGAAAAGATATTTGCCAATGATATATCTGATAAGGGATTAATATCACAAATCTATAAAAAACTTACTCAACTCAACCCCAAAAAAACAAACAACCCAATTAAAAAATGGGCAGAGGACTTGAGGAGACATTTTTCTAAAAAGGACATACAGAAGGCAAGAAGACATATGAAGAAATGCTCAACCTCACTAACTATCAGAGAAATGCAAATAAAAACCACAATGAGATACCACCTCACCCCAGTCAAAATGGCTATCATCAATAAATCAACAAACAACAAATGCTGGCGGGGATGTGGAGAAAAGGGAACGCTAGTGCACTGTTGGTGGGATTGCAGATTAGTGCAGCCACTATGGAAAACAGTATGGAGGTATCTCAGGAATCTGAAGATAGAACTACCCTATGATCCAGTAATTCCACTCCTAGGCATCTACCCGGAGAAATCCAAAACTCCAATTCAAAAATCTGTATGCACTCCTATGTTTATTGCAGCACTTTACACAATAGCCAAGATATGGTAACAACCGAAATGCCCATCGGTCGATGACTGGATTAAGAAGCTGTGGTACATTTATACAATGGAGTACTACGCAGCCATAAAGAAGAAAGAAATCTTATCATTTGCAACAACATGGATGGATCTAGAGAACATTATGTTAAGTGAAATAAGTCAGAAAGAGAAAGACAAGTACCATATGATCTCACTTATATGCGGAATCTAAAGAAAAGAATATGTGTATGAACTAATCAGAAACAGTTTTGGGGACACAAAAAACCGAGAGTTGTTAGATGGGCGGGGGGGAGGGGGTTGGGGATGGGGAGAAGGGTGAAGGGATTGGGGGGCGGCTGGTGACCACAGGATGGCCTCAGGGTTTTTTGAGAATTACTTTGGGGAACTTATTCAATAATGTTTGGGGATTTTGGTGGGTGTCCGATGGACATGTGTCCTGTTTGGGAGACCACCTCAGGGATGCTGTGGATGCCTGGTCATGGCATTATACACCAGAGACTGGACATTAATGAATGCCAACTGTAATTTTATGTGTATAATGTGATGGCTCGGTGTGAGGTCGGGGTGGTGGTGGATGGGGGGAGGGGGGTTCACGGTGTGAGGGATGTAAAAATAAAATAAAATAAAATAAAATAAAACTATAAAAAAAAAATCCTGGGTATTTGTATACATTCATTCCATAAGCGTTTATTTTGGGACATACCATGCACCCTGAGTTTGGGGCACAATTTCTTCCTAGCATACATAATTGTCTTTGAATATGAGGGGTATAGGGTTGAATAAGAAAGTTTCTATCCCCAGTAAGCTAATAGCTAGTGGGGCAATAACATCTAAACAGATAATTACTTGCCTTAATTGCAAGTGATAAAAACCATGAAAGAATGTATGTGCACATCCTATGCCCACAGAGGAAAGGCAACTAATCCAAGGTGAGGAGTGGAGATGTCTTTCAGGGCCCACACAGAGTATGTAAGGATCAGAAACTGGACTTAGGATAATTTCCTTAAGTGGTTGAAGCCAGTGACTTAGTTCATAAACTGGACTTGTCACCCTCCTTTACTTGTGATTCTGAAATGAACTTTAAACTCCCTGAATTAGAAGATAATCAGGAACCTCACAAATTAATGCCATATAATTTCATTTCTTAAATACTGAGGCTCTGACTTCTCTCAATTAACTTAATAATTACCACAAAAAAATCCCAAAGAACGGTATCCAAGGTGCATTGAAAACTAAACAAATACCAGTTCAGAGTAAAGATGAGTAAATAAAACAAGATCCTAGAGCTGGATATACAAATTAATCTTTAATTAGATATTAAAAGTGTTAATAAAGGAAGAACATATTATATTTAAACTCTGGTCTCTCGAGGTTCAATTTCCCTAGCAAAATGCCTGTTCTTCTTCTTTTTTTTTTTTTTAATATTTCAAAATAATTTATTAGAAATTTATCTTAGTGTTGTCACAGCCTATAAAACATTCTTAACTGTTCCATCAGCAGAGAGATCCTTTTTATTTTATTTATTTATTTATTTATTTTTAAATTTTGCGGTTTTTTTTAAATTTTTTTTTAAATTTATTAGTTTCAGGTGTACAAGACAAGGTAATACTTAGACGTTCATCATTTATATCCCTCACCCTGTGAACCCCCCGCCCCCCATCCACTATCCCTCTGACCTCACACTGAGCCATCACATTATATATATAAAATTATAGTTGGCATTCATTAATGTTTAGCTTCTGGTGTACAGTGCCATGGTCAGGCATCCACAGTATCTCTGAGGTGGTCTCCCAAATAGGACGCATGTCCATCGGATACCCAACAAAATCTTTACAACATTATTGAATACCTTCCCCAAATTAATTTTCAAAAAACCCTGAGGCCATCTTGTGGTTACCAGCTGCTTCCTAATCCCTTCACCTTTCCCCTTACCCCCAACCCCCCCCCCCCGCCCATCTAACAACTCTCGGTTTTTTCTTTGTGTCCCCAAAACTGTTTCTGATTAGTTCATTCACATATTTTTTTTCTTTAGATTCCGCATATAAGTGAGATCATATGGTACTTGTCTTTCTCTTTCTGACTTATTTCACTTAACATAATGTTCTCTAGATCCATCCATGTTGTTGCAAATGATAAGATTTCTTTCTTCTTTATGGCTGCATAATACTTCATTGTATAAATATACCACAGCTTCTTAATCCAGTCATCTACCGATGGGCATTTCAGTTGTTTCCATATCTTGGCTATTGTGTAAAGTGCTGCAACAAACATAGGAGTGCATACTGATTTTTGAATTGGAGTTTTGGATTTCTCCGGGTAGATGCCTAGGAGTGGAATTACTGGATCATAGGGTAGTTCCATTTTCAGATTTCTGAGATACCTCCATACTGTTTTCCATAGTGGCTGCACTAATCTGCAATCCCACCAACAGTGCACTAGCGTTCCCTTTTCTCCACATCCGCGCCAGCATTTGTTGTTTGTTGATTTATTGATGAATGCCTGTTCTTCTTATACTTCTTGAAAAAAGCCTTCCTCATCCTCCAAATGAAATACATTTTGGCCAAGGAGTCCTTACTTGATTACCAACGTATTTTTACTTTTACAGTAATAATATTTTACAACCAATTAGCAATAAACAAGATATCTTCCCGTGTTTGAGTTGAATTAAGTTAATAAGCTTTAAAGGGTGAGCCACTTAAGCTTGGTTAGAACCAAGTAAAATGTATAGCCTCATCTATGATATGCCCAAGTATTGCTGTGCCACTTGGTAGTTAGACATAGTCTTTCATAGAGGACTGAAGATGATAAAGAGCCACACAAAATCTTCAGATTACAAAGAAGAATCTGGAGGTAGAGAGGGATAGGATCTTGTAAATTTCTCTTTTCTGTCTAGCCAGGAGTAAGGGGAACCTCTAGGGAATTCTGAGAATCATAAGATACAGAGAACAAACTAATGGGAGGGAGATTAGGGGGCAGGGTGAAAAAGGTGAGGGGATTAAGAAGTACAAGTTGGCAGTTACAAAATAGTCATGGGAATGTAAAGTACAGCATAGAGAATATAGTTAATTACATGGTAATAACTATGTATGGTGCCAGGTGGGTACTAGACTAGTCAGGGGGATCATTTCTTTAATTATATAAACGTCTAACCACTATGCTGTACACCTGAAACTAATATAATATTGAATGTCAACTGTAATTGAAAAATTCAAAAAAAATTTTTTTAATAAAGTATAAACAAAAGTAAGAGAAATCATATTTTTTATATTTATCTCCAGGTATCAGAAGATAACTGGAGATATTTTCTATTTTCACTTAAATTTAAGTCAGATTCAATTTAAGCCAACTTAGAGCTAAATTAAAAGACTGGAGAAAGAAAAAAATAAGATTGTTTATGTGCCCCAACACACACACACACACACACACACACACACACACACACACGAGCACACCTCTATACTCCACACTCTCCACTTCCATAGGTCAGCCTTATATATTCTACTATAAAGAGAATAATGTGGTTTAGCTACAATGTGCTTGCTTGGACTTCTATAATCAAAATACCTTTGAATGAACTTTACTTGTACCTGGTATCCTTTTTTTTAAAGATTTTATTGGGGAATATTGAAGAACAGTGTGTTTCTCCAGGGCCCATCAGCTCCAAGTCGGTGTCCTTCAATTTAGTTGTGGAGGGCGCAGCTCAGCTCCAAGTCCAGGAGCCATTTTCAATCTTAGTTGCAGGCGGCATAGCCCACCATCCCATGTGGGAATTGAACCGGCAACTTCGTTGTTGAGAGCTCACACTCTAACCAACTGAGCCATCGGGCCGCCCCAGTATCTGGGGCATAAATATTATTTCTTGGGACACCTACGTGGAGGGCCTTCATCCACCATGTAATAAGTTCAGCAGCCTGTAGCTACCATGTTGGAGAGACCACATCATAAAGAGACCACAAAGAGACAGAGATGCCCGGGGATTCCCATCTGCTCCGGTCCCCAACTGTTGGGATTTCTCCAGCACAGGCACCAGACATAAGAGTGAAGGAGGCTTTGAGATAGTCTCAGCCCCAGCCACTGTGACTGAAACCATCTGAAAGATTAAAAAACAACAACGACAACAACAACAACAACAAAAAACTGCCTGGCTAAGCCCTTTCAACCTCCACATTGGTGAGCAAATAAGTGACTGTTATCTTTTTAAGCCCCTGTTCTGGGGTGGTTTGATATCCAGCTATAGTTAGCCAGAATAGTCTTTGGATAAGAACATCTGTCTGGCTCTTCAGTCATCACACAACTCTCCTGCTTATCTCAAAGGTATGAAGTGTTCAGCAGCCACATCCCATCCCCCACCTCCAGCATTCACTGTTATGTTCCTACTTTCACTGCATGTTGAGTTTACCAGACAACTTTGCCAGAGAGCAGGACTGTTCTCAGGATAAAGAGTAATGCAACTACACGCACCCTCCCAAATACATGAGTGCCTGTGTTTATCCAATACAACATCACATGAGCAGTCTAGCCAGCATTTCACTTTGGATTCTACAATTTTACTCCCAAACATACAGCTGTTCTGAAACACCCTTCAGTTATAGGCCTTCCAACCCTATACCTTTAACAGGAACACACACTTCCAAGACTTCTCACCTGTTTATTACAGCCTACTTGAACTATTATTGCCAGACTTGAATTGGCAATGCAATTTGGAAACACATTTTAAAACTATTACTCACCAAAAAATGCAGAACGTTTTATCTTGTAAGAAAATATCCCCAAATCAAAAATTAATCAGCTAGCTCAAGGAGGTATTTCTCAGCTTTAAGAAAGTGTTCATATATACTATGAGAGTTTAAGGTTACATTATATCCATGAAGAATTATTTTTGCTTCCAGGAAGAATTTCTGTTATAAACTAGAGTATTGAACACACACACACACACACACACACACACACACACATAAGAATATACTTGTGGACAATATTTAACAAAAATGAGAACTCACTTTCATGAAAAGCAAACAGAAGCTGTGCCAAATTTCCCTTCAGTTGACCACATAAATGAACAAAATACACATTAACTCAATTGATAGATGGTAAATATCAGTGGAGAAATCAAGGCTTGATCAGTAAATTTCCCTAGCAGGACCAACCCAATGGAACACTGTAGGAGTCCCATAAGCTCAAGGGACCATGGCAGAGGCATGAAGGTAACTAAATAGAAGACTGTTTTCCTGTACAGGTCTCTTGGAGGAGATGGGGAAGAATGCTATAGAAAGAAGCACTATAGTTTAAGAGAAAAGTCTCCATTTATGTGCTTGGAAGTAAATAAATGTGCCCCTCTTTGGGGAGCAATCTCAGCCTAAGAATGTCATGTTTATAAAAACAATCTGGCACATGGAGAAGAGTTGGATTTCAAAATAGAAGGGCCTCTGCTTCCTTGCTTGTGCTACCCAGTAGCTGTGTGAACTTGCATAAGTTACATAACCTCTGTGATCTTTGATTCTTTTTTCAGTAAAATGGGGATTACAATGCACATGATTATGGTAGGGGTTAAATGAGATAATACTTTAAGTTGCCACAATACACTAGGTATTAAATTATTCATTATACATTAAATGTTAATATAAGTAATTGCTAATATATTTCTTATTAAATTTTATTATTATATTTTTCCATTTTGGAATATTACCTTCATATTATTAATAATAATATGTATTATTTACAATAATTTTTTAGAACTCTCTGGTCAAAGAGTCAAGAGACCTGCTTCTAATTCCAACTCTGCTCTTTGTACAATTTAAGATCTGGGCAGGTTGCTTTCTACTTATTTATCAGCATCAGTTACTTGTTGTTAAAAAAATAAGTAAATAAAGGGTTTAGATTGACTAATATTGTCTCTCTTGACACAAACATTTTTAGCAATTTGATGACTCTAAGTTCATCTGCGTTTAATTTGTTTTCTTTGTCTAAGAAGTTCGCCTCCAGCAACAGAAGCAAAATAAACAAATGGGACTACATCAAGCTAAAAAGCTTCTACACAGCAAAGAAATCCATTAACAAAATAAAACACAACCCACTGAATGGGAGAAGATATTTGCAAATCATATATCCGATAAGGGTTAATATCCAAAATATACAAATACATGGTGATGGAAGGAAAACTGATTCTGGGTGGTGAGTACACAATGTGATATATAGATGATGTATTACAGAATTGTACACCTGAAACCTATGTGATTTTATTAACCATTGTCACCCCAATAAATTTAATTTAAAAAAGTAACTCATACAATTCAATAGCAAAAATAATAATAATAACCCAAATAACCCTATTAAAAAATGGACAGAGGATCTGAATAGACATTTGTCCAATGAAGAGGTAGAGATGGCCAACAGGTACATGAAAAAATGCTCAATATCACTAATCATCAGGGAAATGTAGATCAAAACCACAATGTGATATCACCTCACACCTGTCAGAATGGTTATTATAAAAAAGACACGTACTAGTGAGTATGGTACTAGTGAGTATGTGGATGTGCACTGTTGGTGAAAATGTAAATTGATGCAGCCACTAGGAAAGACGGTATGGAGTTTCGTCAGAAATGATCCAGTAATTCCACTTCTGGTTATTTATCTAAATAAAATGAAAACACTAATTCAGAAAGATACATGCAACCCCATGTTCATTGCAGCACTATTTACAATAGCCAAGACATGGAAACAACCTAAATGTTCGTATATATAGATATACACATACAGTGGAATATTACTCAGCCATAAAAAAGAATGAAATATTGCCATTTGCGACAACATCGATGGACCTAGAGGATATTATGCTAAGTGAAATGAGTCAGACAGAGAAAGACAAGTACCATATAATCTCACTTATATGTGGAATCAAAAAACAAACAAACAACAAAAAAACCCAAGCTCACAGCTGCCAAACCCATTGGATTGCAAGTTCAACCTTCAGCTCACATTCAGTTCTGGAACAATAAGAATATCATAAAGAAAAATAGCTCCAAGTACCAGGAGACTTTCTATTTTAGTTTTAAGATTTAAGGCAATTGAAGTCCTTGTTTACCACAAAAAAATATACCACTAAGTTCACTGCCATTTTGGGAAAAAGAAAAAAGTTTTCACAGACCATGAAATACCGAAATGCAAATTTAATTTCCTTTTCTTATACTCTGTTCTAATTCTTCATTACTTTAAAACATTCCCTAATCTCAGACTGTAAAAACAACAAATGACTTCTAAAGCTTCTAAGTCAGAAAATTAATAAAAACAATTATCTTTTCTTCAATTCCTTCATGTCCCTAAGGATGAAATTTGTCAAATCAACTCTTTCATCTTAAGAATCAATTATCAATTTAATAGTGGATGGACTCTGAAGATAGTCTTCCCATATATATTGCAGCTTAGAGCACCCCAGGATGCAGAGCAGGGCCACAAATAAGAACCAAGCACAAGCATCGTTTTAGCACCTGATGCCTCATCTATCAATTGCCAAAGCACGAAAGCCCTGAAATCCACTCTAGGAGAGGCCCTCAGGACATAAATCACAGCTCATTTTCCCACAAACCCGACATCTTTGATCATCAGGCTTCTCAGACCTCAGAGATATGAAGTTAAGGAAACTTCCAAGAACCCAGTGTACTATTAAGAGTGATGACAGTTGCTGTCTGACAGCCCAGCATGCTGCCTTGTACAATGGCTCCTAATGTTCACCTAAAAATTTAGAAAGAAAAATCCTGCTGAGTCACACCTCAGCAAAGTGATTAAGGTTCCTAAATTATCACCCTGAGTCATCAAGGAAAGACCATTTTGATCTCATGATCTTCTGTGTGATATAAGGAAAATATATGCTACATTTTAGAAATGTTCCCATCAAAAAGTTTTTAAAAGTGCCATCTTCAATACCTAGAAAATTTACCCATATGAAATAATTCATTCCTCGGCAATGTGATATTGCTGTAGTTCTATATTTTAAGGCACTAACATAGAATGTCTACTGAGTACAAGGCATTTGGGGGATAAAGATTCATAAAACAATATTGGGGATATTGTTGTTGTGTCCAGATCCCTTTACTCAGTACCCCAGATGCTGTAAGTGTTGGCTGTTAATGGCCGGCAGCTGCCTTCTTCTCTAGAAAACCATCATTGTCTGATTGAGAACTGTGTCACTGGGGAGGTCATTCCCTGCAAGAGGTAGCTTATTTCCACTAATTTAGTGATAAAGATGTACAAAAGCCCTCCCAGTCCCACATTTGTCTAAGGGGGCAGCCAGCTCTAGAGTACAATTTATGCTCTAGAACTTCCCTACAGGATCAGACTGAGATAGTCTCCAGGTAGGATCATAGCTTTGTTTGACTCCTCCCCTTGTCCTGTCCCACTCCCCTTAATCCCCTTCTCCTAAGAACACTTCCTCCATAGATATTAGCAAAAAAAAAAAAAAAAAAAGAGAGAGAGAGAGAGAGAGAAAAGAAAATCCACATCTCAGGGTCTACTTCTGAAGTACCCAACCGAAGACAAATTACACCCTTTTCTTAAGCCATATATATAAGTCAGCTCAACTATTAATTGAACACTGCATGCAGAGGACTAAAAATGAAAGGGGATTCAGAGTCCTTTCCCAGCTAAAATAGAATAATAGGCACCAGAGTTACTTTCTTGCCAGATGCACCAAAAAAATGGACAAAAATGTATGAAAAATGGTTTTTATCACATTAACATTAGGAAACAAAAGACGATGATCTCTTAGAGACAAAAAAACAAATGAGATGAGCCCTATGATTGCCCCCAGCTTACTGCATGGAGAAAGGAACCCAGGAAAGTCCTGGCAGACTCCTGAGTTGAAAATATAGAGCTGGGAGGCCAAAGCAGCAAGAGTTAGCAGGGCCGAATACCAAGGAGGAGAGGGCTAAGAGAAAGAGAACTCTGGAGATCTGCAGAGGGTTCCCCGTGAGTGTCAACTGAGTATGGGTCAGTACATGAACATGAAGAAAGGAATGCTAGAGAAGTTTAAAGGGAGAAATCCCTGGAGATCATACAGGGCCAAGAATAGTGCCCATTCCTGGTGGAAAACATATAACTCACAGGGGTTTGCGTAGAATAGTAAAAAAGGGTTTTGCTTCAGTAGTGGGGGAAAAAATAGCATTAGACTATATACACTCTGATCTCACCTAACTATACTTAAAAGCAAGACCCAAAAGTATCAAACTGTTTCTAAGTTGTTTAGCTGTACCCCAGAACAAAGCTCAAGAATATTTATAGGAATCCAAAAATATACGGCACCCTACATGGTAAAATTCACAATGTTTGACATCCCATAGAAAAGTACCAGGCATGCAAGGAAGCAGGATAATAACCCAGAAATAAAGACTTTTTCAGACATTCAAGAGATGAAAGAATTTGTTATAAGACAGGCCTGTATACAATAAATATTAAAGAAAGAAAAATAATAGAAGATGAAAATTTTGATCTACACAAAAAAGAGCACTGGAAATGGTAACTCTATGGGTAAAATTTAAAGGAATTTTCTCATGAATTTTTCTCTGTAGGAAGTAGTATAATATCACTTTAAGGCAGACTGTGGTAAGTTAAAGATGTATGCTATAAATTGTAAAGTCACCATTATAATGACACCTAAAAAGTTAATGATAAAAAGCCAAAAAGGAGATAAAATGGAATCCAAAAGACAGAAAAAGAGGAAAAAGGAACAAATAGATGGGGAAAATATAAAATAGAAAGATGCTAGACATAAATCCAACTGTATCTATAATTATATATATGGTATAAAGACTAAGATGGCCTCCAATTATCCCTGTCTTTTTGTATTCATGCCCTTGTGTAATCTCCTTTTGAGTGTAGGTGGAACCTGTGACTTGCTTCTAACCAACGGAATATGGGATATCACCCCCATGATTGTTACCTAAGATTGTAACTTCCATTTTGGAAGTGGACTCTATTGACTATCTCCCTTGTTGACTTTGATGAAGTATGCGAAAGTTACTCTAATATATCCATGTGGCAAGGAACTAAAAGTGTCCTTCATTCTGCCAGCACACAAGAAACAGAATCTTGCCAACAACCACATTGGATGAGAAACAGATTGGTCCTCAGTTGAGCCTCAAATGAGACCTCAGCCCTGCCCAACACTTTGATTGCAACCTTGTGAAATATCCTGAAACAGAAGACTCAGCTAGGCTGTGCCTGAATTCCTGACCCAAAGAAACTGAGATAATAAATGTGTGTTCACCTATGTTTATTTCAGCACTCTACACAATAGCCAAGATATGGAAACAACTGAAATGCCCATCGGTAGATGACTGGATTAAGAAGCTGTGGTATATTTATACAATGGAGTATTACGCAGCCATAAAGAAGAAAGAAATCTTATCATTTGCAACAACATGGATGGATCTAGAGAACATTATGTTAAATGAAATAAGTCAGAAAGAGAAAGACAAGTACCATATGATCTCACTTATATGCGGAATCTAAAGAAAAGAATATGTGAATGAACTAATCAGAAACAGTTTTGGGGATACAAAGAAAAAACCGAGAGTTCTTAGATGGGCGGGGGGGGGGGGGGTTGGGGATAAGGGGAAAGGTGAAGGGATTTGGAAGCAGCTGGTAACCACAAGATGGCCTCAGGGTTTTTTGAAAATTAATTTGGGGAAGGTATTCAATAATGTTGTAAAGATTTTGTTGGGTATCCGATGGACATGCGTCCTATTTGGGAGACCACCTCAGGGATACTGTGGATGCATGATCATGGCATTGTACACCAGAAGCTAAACATTAATGAATGCCAACTATAACTTTATATATATAATGTGATGGCTCGGTGTGAGGTCGGAGGGATAGTGGATGGGGGGAGGGGGGTTCACAGTGTGAGGGATATAAATGATGAACGTCTAAATATTACCTTGTCTTGTACACCTGAAACTAATAAATAAAATAAATAAATAAATAAATAAATAAATAAATGTGTGTTGTTTCAAGCTGTTAAGTTTGTGGTAATATTATTCTGTAGCAATAAATAACTAATAAAACATTAAATGTAAATGGTTTAAACACCCAATTAAATGGAGATCGAAAGATTGGATTTAAAAAAAAAAAACAAGACCCAAATACGAGGTGTGATCAAAAAATACAGTGTATGTTTAAATTTAAAAAAAAATTATTACAGTAAAAGACACATTGTCAGTAATCCCCCTCAAAATCCTCCCCCTCACTTCGAACACACTCATCCCATGTTCTTGCCACTTTCTGAAGCAGTTTTGGAAGTCCTCTTTCGTGAGTGTCTTTAGTTGTACTGTTGTGGCTGCCTTGATGTGTGACACGGAGCCTTTCCCTGTTGTGATCACAGAATACGGTGAATGCTGCTGCCAAGTGCCATTAAAAAGAAAAGCAATGATCTTCAATATGGGAAGTGGTAACAGTGTGTGACAAGTTTCAACTTGTTCTGTGCAGTCAGTCGGGTGTGAGCTACGGTTGAGACAAGGTGTGTTTTAAAGTGTGCCGTCAATCATCCTCCATCATGACAACGCTCCATGTCACACATCACTTCTGATATACGGCAATTCCCATCAAATAAAAACATTACGGTGTGTCCTCATCCACCTTATTCACTGGATCTGGCACCATGTGACTTCTGGCTCTTCCCCAAAGTCAAAATGATTCAGGACATTGAGGCAGCCACAGCAGCACAACTAAAGACACTCAGGAAAGAGGACTTCCAGAACTGCTTCAGAAAGTGGCAAGAACAATGGGATAAGTGTGTTCAAAGCGAGGGGGAGTATTTTGAGGGGGATTAATGGCAATGTGTCTTTTACTGTAATAAATTATTTTTATTTAAACATTCACTGTATTGTTTGATCACACCTTGTATATGCTACTTTTAAGAAATGTACTTTAAATATAAAGACACAGTAGTTAAAAGTAAAAGGATGAGAAAAAAATATACCATGATGAAATCTCTGAGTATAATTATGGATCTGTCTATTTTTCTTTATGCTTGTATCAGTTTTTAATTCATGTAATAATTCCGTTATTAGGTGCATACAAATTTAGGATTATGAAATCCTCTTCCTAAATTAGACTCTTGATGAAATGACCCTCTTTACTCTTATTAATATCATTAACTCTGAAATCTACGTTGTCTTACATTAATATAGCAACTCCTGCTGGGTTCTTGCTGAAGGATTCTGAGGAGAGTGTAAGGGAGTGGTGATGAGTTCTGTGTTGGTGGCTTTTCTGAGGCAGCATTAGGAGAACAGGTTTTCAACTGGGGATTGAGTGCTGTCTTCAGGAGAGGGAACTTTAGCAAGATTGTGTCTCTTGATAACAGATGCATGTAGCAAAGTGGGGTTGGCAGAGAGTCATCAATGAAGAAAGCAGGAGCCACTCAAAGAGGGGGCCACTGCAACATTTTACAGCTATTGCACGATCATGGGAGAAATGTTAATTTTGTATCGGATTTTACCTGTGTCTATCCTCCTAGCTTAAATGGCAGAAGGGCTCCTTTACTTCCTTTCCGGTCTGAGCTGATTTTCACTCCTTCAGTCCCAGACAAGTTTTTACTCTTCCTTAAGGAATACTAAGAAACTGTTAACAGTGGTCACGTTTGGAAAAATGGATTGGGTTGGAAAGGTGAGCAGGGAAAGATGCTTGCACTATTCGTTTGTATCTTTCTGTTTTACTTAAAATTTCTACACATGGATATATATGAATTTTGATACATTTTTAATGTTAACATGGATTCTCGGAGCAGTGAAAATATGACCTTTTTTGTTTGGTTGTTTTCTCCTTTTTATTTTTCTGTATATTTTCAAGAATTAATGTTATTTTAAAATAATAAATAGACACTTCCTGCCTCCCCAAAAGTCAACAGTCTGACTGTTGCCACAGTCTAAACCTGGAGCACAGCCTTGCCAACCCACCCTCCTTGCCTTCTAATGTGTTGCTGCTTCCTGTCTCTCTTGAGTCATTCATTCTATGCCAAGTTCTTGTCCACCAGCTCTGCCTCTAACAAAGGGTAGCAAATTTGGAGTGAGATCAGTCAGAAAGTGTGCCTATCATCTCACAGGGTGCCCAGACACTGCCCTGAGACTAGAGAGCACGGTTCTATACACAAACCTCAGCAATAAGATCCTGCCTCTCTTTTCCTCAAACTCAGGTTTTTCCAAAGACTACACACCTATTAGTACCAACAAATTATGTATGATGGTTGCATCCCCTCCTTCTAGAGACAAACACTCATCTGGTAATATTTCAGTAGAAATGTAGTAAATGAGCAGTTATACTCATTTTATAACACAATATGAGTTCACTAATAGGATAAATAACTCGGGGGAGAAACCAATAGACATAAATATATTTGTACTTTATGGCCTGAAAGCTCAATAAAGTGCCTCCCCATTAGCAAAGGGATTTTGCATTTTAGAAACATATCTGGGATGAAGAACCAATGACACAACCAAATAGAATAATTCCCTTTTTGAGCCATTATAACAAAACCAATGACAAATACAGAGAGCCTTCTGTGGGAGCATGCTTTGAGTGGTTTTATGACCTTCAAACCAGACCATTATTTTTAAAGGGACTGATTCAGAAAATTTGCCAGTGATACACAAGGAGTATTATCTACTCAAAAATTGCATGAGATTTTCTAGGGCCAAATTCAACCACTGTTAAACAGAAAAATCTACTATAATATTGAGTCTCTGAAGACAAATTTCAACCATTTTGTCAACAGTTGAGAAATACTGACTTGAGTAATTTTCCTGTCTTTGCTCTTAACAAGGACCCAAATTATCAGCACCTCTTACAGTCCCTGACCTTTTAGGATAGTGTAATGATTTTCTAAAGACAGTAAAAAGTACACACTATATCATTCTATCAACTCATATCTACAAGCTTGTTAATTGAAAATATCTCTATAGAATTAATGCAAAAAAGGTTAAGTCATTAAAAAAAAAACAACAAACTTATTTTCCAATGTACCATGTTCAATGACCACATCAAATATTTTAAAAGATACTCTGAACAATTGAAAATCATTTCCATGAAAATGGTTTCTTTCATGGGAATCTGTTTCTTCTTTGATCCATGGGGACATTACCCCAGTGCAATATTTTAATAGGGCTCAAATAAGTATAAGAAATATACAATGTATTATTGCACATTTTTCAATCATGTAGTGGTGAGTTATTAACAGAAAGACTTATTTTCAAGTGTTTATTGACAAAATTGGGTCGAAAACCACTATGAAACAGTAGAAGGAGTTATTGCAATCAGAAGCTCTAAGCTAATGCCAGACCAGGGATTCTACCCGTATATGTGGGCCTGTCATTCATTGTACCTGAGCCTCTTCTGGAAAACAGAGATAGTATTTCTATC
The DNA here is from genome assembly GCF_964194185.1 of Rhinolophus hipposideros. Taxonomy (NCBI): domain Eukaryota; kingdom Metazoa; phylum Chordata; class Mammalia; order Chiroptera; family Rhinolophidae; genus Rhinolophus; species Rhinolophus hipposideros. The sequence goes on from NC_138046.1 coordinate 117,337,432, forward strand.
CTAGCTTTACCTAATGTGGAAAGCCTAAATCAAAGAAGAGCAGCCTACTTTTGAAATCCAGATATATGGTTGTGGTGGTATTGAAATACGTCCACACGTTATTTGATACTCCTTCCTTTAAAAGGTGGAACCTAATTCCTCTCCCCTTCAATGTGGGTTGAATTTAGTGACTCATGTCTAATGAATAGAATGGTAGGAGTAACAGTCTATGACATCTGTGATTAAGATATAAAAGACATTGTGGGGCCGGCCGGGTGGCGCAGGCAGTTGGAGCTCCGTGCTCCTAACTCCGAAGGCTGCCGGTTCGATTCCCACATGGGCCAGAGGGCTCTCAACAACCAAAAAAAAAAAAAAAAAAAAAAAAAAGCAAAACATAAAAAAAAAAAAAAAAAGACATTGTGATTTCCTCTTTACTCTCTTCCTTTGATCATCCACTCTGGGAGAAGAGAGCAGCCATATTGTGTAGACACTCAAGCAGCCCCATGAAGAGGTGCACATGACCAGAAACTGGGACCTCCTGCCAACAACCAAACAACCAGCAAGGAACTGAGGCTTCCTTCCTACAGTCATTGTATGCCCTTGTAATTGGATCCTCCTACCCCAGTCAAGCCTTCAGATAACTGCAGCCCATGTACTAACTGCAAACTCATGAGAGAATCTGAGCCAAACCCATCTAGCTAAACCAAACCACTCCTGAAATTCTGACCCACAGGAACTATGGAGTGATAAATGTTTGTTGTTTTAGGTCAATATGTTTTAGGGGTAATTGTTATACAGAAGTAGGTAGCTAATACTATGGCCTAACAGGAAAAACACAGCTATAAGACAAGTATAATATAACTCTCTTTTTAAGTATACATGGAAAGTTTCCAAATAAATTTTGAAAGAAATGAGATGTTTTGATTTAGAAGCTTACAATTCTCTTAATGCTTTCACATATTCTGGGTTATAATACAGTTAGAAGAAGCTGCAATTTTGTCACAGTCACAGTAAAGGCTCTGTAGCCCACAGAAGACCCTGTGAGGGATGATAAAGCACCTCCCTAGGTAGAAACTGGTTATATATGTGGGAACCCTTCACAAGCATTTTAAACTCAGGCTCTATATTCATCATTTCAGATTTAAAGAAAATCTTAGGTAAGCCACAGTTATTAAAAACCTATATCACAAATATTCTGTCCCCTCCACTAAATCCATGTTTACCAAAATGACTTAAAAGGACCAAAGCTGGAGAATGGAGTTAAAACTATCACAACAGTCTTCAAACTGAGTTTATACAAAGACCTTCCAAGGACTACATGGGCATAAATAGTTTTGAGGAAATTAATTTCAGCTCAACTTCCACATATATGCTATCTCTCCGAAAAGTGATCTGCCTGAGATGTGTGTCATATCTAGTCTTCTTTCCTATCTCTCTTTTCACAAGCATCATATTTCATGTTTTAAAGGAAGGCATATTTCTTTGAATTCCCAAATCTTATTATTATACATTGCCCCAGAGTGTGAAAACTCCAGTGGCACCGAACAAAGAGATAGTTTAAAATTTTGGTGCTTGCGAACCTCATTTATTCAAATCACCATAAACTCATAGTAGGACTTTTGTCTTTCTCATCTTATACATATTTTTATTAAACGAGAAGCATAGTAAGACTCATGTCGGGATGTTCTCTATTGGAAAATATTATAGTATGGGGAAGGCATTGTGGAATTGATTAAAAAAACCAATTTTTATTTAGCAACCTCATCTCTCAATTCTATGAACTGTTGTACAATAATGCATTGGTCCTGAGAATAAATCCTATGCGACTGCTGCTGAACAAAGGTATGAAATCACTGTCTTATGATATCATTTATTTACGAAAGATCCAGATTCAAAAAAAGTAACTTTTTAAGTTATGAAAGCTAAGGGCATTAGGGAAAATGTATTGTCATTAAAGCTGGTTTTGGAAACCTTTTACATATTAATTTTCCTCTCTTGAAAATACTATATGACTTAGACAAGGTTATGAATCTGGTATCACAGTTCATTCTTCACACAAGTTATTTATTGAGTAGCTTCTGTTTACCAGGCATTGTTTTAGATTCTCATATATAATGGTGCATAAAATAAACAAAAATCTATGCTCTCATAGAACTTATAGAAAAAAGAGACAAATAATAAACAAAATAAATAAATGGTATAGTACATTAGAAAGTTATAAGTGTATAGAGAACAAGAAAAAAGGGAAGAAGCATGGGGAGTTCCAGGGGCATTGGGGACTTTAAATTAGGTGGCAAGGGATGGCTCCGTTTAGAAGATGACATTTGCCTAAGACTTGAAAGTGATGAGGGAGAAAGACCTGTGGATACTTGGGGATGGCGGAGTGTGCTAAGTAGAGAGGGGAAAGCATGTGCAAAGGCCCTGGGGCAAAGTATGCTCAGCCTGCTCAAGGAACAGCAAGGAGGCCAGTGTAGAGAGGAGTGACAGGGAGAGTAAAAGAATGAGAGGAGATCGAGGTAGTGTAGTGCCAGACCATGTGGAACTTTATGAGCTACTGCAAGGGTTTTGACTTTTACTCTGGGTGAGGATTTTGTGGAGTAACATAATCTGACTTAGGTTAAGCAGCACACTAGCCACTGTAGTGAAAATAGGGATCAAAGACAGAAGCAAAAAATCCAGCAAGACAGTTAACGCAATAATCCAGTAAGAGACCATGGATGCTTGGTCCAAGATGGTAGCCAAGGAGGTGATAAAAAGAAATGAGATTCTGGATATATTTTGAAGGTCAAGCCAATTGGATATGCTGATAGATTGGATGTAGGTTGTGAAAAAGAACAGCCCTATATCTATTAGAAAAATTACATTTATAGTTAAAAAACTTTCTGGAAAGGAAACTCCAGACTCAGATAATTTTACTTGTAAATTCTATCACATGCTTATGTAAGAAATAATACCTTCTTACCAAAAAATAATACCAATCTTACCAAAACTCTTTCAGAAAGTAAAGGATGACAGAACACTGCCCAATTCATTTTGTGTGATCAGCATCACCTTAATTCTAAAACCTGATAAAGGCCGTCCAGAAAAGAAATTTATACACCAATAACCTTCATGAACATAGATGCAAAAAAAGAAAATTCTTAACAAAATATTAATAAATGGAATCCAGCAATATATCAAAAGGACGATACATCATGACCAAGTAGGGTTTATCAGGAATGCAAGGTTGTTCAACATTTAAAGATCAATCAAGGTAATTTACCATATTAACAGAATAAAGAAGAAAAACTATATGATAATTTGAATAGATGCAGAAAAACGAATTCAACACCCACTCTATCACCATAAAACTCTTATCAAACTAAACATAAAGGAAACATAGTCAAGCTTGTAGGGGGCGGGTGCCTATAAGGCACCATCACATAACTGAGAAGCATGAGATAGAAAAAGTTACTTTAGATAACACCCACATCCTGTAGGGTGTGTCCGGATGGCTTAAGACTGCTAGCCTGCAAAAGTTACTTTAGATAACACCCACATCCTGTAGGGTGTGTCCGGATGGCTTAAGACTGCTAGCTTGTAGCAACCCTTCTTATGTTAATGCCCCTCCACCCAGCAAAAAATGTATATAACCCCTGATTGAGCTGCAATAAAGTGAGACTTGATCAGAACTCCTGTCTTGTCTCCGGTCTTTGTGTCTCCCATTTTCCTCCCTTCTAGGTGCTTCGGGGTCCCTCGTGTAGTGTCCTGCGGGTCGGGACAACTGGCGCCCAACGTGGGGCCTGAAGTCTCCTAGAAGATGAGATGCCTGAGTTCGTCCAGTCTAAAGAGCTGCAGCATATTTCTTCTTTGATCACCATAAGACTACCCAACTTGTGGGAGATCTGTACAGGTAAGCGGACGACTTCTTCAAAAAATGGGACATATATTTGTGTTCTAGACTTATGCATAGTCTACAGGCTTCCCCTCAGACACTTAGACTAGGGTTCCCCTTTCCCCTAACCTGTTGTCCCAGTCTCCCTTTTTATCTGCTCTCAGCTCACTTTGGGTTTTAGTCGTTCACCAACGAGACAGTTTTCTAGGTGTTTGGGACCGTTTGAGCGAGATTTTGCCTGCTTACTTTGAGCTCCAATCGTCCACCCAGAGGATTTCCCGACCGGTTGAGTCCCGACTGGCTTTCGCCTGAGGGTCGTTACCAGCCGCGTGGGGTCCGTGTTGGCGGATTATACCAACCGATTGCTCACGTAAGGGCTTTTTCTCCTCTCATCCCAACACCCCCGTCGCTCTGGCCGGGTGAGTCCCAAAAGACATTCGTCTGCGGGTCGTTACCATCCGAGCCGTCTCGTTTGGGTCCGTGTTGGCGGATTGTACCAACCGACTGCCTACGTGAGGAGAGTCTTTATTCCTTCTCATAATGGGACAAGAGGTTAGTGTTCATGACAAGTTTATCTCAGGACTAGAAGAGTCCTCACCTAATTGTCCTGATTTTAATGTAAATTCGAGCCCACCTGAGGACGATCAGTTAAGCTCTGAGGATGAGGCTGATTTAGAAGAAGCTGCCGCTAATCCTGACTGGCAGTCTCTGGCCTCTAATCAAATGCCCCCTCCCTATAATCCCCAAAAGTTAAAAAGTGGAGAACTGTACACTATAAAAAATTCCCCAAAAAATGTTGTTGCTCATGCGCTTTTTATTCTAAACTTCCTGCAACTCGACCAAAACTCAAAAACTGCCGCTGACCGCCTCTGGCATCCATCCACAGCTGATAATTTTGCCTCCGTTTTGTGGCGAGACCCCATAACAAATCTATGGTCAGGCCCAGATCCTGTCCTCATTTGGGGACGAGGATCAGTCTGCATTTTCGATAATAAAACCCAAGCTGCCAGGTGGCTTCCCGAGAGACTTATAAAACAAATAGATGTTAACCCCCATTCCAGGGACAGCCCCGCTCCCTGAGAAGCCATCTTTCACGACAGGCACAAAAATGACTGCTAATTCATGCAACATAGCTCTCCCTTTTTTTTAGTCCAACCCCTTGGCTTTAACAATATATTACAGAGGTTATTTTTAGAAGCCTCTCCTTTACAAATTGCTCCTCCTTCATTAATGTATTCTCCTATGCGTGTACCCAATGGATCAATATATATCTGTGAAAATAATTATGCCTACACCTATTTACCACAACACTGGACAGGAGTTTGTGCCCTAGGCTCCCTCCTCCCAGACGTATCCATCATTCCAGGAGATGAGCCAGTCCCTATCCCGACTTTCGAACATATTGCAGGATGCACTAAACGTGCAGTCCATTTTATTCCCTTATTAGCGGGCCTAGCATCACCACCGCACTTGCCACCGGGTCCGCGGGGATAGGACATTCCCTAGTACAATACCATAAATTATCTGGGCAACTCATATCAGATGTCCAGGTACTCTCAGAAACTATCCAAGATCTTCAAGATCAGGTGGATTCCCTAGCAGAAATTGTCCTCCAAAACAGGAGGGGATTAGATTTACTTACTGCAGAAAAAGGGGGCATCTGCCTGGCCCTCAGAGAAAAATGTTGTTTTTATGCTAACAAATCTGGAATTGTTCGTGACAGAGTCAAAAATTACAAGAAGATCTTGAAAAAAGAAGAAGAGACATCCTTTCCAACCCTCTCTGGATTCAATGGACTTTTTCCCTGCTTACTACCCCTGCTTGGCCCCATACTTGGTGCTTTATCCTACTATCACTGGGACCCATCCTCCTCAATAAACTCATGCGCTTTCTCAGACAACAAATAGAGGCCTTGCAGGCCAAGCCCATACAGGTCCGTTATACCCGACTGGAGATGCAAGAGCAAGGAGATCCCTATCTCCAATAACAGGAGTCATAAAACAGGACTCCGACCCTGTGAGATGAACTGGATAGCCAATGACGGGTAAGAGGACAGCTCTCTAAGTAACATAAAAAATAAAATAATAAAAACCTGTCACTGTACCAGGTTTCACAGAGATGGACTGTCCCAACCTAAGACAGGCACAGTTCCCTAGGGGCTTAGAGCTCTTTTTTCTTTATAAAACAGAAAAGGGGGACCTGTAGGGGGCGGGTGCCTATAAGGCACCATCACATAACTGAGAAGCATGAGATAGAAAAAGTTACTTTAGATAACACCCACATCCTGTAGGGTGTGTCCGGATGGCTTAAGACTGCTAGCTTGTAGCAACCCTTCTTATGTTAATGCCCCTCCACCCAGCAAAAAATGTATATAACCCCTGATTGAGCTGCAATAAAGTGAGACTTGATCAGAACTCCTGTCTTGTCTCCGGTCTTTGTGTCTCCCATTTTCCTCCCTTCTAGGTGCTTCGGGGTCCCTCGTGTAGTGTCCTGCGGGTCGGGACAAAGCTGATACAGGACAGCTTTTTAAAACCTGCAGCTAACTTTATACTTAATGGTGAAAGTCTGAATGTTTTTTCCTGAAGACTATGAAATGGCAAAGTTGCCCACTGTCATCACTTCTATGCAGTATTGTGCAGGAGTTCTTAGCCAATTCAATAAGGCAAAAAACTAAAGTTAAAAGAAATAAAAGGTAGAAAATTTGAAAGGAAAAAATCAAATTGTTTATATTTGCTGATGACATGACTACATACAAAAGCCTAAAGAATCACAAAACAAATGCTTGAACTAGTGAGTGAATAACCCTCACCCAGAGTAAAAGTCAAAACCCTTGCAGTAGCCCGTCAAGTTCCACATGGTCTGGCACTACACCACCCTGATCTCCTCTCATTCTTCTCTCCCTCTCACTTACTCCACTCCACACTGGCCTCCTTGCTATTCCTTGAGCAGGCCAAGCTTACTTTGCCCCAGGGCCTTTGCAAGTGCTTTCCCTCCCTCTGCTCAGCACAGGTTCCCCCCAAGACACGATGTTAATTTAAAAAATCAAGTAGTGTCACAAACAATTGGAAAATAACATTTAAAAGTTGATTCCATCTATAACATCAAAAATCACGGACTAATTCTAACATACAACATGTTATAGCATGTTATATGCTAGAATTATTAGCATATAATAGTATGCTAATAATTAATATAATAAATCTAACAAAATACTTCTAAGATCTCTACATTTAAAAATATAAAACATTATATCTCCATCCCTAAACCCTGGCAACCGCTAATCTATTTTTCCATAATTTTGTCATTTTGAGAATGTTACATAAATAGCATCATACAGTATGGTACATTTTGAGATTGGCTTTTTTCACTCAGCATAATGCTTCGGAGTCCATCCAAGTTGTGTGTGTATCAATAGTTTGTTCCTTTTATTGCTGAGTAGTATTCCGTTGTATGGATGTATCAGAGTTTGTTTAACCAGTTACTGGTGAAGGATATTTGGACTGTTTCCACTTTTTGGTTATTATGAATAGAACTACTGTAAACATTTGTGCACAGGTTTTTGTACGAATATAAATTTCCATTTCTCTGGGATAAATTACCAGGAGTACAATTGCTGGACTATACAGTAATTGCATATTTTTTTAAACAAAAACGTAGTGATTAGACATTTATATGCCTCACAAAGTGATAGCCCCAATAAGTCTATTAGGCATAGTTCTGTACCTTGATTATGGTGGTGGTTATACAAATCTACACATGCGATAAAATGACAGATCCACACACACATACGTTGTTTTGTGTGTATTTCCTGGTTTTGAAATTGTACTATAGCTATGTAAAACGTAACTATCAGAGGAAACTGAAGAGTGCCCTAGATCTCTCTGTATCATCTTTGCAACGTTTTAAAAATTTGTTTTTATTCCTTTTTATTTTTTTAGTTTCAGGTGTACAAAACAATGTAATAGTTAAACATTTACATCCGCATCTTTGCAACTTTTTGTGAATCAAGAATTAATTCAAAATACATAGATTCTAAAAAAGAGAAAAAAAACATAGAAACCAATGAATAAACAAACTATAATATATCCATACAATGGAATACTACCCAGTAAGCGAAAAAAGAATAAACTGGTACACACAGCACAGATCTCAAAAACATCATGCTCAGCACTGTCTCTCCTGATCTTTCAGAGGGAGGCCAGCTGCCGTGTTGACAGCTGTCCTATAGGGACGTCCACACGTAAAGGGACTGACAGAGACCTCTTGATAGATTGAGAACTATGGGTGTGGTTAATGCTTCCTCGCCTTTGAAGATATCCCATTTCTTTCTACCCAGTGAGGAATATACTAGGGTCTTAATAACGCTGTGAATGAAGTTTGTTAAATAAACCCCCAGTGACACAGTTGTCATTTATTCACATTTAAGATCAAAAGAAAGTTATCTCAGAGAGAATCTTTAAATAGTTTTAATAAAAAATGGAAAACATCAAGGTAAACCATTCTGAAACAAATTGATCAGCATGTGTTGAGAAAATGGTAATGTGCCAACAATAGTGCAAAATGGGTAAGGCCTGGGTTAGATTTGGAGTTAAAAGTCTCGGTAAACATCTCATTTTCTTTTTGATCCAAAGTTCTTAAATGGGAACTTTTAATTATGGAAAACAATTTGCCAGATTCATGAGGTATATCCTATGTGTATATACTAAATTAAGCCACATTGTCCAAATATCATGTTTGAAGCACAACTCTTATGGAAGGACTATATAACTTGAGAAAATTACATAAATCCCCAACGTCAGTTTCCTTGGCTCAGTTTTCAATAATATCACCTACCTAAGTAAATGATCTTGGGGACTAATGCTAGGAAAGCACTGATCACAGATGGTGACATATACCGAGGAAACTGTATCAATCAGTAGCGAAGTTGTACACATTTGGGTATACGATAGAGGAGAAACACTGGGCTCAATTTCTGACCGTTCTGTGGAGTAACACTTTTTTGATGAATGTGTAAAATCAGCTTTTAAAACATCAATAGTTTAGATGTCAAGTATACAGAAAGCTTTTAGTGTTCTTTGGAACATTAAAGAAATCATTCAATTCCATAGGACATTAACTGTGCTCCCACCTTGGTGGTTCCAATTCCATTAACTTATGATGGAATTAATACTGGTCTTGGTTGGTGTTTTGTTATGTGATTCAAAATGTTATGGGGCATCAAAGGTACACACAATAAGATATGGGACTGCTTATAATGCTGTGCATTTCAGATAAAAATATGTTGTGTTATGTTGTAATCTTAAAACATAATCATTTCATATAAATGCTGTCAATTCAAAATGTTCCAAATTATTGTCCAACAAATGAACGTGACATTAGAAAGTGTGTATAGTCCTGGAGGTTTGAAAACCAGTAGCAGTTTTTGTATAATTTGCTTTCAATATAGTGTCAATAATCTTTAGATGTCTGGGGCAATTCCAAGTTGCATTTTTCTAAAAGTGTGAGTAGATCATAGGAAAAACCCCAAAACAACAACAACAAAAAATCATGCAGAATGAAATAAACTTTACACAAAGGAATAGATATGGCTTGATTCCATGTATATGAAGTTCTAGAACAGAAAAAAACTAATCCATTATAAAAAAAAATCAGAACAGTGGTTTTGGGAGTGGAGAATAACTGAAAAGGGGTCTGAGGAAGCTTTCTGAAGTTACGATAATATTCTGTATCTTGATAGGGCTTTGAGTTACACAGGGATAAAGAGCAAGGATTCAATAACTGGTACTGGGATACTAAAAAAAAACAAACTAAAATATTGCTGAGAAAAATTATAAAAGATCTACATAAGTGTTGAGATATATCGTTTCAGAGATTGGAAGAGTCGATACTATTAAGATAGTAGTTCTCCCAAAATTAATCTATAGACACAAAGCAATTCCAATCAAATTCTCAGCAGAGTTTTTTGTAGATATTGACAAGCTAAGGCTAGAGTTACACGAAAAGTCAAGGGATATAGAATAGCCAAAACAACCTTGAAAATAAAAGCAAAGTTATACTACCTGACTTCATGACTTACTATAATGCTAAAATTATGAAGACAGTGTGGTGCTTACATAATGATTGACAAATAGATAACAGAACTGAATAGAGCTCAGAAATTGACCCCCCAATCATATGGTCACCTGATTTTTTATAATGTTACCAAAGGAATCCAAAAGGAAAAGAATAATCTTTTGAACAAATGCTGCTAGAATAGATATCCATATGGAAAAAAAGAAAAACCACATCAGTCCCCTGCCTCACAAAAATTAATTTGAGACATATCCTAGACCTAAATATAAAAGTTAAAGCCCTAAAGTTTCAGAAAACTAGTATCTAACAAACGGCTTGTATCTAGGACACACAAAGAACATCTAAAATTTAATAATAAAGAACCAAAATATTAAAAAATGGGCAAAATACTTGAATAGGCACTTCACAAAAGAACATATACTAATGGCTAAAAACCACATGAAAAAGTACTTGACATCATTAATCATTATGGAAATGCAAATTTAAAACATAGTGAAATACTACACATCCACTAGCATAGCTAAAATTAAAAAGACTGACACCACCAATATTAGCAAGGATTTGTGACATTCATAACTCTCATATATTGTTGATATGACTGTAAAAGGGTTCAACTCATTTGGCAAGCGGTCTGGCAGTTTCTTATAAAACTAAACACAACTACACTATGATATACCAATCCTTCCTAGTTATTAACAGAGAGAAATGAAAATATATGTCCACCAAAAGACTTGCACACAAATGTTCATGGCAGCTTTATTTTTAATAGTCTAAACTAGAAACAACTCAGGTGTCCACCAAAAAGAGAAAGGATAAGCAAACTATGATATATCCATAATGGAATACAACTCAGCAGTGGAAGGACTGAGCTACTAATTAATACACACTACGATATGCACAAATCTCAAAAACATGCTGAGGGAAAGAAGCCGAACACTAAAGAATACATATTGTATGATTCCATTTATATAAAGTTAAAGAACAGGCAAATCTCATCTATAGTGGAAAATAATCAGAACAGTGGTTTCCTGGTGGGGAAAAGGGTGTAAGTTGGCGATGGTATTTGCCTGGGAAAGAGCATGAAGGAACTTTCTGGAGTGATGGCAGTGTTCTATAGTTTGATGGGGATTTGTATTCATCAAAACTCAGTGCACGTACACTTAAGATTTGTGCATTTCATTGTATGTAAAGTTTACATCAAAGAAAAACTAGACAAATAGTGAAGTCTAATTGGTAATATGAATGCTTAAGTATAGGGAAGAAGTATACAGTTGTCTTCAATTTACTTTGAAATGCTTATCAAAAAATAAGAAGAAATGATATAGGTGATAAAGCAAGTATAGTAAAATATCAATGGCAGGATCTAGGTGACGGCATACAAATATTCACCATAAAATTCCTTCAACTTTGCAGTATGTTTGACATTTTTCACAATAAAACAATTTTTAAAATTGCAACTATATACATAGCAATTTTGATATCCCTTCAAGATAATTAAATATTTTTTTCAAAAACTACAATACTTGTATGTTAATCTGGGGCTCAATAAAAATAATTAGGTCAGATTCATCCGGCACTCATTAATTCATTCAAACAATTAACAGTCATTTATTGAGTATTTACTATGCTCCAGGCACTTGAAAGAAAGTAAAAATGCAGAACAGTCCGTTCAGTAGTTTCTACTCTCACCCATAGCAACCTACTTGGAAAGAAATGCTTTGGGGAAATGAGATAAGAAAAGAAAGCCTTTCATTCACAGCTATTTTTTATGTTATATTTTGCCCATTAAAGAAGCTGTTTTCAAGATGGAAACCTGGTACTGTTAAATAGTAAATAATTGCACAAATGCCAGTGTCAATTTTAAATTGTTCCTTGAACATGTTTTCAACCTTGAAAGCAGAAACATTGAGATGTAAGGAAAGAGAGGGCTTCACTAATATAACATGTGATGTTTAAAATGTTGGTATTATGCTGACAGATCGAAAGAGCTCTAAATGTCATTTCCTCATAAGAAACTATTATGCACAATGCTTGAACAGGGCTGTAGGACCTAGCAACAGAAGGGAAAGAAGATTTCCAAGCAAGAGGGCTGCCTGTTTCAGAGCTAAACATTAAATTGCCATGCTTCGAGGTCTTGACCAGAAAATGAATAGCCAGCCAGTGCCTCGGCCTAACAGGTTTTGTTTTCCTGAATGACACTGGATTTATTAGATACATATTTTTAAATGCATGATTTTCCAGTGTAATTCAAGTTACCTTTTGAGGTAGAGTGCAAACACTGGTGGGTGGTTTTGTATGTAAATATATTCTGGTCTATGAATCCACAGCTTGTCTCAGACACAAAAGCAAAGTCTAAGGCTGGGATTCGGAAATAATCCCAGTTGTATATTGCTCTAATTCACATTATAGCACTAAATGTGACTGAGTAATTTAGATGTTAGGAAACATGGTTGAAGAGCAAGGCAGAGGCTGAGAATCTGTCAAACAGAGAATTTGAAGCAATGCCTGATGCTCACTCTCCAGCTGCACTGGGTGCTTTGAAATGTACTTAGTCCTCTTCTTTGTCCTTGGGGACTATCCTACTCCGTTTTGTCCAAATTAGCCATCAAAGTTTGAAAGCCTTGCTAAAACACCTCCTTTTCCTTCAAGGGCCTGGAGGAGAAGTGTCTTGAATTTTATTTTCATCTGTCCTTTAATCTCCCCTAAAAATCAGTGTAGCTTCAAAGGGGAGTGGGGTCACAAAAAGGGTTATTTTATAGATAGAAATGGAACTGGGGTGAGATCCTTGTCAGCATTTGCTTCAGCCGTGAAGGATTGGTGGGGCGAGTAACATTTGTGTTTTCTCTATATGTGAACTTTGAGTATATTCTTTTCTTTTCTTTTTTTTAAATTACAGTTTATTGGGGTGACAATTGTTAGTAAAGTTACACAGATTTCAGGTATACAATTCTGTAATACATCATCTATAAATCCCATTGTGTGTTCACCAACCAGAGTCAGTTCTTCCATCACCATATATTTGATGCCCTTTACCCTCATCTACCACCCTACTCCCCCCTCACCCTCTGGTAACCACTAAACTATTGTCAAAAAATTATGAGTTTTTGTCTCTTCATTTGTTTGTATTGTTCGTTTGTTGTTTTCAGTTTTACATACCACATATCAGTGAAATCATATGGTTCTCTTTTTCTGTCTGACTTATTTCGCTTAGCATTATAATCTCAAGATCCATACATCCACGTGCAAAAGAATGAAACTAGATTGCTATCTGTCACCGTGTACCAAAATTGATTCAAAATGGATCAAAGACCTAAACATAAGACCTGAAACAATAAACTGCATAGAAAAAAACATAGGTACTAAACTTATGGACCTTGGGTTCAAAGAGTATTTTACGAATTTGACTCCAAAGGCAAGGGAAGTAAAAGCTAAAATAAATGAATGGGACTATATCAAACTTAAAAGCTTCTGCACAGCAAAAGAAACCATCGACAAAATAAAGAGGCAACCAACCAAATGGAAGAAGATTTTTGCAAACACTGTCTCTGATAAGGGGCTAATATTCAAAATATACAAGGAACTCATGCAACTCAACAAGAAAAAAAACAAGCAATCCAATTAAAAAATGGGCAGAGGACCTGAAGAGACATTTCTCCAAAGAGGACATACAAATGGCAAATAGACATATGAAAAAATGCTCAACATCACTAATCATCAGAGAAATGCAAATAAAAAACACAATGAGGTATTACCTCACCCCAGTCAGAATGGCTATCATCAACAAGACAAATAGTAACACGTGTTGGAGAGGCTGTGGAGAAAAAGGAACCCTCAGACACTGTTGGTGGGAATGCAGACTGGTGCAGCCGTTATGGAAGGCAGCGTGGAGGTTCCCCAAAAAATTACGAATAGAATTACCATATGACCCAGCAATCCCTCTCCTGGGTATCTACCCAAAAAATCTGAAAACGTTTATACATAAAGACACGTGTGCTTCAATGTTCATTGCAGCTTTGTTTATGGTGGCCAAGACATGGAAACAACCAAAATGTCCTTCGATAGATGAATGGATAAAGAAGTTGTGGTATATATACACAATGGAATACTATTCGGAGGTAAGAAAAGATGATATAGGAACATTTGTGACAACATTGAACTTTGAGTATTCTCATCATGTAGGTGGTGAAGCCACCTCATTCCTTGCCTTCTCTCTGCTGCTTCTACAAAACAAGGCCCAGTATCTTCAGTATGAGCCCAGGAATCAGCTTCTCTCTCTCTCTCTCTCTCTCTCTCTCTCTCTCTCTCTCTCTCTCTCTCTCTCCACCAAAGTGCTCTCCAACAGACAAAGGCAAAAATAAAGTGCACTACAGACAGTTCTTGTGCCCGATAAAATACAACACGTGCACGAGCACACACACAAATGCTTTTCCTGTTTGTTCCCAGGACCTCATCACATCACTGGCTCTGGTATGTGAGCAGAGACCATAAATAAGATATTGCTCCATGAGACAGAAGCAAAAATTAGACTTAGAACTTAAATTTTCCTTTTACTTTAATCTGGTTCTTAAATATCTATCTGGCCTGGTTGCTCACAGTCTTGAGACTTGGTGTCTCAAGTCATACTCGTGGGACAGTAGGACACAGGACAAAGTCGTAGGGCAAATGGCATTCATCCCTACCAGTCCCCACTCTGCAATTCATATCCAAAAGTGACCCAAGCAGTGGGTCCTTATTTTATCCACTGTTCTTATTTCTCCAGATGGCTCCCTTGAAATGCTCTTAACAGGGGAAGAAACTTGTCTCTCCTAGTCAGTCTTGCCTCAAAGCAGCTGTGGACTAAAATCATAATCTTTACCCTCAATCTTAATTCAGCTATTGAGCCAATTCAAACCTCTTAATATTACCATTAGTCCTTGCTTATGTCACTGCCTGTGTTTTTCCAATTTTTATGTGGAAATCTATGGGTTTTTCTCAGCCACTGCTCAAAGAAAAACACAATCAAATTCTTCCTTCTCTATTGATTGAAAACTCAAGAGATAATGTTTGTTTTCATAAACAAAACTTTCATCTCACAATTGCTGCTATAATAAAGATTATTTTGGGTCTCAAGTGACCAAAATTCAGTTCAAATTTACTTAAGCACAAAAAGGGGGAGTTTTTTGGCTTCTATCTTTGACAAATCCAAGAGTCAGCTGGCAAGAACCCAGAAAAGAGTCTCTTTCCATTTCCTGGTCCTTTCTTCTTTTGTGTGGGTTTTATTTTCTGACAATTGTCCCCAAGTGGTGACAAAGGTATATATCTGATTTCAAAGCCAATAGTTCTGAGATCAAATCCTGCCTACTTAGCACTACCATCACAGAGAGATATGCATGTCTCATAGGCCAATCCAAAGTTCCAAGGAAGGTAATGGAGATCAGCAGGCAAGGGTTGCCTGTGGTCCCCATGCCCTGGACAATAGCCCATCCCTCTGGATTTCCTCAGTGGGTCCCAACAGAGCAGCTGAGCTTTGAGTCAGAGAGAAGAGAACAGGGCAGCTATAAAGATAGCAAGTTCAAAGGCATCAGCTCTGATTTCCTGTGGGACATGCTTTATCCCACCAGCCTGCTTTTTGGAAGGTACAAGAAGATCCTACTGCTCTAGCAATTGGCACTTTCCAATTCAGGAGACTAGACATGAACTGGCTCACTGGTGAGACCTGGGGAATATCTGATATACAAAAGGTGCAAACAACTGTAAGCTTCTGAAAACAATGGCCTCTCCTTTGTTCTCTGACTCAGAGGAGTGGGGAACCATGAAGATTTCAGACTAAGTAAAAATGGTCATGTGCAGATCTTTCAGGACTTGTAGAGGAAGAGACAAAGAACCCACACAAGATTATCTGGAGTGAGGTTTGGTGGTGGCGGCAGCTATTTATTTAGTGCAAATCTCTTTAAAGATTATATTAAATAAACTCTAGCAACATTCATACTTTCAGTTCTACATCAAGTTTTTGTGATTTTTATTTAAATATAAGATTATGGTGGTTTTAAAATAATTATCCCTGAAGTTTTACAAAAATAATGCAGCTATAAAGAACATTATTTTTAAGGCCTCAATTTGAAATGAATTGCAGACTTTCTAGATTTTAGTGCATCACAAGCTACTGATTTCATAAAATTGTACCCACTTTTCAAAGCTTCTATCACCCCATCGAAGCAACCCTTTGGAAAAGAATGAGGCATTTGATTCTCTAATTCTCCATTTATCCAATTATAAGTAGGTTTTCATATATAATCCCCTTAAAAATATTATAAAAGCACTTTCTGCTATGGCTCTAGTATGGATAGAAAATGTTAAAGGCATTAATTTCATTAACTACAGGAAAACTTCAGATTAGAAGATGACGAGAAGCTAAGAAAAATGAAACATTTTCCTGGTGCTTAGTGTGGCCTCAATCGCACTGAAATAGCTAAAATTTTGACAAAACAGATAACCTCCACCTTTAGGGAAAGCTACATATAAAATGAAGGTAATTATTATAGGAATGGAAGACAGTTTTCGAGACACGCAGATACTTAATAAGTTGTTCAAACATTGAGCTATTCATGCCAGAGTGACCATTAAATCCTCAATATTTCTACATAATAAGAGTAGACAAACCTCTAAATTTCACCAGCTTTCATAACTCTCAAGAGTCTCATAAATAATAAATAAAGGTAGGAATGAAGGAAAAGTCAAAATGCTGATTTAAATAAGAAATGTCAATTATGTAAGATGGAAAAAAGAGAATAGGGATAAAATTCGAAATTCTTTTCTTTCCTAAAAATGTTGCTTCTATCCTTTCTAAATACGAGTGTGATACATATATCTAAGAATGTGGCTGCCAGTCTCCAAAATGATCTCCTACTAATCCTTATCTCCTGGTTCACGCCCTTCTACAGTCCCCTCCTAGTACCCTGCTAAAGGTCCAGCTGCTCACTGCACAAAAACCAAAACTCAAGACAAGAGGTTCAAAATACCAGCATGCCAGGAGGATGGCGGACTTCTGTACAAAGGCCATTTCCCTCCACCCCCAGCATGGCCAAAAGGTTTTATAGCAGGTAAGGAGAGGCAGAACAAAGGAAAGGGGAAGTTGGTCAGGCAATTCCTGGGGAAAGGTGCTTCCCAGAGGCGGTTTGTTTACGGGGATAGGAATGAATCGTATAGAGATGTAAAAACTTCTTTCAATTCAGTGTCCTGGAGATTTCCTTTAGGAAACAGGGTCATTGAGCCTGGTATGCACCACCTGGAGTAAACAGAATCATCGAAACTGGTCTGGAGTAAACAGAACCATTGAAACTGGTATGCATAGTAAATGCATAGTAAACACAATCATTAAGGTTTGGTGGGAGGGAAGGGAAGCAAAAAAGAGAAAAGCTTTCAAAACCAAGCTAAACTTCGCTGTTAAATAGAATTATACTAGAGGTTTAAATCTCAAAATAAAAGATACAGTGTCACCCTTACACTCCTTATTTTTCGGGGAAACATGGTAATATGTTTGATTTAATCCAATATATCCTAAATGTTATTTCAACTTGAAAAATATTAAGTAGAGATTTCATATTCTCTTTTGGTATTAATTCTTCAAAATCTGGTGTATATTTTACACTTATAATACGTTTCAATTTGCACTAACCCCATTTCAAGTACTCACCCACATGTGCGTAGTACCTACTATATTAGCTAGCACAGGTACAGACTGTCACCTTTTATGTCCAAGCAAGAGTCAAAATTGCAGAAAAACAATTCACTACAAAAAATGTCAGAAAAGCAGGGAAGACTGATCAGAGGTTTAGCATTTTAGACAAGAGGGCTTCCCTGTCTCTTTATGTCCAAAAGTCTCCTTGATCAGGGTTGACCTAGAGCAGTGTCAACAAAGTGTGTCTGTAAAGAGCCAGATAGCAAATATCTTAGGCTTATCAGGCCACAGTCTCTGTTGCACTCGCTCAACTCTGCTGTTGAAGCGTGAAAACAGATATAGACAGCACATTAAACAAATTGGTGTGGTTATGTTCCAATAAAACTTTATTCATGGACATTGAAATATGAATTTCATATAATGTTCACGTCATGAAATTTTTTTTAAATATTTAAAAACGTGAAAACCTTTTTTAGCTCATGAGCCCTACCAAAACAGGCCATGGGCCGGATTTAACCCATTGGCTATTGGCTATAGTTTGCCAACACCTGACCTAGAGGATGGGGTTAAGTAAGTGAGTGCTAAGAGGCTGTTTTAATTACAGACATTTGTTGAAGATTAAAAACTAGAACTTTGGAGGTTAGAGAAAGAGAAAGTGAAAAGAGCACAGGATTAGTGTCCAGCCGTCTCTGTTGTGACCCTAGTCCTGACATGGATAAGTTCTTGTACAACTGATCTTCTCTAGTCCTCAGCTGCTTTCTGCCAGCTAGGTGATTACCATGGCAACCTAATGAGTCCAACAGTAGCTCACATACTCGCACTGCATTAAATCAAAATTGGTAACATTTTGAGCAGAGTCTGGGCAAATTTATTATCTATAATACAAGAATGGCTTTGTTGAGAAATAAGTAGGGTTACAAAGACTTACAAATAGCTTCAACGTTGGTATAGTAACTTGGAAACAATTCTTACTATAAATAAGTCAATCATCATTATTATCTATGCGTTAGAATAAAAGGAAATTGTATGTGACAGTTCTGGAGCCTAATTCTAATTATTATTTATGTTTTAAATAAATAATAGACGCATATCTTGAACTATTCAAATTTTGACTCTCCACTATAATTAGCCCAAATATGTATACTTGTGCAGTATTTGACATTTCTTATTTTGCCTTATTTTACATTCATTCATGAATCTTCCATTAAATCTCAAGAAGGCCATCGCAACCAAACCTTTAACCTAATGTAAAATAACTACTCGCACAATAAAACCTGAGTCTTCCTTAATGAATTAGATTTCAAAATTAAAGTGTAAATGGAAAACAGTTTGTTGATCCTATTTCCCTATTAAACATTAAGTGATGACTTTGTCCATAATGATCTACTCCAAAAATTTCAACCAAAATAAAAGAAAGCAACAGAATTCGCCACAAGTTTCAAGTTGAATGAAATAGTATGGATTGGCCTCCCTCAAACTATTCTCACCTTCATCCCCTTTCCCTTGACTTTATCATAAAGACTAAAAAGCTAAAGTTGATTTAACTTCCAGTGTTGTTGCAGTTGGCCATATGACAAGGTTCTGGCCATGAGATACAGGGAGAAACCCCCGAATAAAATACTTTACCTGAATAAAAATGAGAGAAGCCCTTTTTCCTTTTCTCCCTGCCTGGAACATGGAAATAATGCCTGGAGGCACAGCAACCACCCTGCAACTCTGGTGACAAAAGCCACTTACTAAGAGTGGCAGAATAGGAAGCTAGAAAGCGCCTGGATCCTTAGACATCATCCCTGAGCTCTGGATAACAACCTGGATTTCCTTCCTTGATATTTCTTGTCTTTTGAGAATAATAAAATTCTTTCCTACTTACACAGCCAATATTTGCCAGGCTTTCTAGGTTTTTCTGTTTTTGCAGCTAATTGTATTTATAACTGATAAACAAATAAAACAAGGTAGGATTTACTTGCTATCTACTACATACTGGTGTTTCTCAAACCAGAGCATAGATCTGAATCACCTGGAATACTTATCCAAATTCAGATCGCTAGGCTCCAGCCCCAAATTTCTGATTCAGTAGGTCTTAGATGGCTCACAAGAAATTGCATTTCTAATAAGTGTCCAGGTGATACATCAAGAACCACCGGATTACACAATAACATTTCAAAACATAACAACATGTAACATAGTATAGCACAGAACTGCATAACACAACATAACTTAATAGAACATAAAATCCTACTTTCCAAGTTCCTATTTCGCCATTGATTTGCTTTTTGAAAAATTAAATTTCTGCACAAGTCCTGACCTCCAGACCAAATACTCCTTAATAATTTGCACTTACAGTGTAAAATAAGTCACAAAAAGATCAATAGATATTATAGTTTTGCTCCTGCCTGAAGCTAGAAGAGAGGGAAAGAGCTGTCTAGCATTTGCCAGGCTAGACTATTTACCATGTCATTTCCTGGCACATAATTATACTGCTTACTGACAACTATTCTACTTTTTGTCCTCCTGTAAATTGTAAATGACAATTTCGAAGCCGTTGGCTGCAAGTTCTGAAAAAGAAACCTTTACAAAGAGAGGGAAGGATAAAATCACAATCAATTTAGAGTGGTTGTGGACAAGCTGGCCCTGAGAAGTATCTTCAAGTTAGCACTCTGTGGGGAAAAAAACAACAGGAATTTCCTGTCCCTTCCTCTTCCCTACCTCCACTTTTACCACCTAGAGTCTCAAAGCATATGATCCACTCAAAAATCCAAATTTCATTGAAATGAGTTAAAAAACCTAGTGCTTGGAAGCCTTTTGCTGATTGCTATTATAGAATAACAGTTGAATTTTATACTTAGGGTGGAAAGAAAAGCTACTATGCCCACATGTTGTTGCCCTACACCCACTGCCTGCCCTTGCCTTCCATGTAATGACATGCTTCGAAATCCATCATAAAGAGCCATCCTATAAGAAAAGCAAATCAGCCATTTTCCAGGTCTAATATTTGGTCTGCTTTGGCTCCCCTCCCTGGTCAAAATAATCCCGCTCTAGTTGCTACCTGTTTTAAGCCATGCTTGGTTAACCTCCTATAGGGAAGATAAACCAGTCTAATTTACCTGTCGATCATACACTCCCCATTGTATCCAGGATCTCGGTGAGTGGGACAAAATAGCTAGCTTGAGTTTACTAACCAAGCTTGGCCAGGCTTCATGGAAATACAGAATTCGGAGACCAGAGCAAAGCTCATTAGTCTTCCTAGAAATGACATCTAAGAACTTGACCTTTTACCACTGCCCAGCTGGAAGAGCTAACAACACATAAGTCCCTGGAACAGACTTTCATGATTGCCTATATTCCTTCAAACATTTGCAGACTTGGTTTTAAATCCTCTTCCGCACCTATTTTAGCCTTCCAACAACTTCTGACTCTGCCATTTCCCAAGAGAAGCCTGAGAATAAGAAACCGAGTATAAAGCCATCTCTCACTATTTCTTCTTCTTGATATAGGTTAGCTTTTCAACTGCAGCCAGAGCTCCTAAGATTCCTTTTCAATCAACCCCAGCCACAGACGTTTGAGGGTACTCCACACAAGGTACTGTGCTGAGGGCACAAATTAGAAGTCAAGTGTTAAACAGGATACACAGAGCATCAGTGCAGAGTGACTATAGAGGAGAAAGTCATCTCAAATGCTGGGCAAGATGTAGAGGGCCTCATAGAGGACATGACCTTGTAGGCATATAGAACATGACTACAATGAGAAACTTCTGAGAAATAGATTGCAGGGCAGGGGAACATCAGGAGCAGGCAGTGAGGTCTAGTGGGAAGAACATGGTTTTTGGGTCAGACAGATCTGGGTTTGAAGCCATTGCCTAGATGTGTGAATTGAGTTACTTCAATGCTCTGGATGCCTCAGTTTCCTTATGTGTGAAGTAGGGGTAATGATACTTCTCTTGAAGGATTGCCCTAAAACTACCATGAAAAAGAGGGTGAGGGTGTAACATTTCAATATAGAACTCAATCAATAGAGTGATTGCTGTTAAAAGCTCTACGGGCCTAACCATGAGGTATAAGAAGAACAACTAGTAGAGCCAGTTTGGTTAAGGTGAAGGTTTTCAAAAAGGACTGCGGGAGACATTCATAGGAAAACTTAGTAAATTAAATCCAGATTTCAGCAGACCTTGAATGGCAGGCCAAAGAGTCTGAACTTGGTTCTAGAGACAACACGAATGTGAAACCTATCAAAAACTTTTTTAGGAAGGAAAGTGACATATGTAAATAAAGTTCATTCCCTCAAATGCCCATCTGCTGCTTTTCGCACATGTTTGGAGAAACCAAAAGTGACATTCAGGTCAGTAGAAGACGTGGGCTCTGGCTCTGGTCTGTTTATATTCCCCCTCAGTGTGGGTTGCAAGGGCTCAGTGGCATAGGCTGGCAGAGACAAAGTCTCCCAGCACTAAGGGTTCTAAACTGATGCAGGGATTTAGACGCAGCCTGGCAAGTTAAGGGCAGGCAGGTAAGTGCATGCACGAAGCAGGCCGGGTGCAGACCATGGAAACCCCACCCAAAAGGGATTCAGGATCAGCATTGCTATTGCCAGATGAGGAAGTAAGCATGCGCTGCCCTATCTTCCAGTGAAGGAGATAAACAAAATTCTGATGTCTGTGGTAATTTTCTCAGTCTTTAAATATTGGGGGCTAATTTAGTTTTCTTTCACAGTACTCTGAGACTAGTCTGAAGAACTGATATATCCATTAGGCTTTCTGTTTACCATCTCCGGGCAAAGCCTCTCAGGGAGGTCTAGCCATCTGTTTCACCTCCTAACTTTACAGGAATCCTCTATAATCACTCTAGATTAAAGACCACAGAAGAAAAGTGTCACCAAATGTATGGCATGGTGCCCTTCAGCCATTCCATGATGCTCCATTATCACGACACTACCATTATTTGGCATTTTTTTCTTTCCAGGAGCTCTGTAACTCAAGAGAGGTCTATAGTTGGTTTTTCATATACCAGGACATAAATAACTGTCCAAACTTCTGATTGTCAGGCAGAGGTGGCATGATTAGTGATTAAGACTTCCATCTCTGAAGTCAGAATGCAAGCGTTTGAATCCCAGCTCCATACTATATCAGCACGTGAAGTTGGGCAAGTTACTTAAGCTCTCAAACCTCAGTTTCCTCACCTGTAAAATGGGCTTGATGACAGCTCCTGAACTCATTGGTTTGTTCTGAGGGAAAATGCATAGTATAGCACATAGCAAGGTGCCTTGCCCATTGTAACTACTAAATAAATATTACCTATTGTTAGCTATTCTTGTTAATTCAGGTAAACCATAACTAAATGGGTCATATTGCTTGTAAAATTTCTTTTGAGCAAAATTGATTCAAAACATTGACAGATGAAAAAGAGAATGACAGTTCCTACGCGTAATTAGGTAGAGAAACACTAGAAGAAGGTGAATTTCTGCAGTGTTAGAAAAAAGTTTGAGGTTACCTATGTGGTGAGATGCTGTCAGGGGCCCTGAAAGAGCTCTCTGTCCACCCCCACACTTCACATTTAGTAATGCATAAAATCTCATTGGCATAGAACAAAGTCTTCCATTCCCGTGTTCAGAAATTTGAGGAGGAGTAAGGCAGTTATTTCGATCCCCACTGGATATAAAAAAGAAAAGGAGAACTAGGAGGCAAACCCCAGAGGATGAATCTTAGCTCCTTCTCAGATCTATGAACAAGGAATGATTTCTTCTTATTTTGGACAATAAATACATTATCTCTTTGGATCTGAGATGATAACTAAGATACATGCCTGATCATTAAGGTTGGGACACAGAGGCCCTTATTCCCACCAAGCAAGATTCTGAATGGCACCTATCATTCAGATAGGGCCCCACTCTCAGAGATTCTGAGTCAGTTGGTTGGGGCACAACTACTTTGGAGAACTGTTTGGCAGTTTCTGATAGAGTAAATATACATCTGCCCTATGATCTAGAAAATCCACTTCTGGGTATACACTCAACTGAAATGAGTGCTCATGTCCACCAGAAGACATGCACAAGAATGTTCATAGCAGCTTCATTCATAGTAACCCCAAAAATGGAAACAACCTAAATGTCCATGTACTCTATAATGGGCAAATGTAGTAGATTCCTGCCATGGAATACTACACAGCAATGGAAGAGAGAAATACTCTGATACATACAACTGTGTGGATGAATCTCACTCATAATGTTGAGTGAAACAAGCCAGAACAAGAGTACCTACTATATGATTCTATTTTTATGAAGATCAAAAACAGGCAGGACTCATCTGAGGACAGAGAGTGGGTGACCCTTGGAGGAAGGTGCTGAATGAGAGATATTCCTCTGAGGTGCTGGGAATGTTCTAAATTTTGATCTGGGTAATGGCAACAGAAGGAGATGCATATGGAAAAATTCATCATGTTGTACACTTAAGACTTTTGCTCTGTGAGTGTGCATTTATTTGCTTGTTTATTTTAAATCTCAATTACAAATAATCTTTAAAAGTCCTCCAAGTGATTCTCATATGTGGCCAGAATCGAGAACCGCTGCCATCAGGCTACCATGTCTGCCAGAGTATGTTCTCCTATCCACACCCAGTTTAGATAGCAGATTTTTGCCATATCATTCCTTGCTCTTATAAAACCACCCATGATATTTCTGAGAGGCTAACAGAGAAAGCATTAAGTGCATCATTTAAAATTCCTAGCAAGGCTATTATCTTCATTAATGCAGCTTTTCTACACTCTGCAATTGCTAATGGGAGTTGAAAACTCTCTTGTCAATCCTTAAATTCTGCAAGTGAGGCCCATATGTCTAAGAAGAAATCTATGGCCTGGTGACTCATCTGATGGTGCCGAATTATCCCAAGCTGTCTCAATCTGAAAAGTGAAGGGAGGGAAGGAAGGGTGGAAGCGTCAGTGCAAAACATAGTGATCAGATATACAGTTCTATTCCAAATTTGCCTCCAAGCTGACCTTAAGCAAATTATTAAAACTCCAAGAGCCTCTGTTTGCTTATCTATAAAATGGGAAAATGAGCTGTGGTTCAAATATTTCACTGAGTATTATTACAAGTATCAAATGAGATTCTGTGTGTGTGTGTGTGTGTTATTAAATGTGCCTGTGAAGTCAAAAGAGAACAAAGCTAGAAATGTACTGATGGATGGTTTTTGTGCTAAAATAATTCCAGCAAAAGACATCTTGTTAACAAGCTACTCTATATACTTTAACATATATTTCACAATTTATCTACCTCCTGCAGGATGTCAAAATAATTGGCCTATAATATTTCTAGAATATAATCAGCCATCTCTAGATTTATTATATGCATATGTATTTGCATAATGATGACTGAATTTACACATCATGCATCTCTCCAGACTTTAGGTTTCCATTACTCTTTTTTTTTTTAATCACAAGTCTCGTTACGAAATGT
Source organism: Rhinolophus hipposideros (assembly GCF_964194185.1). Taxonomy (NCBI): domain Eukaryota; kingdom Metazoa; phylum Chordata; class Mammalia; order Chiroptera; family Rhinolophidae; genus Rhinolophus; species Rhinolophus hipposideros. The sequence goes on from NC_138046.1 coordinate 117,362,454, forward strand.
ATCTCTAGGCATGGTTACGATTTTCTTCAGCATAAACAGAAGCGATGGAAGGGGCATTCGACTGGAGACAGGAGATTAGTAACCACTAATAACAAACTGGGAATTTCTCTTCCATTGGTCAGAGAAGAGATGACTACAGATTTGGTGCCCAATTCTGTCATGGCAGCAACTCCAACCTCAGTAAATTGGCAGAACACTTGAGGCAGAAGCATTGCTGCCACCACCATTTTATCTGTACTTGGAAAAGATTTTACCAATAAAGAAGGTGGCCCCTGTAGATACCAATAGTTGGCACAGCTGATTGGCTATCCCAGAGTCATTCCCAACCCCATTATCCCTTGCTGCCTCACACTACAGAGAGTGGAAAGTCAAATGGCTTCCCGTATTCCCTTGTAGCTTTGGGTTGCTGTATGACTCGGATCCGAGATACAACTGAATTTTTTAGCTTTTTAGCTTTTTTTTGGTCTATAGGTTATATCTCACTAGGAATACATATCTACATACACACACACACACACACACACACACACACACATATACACCATGTTTCCTCGAAAATAAGACCTAGCCGGACCATCACCTCTAATGCGTCTTTTGGAGCAAAAATTAATATAAGAACCGGTCTTATTTTACTATAATATAAGACCTGGTCTAATATAATATAATATAATATAATATAATATAATATAATATAATATAATACCGGGTCTTATATTAATTTTTGCTCCGAAAGACGCATTAGAGCTGATGGTCCAGCTAAGTCTTATTTTGGGGAAAACACGGTATATATATACATATACATGTACATATACATATACATATACATATAGTCAAATTCCTGGGGTTTACAGAGAAAGACAAATACCTTATGATCTCACTTATATGTGGAATCTAAAGAAAAGAATAAATGAATGAACCAATCAGAAACAGTCTCAGAGACATAGAGGAAAAACTGAGGGGTGCTAGATGGGAGTCGGGGTTGGGGATAAGGGGGAAGGTGAGGGGATTAGAAAGCACAATCGGTAACCACAAGATTGCCGTGGGGATACAAAAGTCAATTTGGGGAATGTAATCAATAATGTTGTAAAGATTTTGTAGGGTATCCGATGGACACTTGTCTCATTAGGGAGACCACCTCAGGGATGATGTAGATGCCTGATCACAGCAGTGTACACCTGAAGCTGAAGCTGAACAATAATGAATGTCAATTACAACTTTATATATATATTTACAAGAAGTGGAGTTCAGCATTAGGAATAGAGGCAGTGGAAATGCAATGGCTGTGTGCGATGTCAGAGCGGTAGTAGATAGGGGAGGGGGGTTGTCACTGTGTGAAGGATATAAATGATAAATGTCTGTTACATTGTTTTGTACACCTGAAACTAATAAAAAATGTTTTAAAAATTACTGGTGTTTAGAATCATTTGAAATATTTCTTTTCTCTGTTGTTTTGACACTAACTTACTATAACTTTAGGTTTGTTTTATTTTGTTTTTTATTTTTAGGAAACTCTTTTTAAATTTAATTTTCTTTAAAGCTATGTAAAATATTTACATGACTCCAAAGTCAAATCTAAAAAATGTGGAATATCAGAAAGCCTAATTTCTATCCCTATCTCCTCTACTTTGTTTCCTCCTTTCTCCTATGGGTAGCTCTTTTTTAAATTTTTGGCTTATTTTTTCCACTTTATTTTCACTTTTTATTTTTAAATAATTTTAGATTTACAGAAAATTGCAAAGATAATACAGAGTTCTTGTATACCTTTCGTCCAGCTTTCCCTAATGTTATATCTTATTCAACCATGACAGATTTGTCAAAAATAAGAAATTAACATTGGACAATACTATTAACTGAAATACTATTAACTGAAATACAGATTTCATTATACTCTTGTTTTCCCACTAATGTCTGTTTTCTGGACCAGGATCCTATCCAGGATCTTGCATTATACTAGTTGTCATGACTCCTTAGCCTTCTCCAATCTGAGATGGTTTGCCAATTTTTCTTTGTCTCTCATGATTTTGACACCTTTGAAAAGGACTGGCCAGTTATATATTGTCTGTTAATTTGAGTTTGAAAGATATTTCTTTATGGTTAAATTCAGGTTACGCATTTTTTTTTTTTTTTGGCAAGAAAACCATAGAAATGATGATGTGCCCTTCTCAGTGCATCATATCAGAAGGCACATGACATTAATTAACTCCATTACCAATGAAGTTAACTTGGTCCTGATGATGTCTGCCAGGTTTCTCCACTGCAAACTTACTATTTTTCCTTTTGTAATTACTGACTATTTGCTGTAAAATACACTTAAGCTAGGCAAATATCATATTTCTGCTTAAATTTTAATCCATCAATTTTAATATCCATTAATAATTCTTGACTAAAACAATTATTTGTGTAGCATTTGCCAAATGGCGATTTTTTCATTTCCAGCATTCTTTCTGTTTATTATTGAAATTCTATTTTTAAAAAAAGTTTTCTTTTTTCTACATTTATTATTTTACTCAATTATTTATTTTTATCAGTATGGATTCATGGGTATTTATCTTATTCTATAGGTTATAATCCTTTACTATCATTATTTGTTTTGATGCTCATATTTTCCCAGATTTGACCATTGACAGCTCCTTCAAGTTTACTACCATGTCCTTTCAACACATCCCTATGTTTTTTTAGCACTTTAATTTCTGATACCACAAGATGTTTTAGACTCTTCCTGTATTTTCCCTGTCCCAATCCTGAAATCAGCCATTTCTCTAAGGATTCCTGGTTTCTTTTATTGGACAATGGTATTTTAAAACCAAGATTTGGGCACTATGTATGCTCCTTGCTACTACGGTGTCATTGAACTTCATCAAAACTAATTTGTTTTGTTCTGCAAAAGATACTGCTAAGCTATTGAAAAGATAATATACAACATTAACAAAATGAACGATAAAAATCATATAATTATCTCAGTAGATGCAGAAAAAGCATTTTGCAAAATTTAACAGCCATTTTTGATAAAAACTCTCAATAAAATGGGTTATTGCATATTTGAAATTTGTTAAGAAAGCAAATCTTAAAAGTTCTCAACACAAAAAAAATTGTTAAGTTTTGTAGGGACTGATGGTAACTACTTATTGCAGTGATCATTTTGTAATGTATACAAATGTCAGATTATTATGTTATATACCTGAAACTATGTCAAATTATATTTCAGTTTAAATAATTTACACATGCACACACACGAAAATGAAAAGACATGCCACAGGTTGGGAGAAAATATGTCTAAAACACACACCTTATAAAGAACTTGTTCCCAGCGTATTAAAAAAAAAAAAAAAACCTCAAATCTCAACAGTAAGAAAACAAACAACCCAATTAAAACTGGGCAAAGAATTTGAACAGACACTTCACCAAAGAAGATACATGGTGGCAAACAATCATATGAAAATATGCTCAACATTGTTAGTCAGTTGAATATATAAATTCAGCCACAATGAAATACTACTATACACCTATTGAATGGCCAAAATTAAAAAACAAATACTGATAGTACCAAGCACTGGCAAGGATACAGAACAACTAGAACTCTCATATTTTGCTGGAGGGGGGGAAATGGCATGGAAAACAATTTGGCAGTTTCTCATAAAGTTAAACATACATTTAACACACAACTCAGCAATCCCACTTCTAGGAATTTACCCAAGAGTAATACAAACTTATGTTCACACAAAAACCTTACATAAATGTTTATATTGGCCTTATTCATAAGCACCAAAAACTGCAAACAACCCAAATATCCTTCATTGGAAAATATATAAACAAACTGGCACACTTACTGTCATGCGGGGTCTCTGGTCCTGCTCCCCACATAAGAACGTAGAATATGGTGAGGCCAAAAAGGAACACCCATGGAGCCATGGATGGGGGTTTGTACCACTATAGTCTCGCTGGTGGTTGTGTTGGAGACACAGGAAGTAGGAGCCACACAATGCACAATCCGCTGTCCGCTTCTCTGCCAACCAACCCCCTTGCCAGTCTAGCCACAGTAGTTATATTAGTGGCCAATGGCTAACCGGCAATAAGTGATAGCCACCCAGCCACAGCAGATGGCCATCTGATTACAGCTAATGGCCATCTAATAACCGAGCCAGCACCTTTCTATGTGAGGCCGAGAGCCTGGAAACTGTTCTCTGGGACTCTGTCCCCACACTCATACAATGAAATCCACTTAGCAATAAAATGGAATAAATGATACATGCAACAACATGGATGAATGTTTTATCAAATGCATTATGCCAGCTGAAAGAAGCCAGACACAAAAGGCTACATCTTGTAGGATTCTATTGACATCACATTCTAGAAAAGGCAAAACTATAGGGACAAAAAGCAGATCAGTGTTTACCAGGAGTCGAGATTAGGGAGCAGGATAATTACAGAAGGGCACCAGGGAACTTTTGGGATTAATGGAAATGTTCTATATCTTGCTTGTCATGGTAGTTACATAACTATTAGATGTAACATGTCACGGTGGTTACATGCATTTGTCAGATTTCATAGACCTATATACTAAAAAGAATGAATTTTCCTATACATAATTTTTTCTTCGGTAAAAAAGAAAGAAAAAGCAGGAAGGAAGGCAGACAAGAAATTCAAATCACATCTCTGAAACTGCAGATTATCTATGTCTTGATAAATGCTGCCCACAACACTTAATAGGGCGCCATTTAAATTTTCTATAGCTTTTTGTGTTTTTGTGATCATAGGCCTGGAAATAGCCATGAAACATCATGTGAATAAAGTACCTTGTACATTTGGAACGGGGTTTTACAAGAAAAGATGAGAAAAGCAGCTATTCTACACTGATAAAAGGTATAAGAAGTAAATCATGGTAAGAGGCTTAAAGGCCTGACTGAGCTCTGGAAATCTTAATTTAAGAGACACAGGTGGGCCAGTTACTCCCTTTAAATAAAAGGCAGAAAATCTTCCCCAGCTTTGTTCAAGTCAGTGAGTCATTTTGAGTGAATCTGTTCAGAACAATTCCTCAAGGCAGCAGGCATCACTCATTACTGTGGTGGGGAAGAGGTGACAGTGGCCTGCTCTGAATAAGAGCTTTCTTTTCTGTCCCCCTCTAAACCTGAAGTCAGGTATGTTTTCATCCTAATGTCCTTCTCCCCTCTTCCAATCAAACCCATATCACCTTCTTCATCCCTTACAGTCATTCTGTACTAATTACTCCAGGAGTCTGCAAACAGAGGCCCAGGGACCAAATCCAACCCTATTAGATGTATGTTTTTATACAAACTGTGAGTGAAGAGAGGGTTGTTTTTTCTTTACATTTTTTAATTGTTAAAAAATTAAAAGAATATTTCATAAAATATGAAAATTATGTGAAATTTGAATTTCAGTGTTCATAAATAAAGTTTTATTGGAACACAGCCATGCTTGTTTGTTTCTGTATTGTCTATGACTACTTTATTGCCTATGACAACTACAACAGCAGAGTTGATCAGCTGCAAAAAAAGACCATATGACTCGCAAAGCCTCAAATATTTACTATCTGGCCCTCTATAGAAAAAGTTTGCTGACCCCTAATTTAGGTGTTTTCATTCTTTTGCCTTTATGTTGATGTCTAGTCTATAAGTTTATAAAAAGGCAGGCCCAGCAGGATCCTTTGCACACTATCTCCTGTCTCTATGACATCATAACAAATTGTGCTCTTACATAATACTTTTAGCTGCTACTAAGCAGAATAAAAGCATGTAACATTGCAGTAGGAAAAGAAATAATTTGAGGAAAACAGTGGATTCCTTTTTTCTAAAGCTATCTACTTAAATATTCCATAGTTAACAGTATTCCGCTATTAAATGAAATTACTAGATTCCAAAACAGTAACTAATCACTAATTATCACAATATCTGGTCACTCAACTCAAAAAAAAATCTGCCAGTCGTAGTTCCAGTCAAGATAGTGGAAAGGTAAATGCTGGAATGCCTTCTCCCATGACAACATTAAAACAAGTAAATCATAGAACAATCTGAAGACTAGCTAAACAGAAGTCCTAAGGCTATGAAAAGAAGCCATGTTGAGACTGGAAGGAGGGGCAGAGATGAGAAACGGGCTGATTCCACACCCACGTGTGGCAGTTGACAATTGGGAGAGATATCTCGGCCCCAGAGGCCCCTCTGAGGAGTGAGAGGTCCCAGCCCAACATCGAACTCTCCAGCCCAGAGCACTGGTGCTGGAAAGAGGATCCTTCACAACACTTGGCTGTGAAAATCAGTGGGGATTCAGACCATTAGGGTGAGACAGAAGGCTGCTGGAGACTCAAGCATCCTCTTAAAGGGCCCACGCACAGACACTCTCACTCCCAGGCACTCCTCCTGGGCTCTACTGAGAGATAGCAGCTCAGGAGACACCAAAGACATACGGGAAGAGACTTAGTTGTATGGCTTCAAGGCGAGGGCTAGAAGGATGGCTAACTATATCCTTCTGTTGAGCTATCCCGTGCAGCTACCTGGCAAGTAACATCTTTCCTGCATTGAGCCCTCCCCAAACATGGCCAAATCTGAATTGGCATTGGTCTGGTGAACAGCAGTCTCCACAACTTGTTAACTCCCTGGGACCCTGCCCCACCCAACTTGCATATTGCCTGAAGCTTTTTCAGTGACTGAGCCTTACTGGCAGCTGGCAAGTGGCACCAGGTCTCAGGGTGCCCTATGCATTTTGCTGAGCTGACGCAAGCACTGTACTAGTGGCAGCTAGCCTCAGTTTGCAGCATGGCTTCTCCCACACACACCAGGTCCAGCACAGGCCACTGCCAACTACAGATTGCTTTGTAGCTCCTACCAGATAGCCGTGGGCCAGTCACAGGCAGCATCTGACATTGGCCAGCATGAGAGCCCCTCCCAAGAGGCCCCAGAAACAACACGTGCAGTGACCAGCTTTAGACCACAACAGAGCACTATCCATTTAGCCCAACAAGTGGCACACCCAAAGAGTGGTCTTGGCAGGCACCAGAGCCTATTGGGACAAATTGTGTTTTGTGAGGTCAGCCCATACACAGCAGCTCATACACTGTGGTCATGGCCGATTCACATAACCAGTCAGCTTGATGATCAATCTCACCCACTGATGTAACAACAGCAATTAAGACTCAACTACAACAGGAGGGCACACAAAACCCACACAAGGGACATTCCTGGAGCACCTGGCTCAGGTGCTCAGGGACACTGCACCACTGGGTCCCAGAGGACACTTACTACATAAGTGTACCCTGCCAAGACTGGGAGACATAGCAGAGCTAAGAAAAATGTCCAAAATGAAAGAACAGAGCAAAACTCCAGAAAAAGAACCAAACGAAATGTTGGCAAGCAATGTACCAGATACAGAGTTCAAAACACTGATTATAAGTCTGCTCAAGGAATTTAGTGAGAACTTCAATGAGATAGTAAGCATTTAAACAAACAAAAAAAAAGGACCATAACAAAGAATCAGTCAAAAATTAAGAATACAATAATGGAAATGAAGAATACACTAGAAGGAATCAATGGCAGATTAGATGAAGCAGAGGATTTAATCAGCAATTTGAAAGACAAGGTAGCAGAAAACACCTAATCAGAACAGAAAAAAGAATCAACAAAAAATGAGGATAGTTTAAGGAATCTCTGGAATATCAAGTATAACAACATTTGCATCATAGGGATACCAGAAGGAGAAGAGAGAGAGCAAGGAATTGAGAACCTATTTGAAGAAATAATGACTGAAAACTTCCCTAACCTGCTGAAGGAAATAGACATACAAGCCCAGGAAGCCCAGAATCCCAAACAAGATGAACCCAAACAGGCCCACACAAGACACATTATAATTAAAATACCAAAGTTAAAGACAAAGAGAGACTCTTAAAAGCAGCAAGAGGAAGTAGTTAGTTAACTACAGGGGAGCTCCCATAGACTGTCAGCTGATTTCTCAACAGAAACTTTGCAGGTCAGAAGGGATTGGAAGGAAATATTCAAAGTGCTGAAAAGCCAGGACCAACAACCAAGACTACTCTACCCAGTAAGACTATCATTTAAAATTGAAGGAGATAAAGAGCTTCCCACACAATAAATGGCTAAAGGAGTTCATTACCACTAAACCAGCATTACAAGAAATGTTTAAGGGACTTCTTTAAGAAGAAAAAGGGAGGGGGGAGAGAACATAAATATAAATAATATACCTATCACTAATCACTTTAAATGTAAAGGGATTAAATGCTCCCATCAAAAGACATAGGGTAGCTGAATGGATTAAAAAGCAAGACCCATACATATGCTGTCTACAAGAGACCCATGTCAGATCAAAAGACACACAGAGACTGAAAGTAAAGGAATGGATAAAGATATTTCATGCAAATGGAAACAAGACAATCTGGAGTAGCAATACTTTTATCAGACAAAATAGACTTTAAAGCAAAGGCTATAATAAGAGACAAAGAAAGACATTTCATAATGATAAAGATATCAATCCATCAAGAGGATATAACCCTTGTAAACATTTATTAAATCTAACATAGGAGCACCTAAATATATAAAGCAAATATTGACAGACATAAAGGGAGGGATTGACAGTAATACAGTTATAGTAGGGGACTTCAACACCCCATTAGCATCAATGGATAGATCTTCCAGAAAGAAAATCAACAAGGAAAAAGCAGCCTTAAATGACACATTAGAACAGATAGTTTAATTGATATTTTTAGAACATTCAACTTCAAAGCAGCAGAATACACATTCTTTCCAAGTGCACATGAAACAATTTCCAAGATAGACCACATATTAGGCCACAAAACAAGTCTCAATAAATTTAAGAAGATTGAAATCATATCAAGCATCTTCTCTGACCACAATGGTATGAAACTAGAAACCAATTATGAGAAAAAAGCTGAAAAACACACAAACACATGGAGGTTAAATAACATGCTACTAAGCAATGAATGGGTTAACAATGAGATCAAGGAAGAAATGAAAAGATACCTTGAGATAAATGAAAATGAAAACTCAATGACCCAAAATCTGTGGGACATAGCGAAAGCAGTCTTAAGAAGGAAATTCATAGAAATACAGGTTTAACTCACGAAACAAGAAAAATTTCAAACAAACAATCTAACTTACACCTAAAGGAACTAGAAAAAGAACAGCAAACAAAGTCCAAAGTGAGGGAAATAATAAAGATCAAAGCAGAAATAAACAGAAAAGAGTCTAAGAAAAACAGTAAAAAAGATCAATGTAACCAACAGCTGGTTCTTTGAAAAGAAAAACAAAACAAAATTAATAAACCTTTAACCAGACTCATCAATGAAAAAAAAAAGGACTCAAATAAATAAATCCGAAATGAAATAGGAAAAGTGACAACTGACACTACAGAAAGACAAAGAAAATACTATGAACAATTATATGCCAACAAATTGGACAATCTGGAAGAAATGAATAAATTCCTAGAAACATACACTCTTCCAAGACTAAATCAAGAAGTAACAGAAAATCTAAGCAGACTGACTACTACTAATGAAATTGAGTCAGTAATAAAAAAAGAAAAACTACCAACAAACAAAAGTCCTAGACCAGATGGCTTCACAGGTGAATTTTACTAAACATTCAAAGAAGAATTAATACCTATTCTTTTCAAACTATTCCAAAGAATTCAAGAGGTAGGCTCCCAAGCACAATTTACAAGGCCACCATTACCCTGAATCCAAAACCAAAGACATTACAAAAAAGAGAAAATTATAGGCCAATATCCCTAATGAACAGGTGCTCAACAAAATATTAACAAACCAAATTCAGCAATACATTAAGAAGATCATACACCACGATCAAGTGGGATTTATTCCTGGTATGCATGGTTGGTTCAATATTCGTGAATCAATAACATGATATACCACATAAAAGGAAAGATCAAAATGATATGATCATAACAATAGATGCAGAAAAAGCATTTCACAAAAATCCAACATCCATTTATGATAAAAATTCTCAGCAAAGTGGGACTAGAGGGAACATACCTCAACATAATAAAGGCCATATATGAAAAACCCACAGCTAACATCATACTCAACAGTGAAAAGTTAAAAGCATTTTTCTTAAAATCAGGAACAAAACAAGGATGTCCACTTTCACTACTTTTATTCAACATAGTGTTGGAAGTCCTAGCCACAGCAATCAAAGAAGAAAAAGAAATAAAAGGCATCCAAATTGGAAAGGAAGAAATAAAAATGTCATTATTTGCAGATGAGATATTATATACAGAGAGACCTAAAAATTCTACCAAAAAAATGATTAGAATTGATAAATGAATTCAGTAAAGTAGCAGGATACAAAATTAATATTCAGAATCGGTTGCATTTTATACACCAATAATGAACAATCAAAAAGAGAAATTAAGAAAACAATCCAATTTACAATTGCATCAAAAATAAATAAATAAAATACCTAGGAATAAATTTAACCAAGGAAGTAAAAGACCTGTACTTGGAAAATTATAAGACATTGAAGAAAGAAATTGAAGAAGATACAAATAAATGAAAGCTCATAGGAAGAATTAAGATCATTAAAATGTCCGTACTACCCAAAGCAATCTATAGACTCAGTGCAACCCTATCAAAATAACAATGGCATTTTTCACAGAATTAAAACATATAATCCTAAAATTTATATGGAATCACAGAAGACCCCCAAACAGCCACAACAATCTTGAGAAAGAAGAACTAAGTTGGAGGTATCACTCTACCTGATATAAAAACTATAGTACAAGGCTATAGTAATCAAAACAGCATGGCACTGACATAAAAGCAGACATATAGATCAATGGAAAAGAACAGAGAGCCCAGAAATAAAGACATGCCTACATGGCTAATTAATCTATAACAAAGGAGGCAAGAATATAAATGGGGTAAAGACACCCTATTCAATAAACAGTGTTGGGAAAACTGTACAGATAGTTGCAAAAAATGAAACTAGACCACCTTATTACAACATATACAAAAATAAACTCAAAAGTGGATTAAAGACTTAAATATAAGACCTGAAACCACAAAACTCCTAGAAAAAAACAGGCAGCAAACTCTCTGACTTTGCTCATAGTAATATTTTTCCTGATATATCTCTCTAAGCAAGGAAAATAAAAGAAAAAAATAAACAAATGAGACTACATCAAAACTAAACAGTTTTTGCACAGCAAAGAAAACCATCAACAAAACAAAAAGACAACCTACTGAATAGGAGAAGATATTCACCAATGATACATTCAATAAGGGGTTAATATCCAAAATTAATGAAGAACTCATACAACACCAAAAAAACAAACAATCCAATTGAAAAATGGGCAAAAATCCTGCATAAACATTTCTCCAAAGAAAACATACAGACGGCCAATAGACATATGAAAATATGCTCAATGTCACTAATCACCAGAGAAATGCAAATTAAAACCACAATGAGATATCATTTCACACCTGTCAGAATGGCTGTCATCAATAAATCAACAAATAACAAGCGTTGGAAAGGATGTGGAGAAAAGGGAACCTTTGTGCACTGTTGGGGGGATTGCAGATTGGTGCAGCCACTATGGAAAACAGTGTGGAGCTTCCTCAAAAAGTTAAAAATAGAACTACCATATGACCAAGCAATTCCATTTTTGGGTACTTATCTGAAGAAATCCAAAACACTAATTTGAAAAAACATATGCACCCCTACATTCATTGCAGTATTATTTACAATAGCTAAGATGTGGAAGCAACCTAACATAAGATATGGAAGCAGACCATCAATAGACTATTGGATAAAGAAGATGTGGTACATATATACAATGGACTATTACTTGGCCTTAAAAAAGAATGAAATCTTGCCATTTCTGACAACACGGATGGACCTAGAAGGTATTATGCTAAGTGAAATAAGTCAGACAGAGAAAGACAAATACTATATGATCTCACATATAGAATCTAAAGAACAAAATAAACAAACAAAACAGAAACAGACTCATAGATACAGAGAACAAACTGATAGTTGCCGGTAAGGATGGAGGTTTGGAGGCTGGGTAGAAAAGGTGAAGGGATTAAGAAGTACAAATTGATAGTTACAAAATAGTCATGGGGATGTAAAATACAGCATAGAAAATATAGTCAATAATATTGTAATAACTATGTATGGTACGATGTGGAGATCATTTCATGAATTATATAAATGTCTAACCACTATGCTGTATACCTGAAACTAATATAAAATAATATATTTTTCTTAATTAAAGTTTATTGGGGTGACGAATATAAAATAATATTGAATGCCAACTGTAACTGAAATAAAACAAAATAAAATGAAACAATAAAAAAATACCAAAAAAAGAGCATTTACCAATCTATCAACTCTACAAGTTACATTGTCTTTCCAATATAAGTATAAATGCAACTATCATATCCAGAATTGTGATGGCAAGTTATATTGATTGTGGGCATTTGTCTACTTGACTGTATATATTCTAGAGTTGCTCATATTTTCTTTTGACATTAATCAAATTTTGAGGCCAAATGATACAGCAAAAAGAGTGCTGGACCTGCAATAAGATTTAAAGTCCACAATTTTGCATTTAAATCATGGTTATACCACTTACATTGGATGAATGTCCTAACATCTTATAGCCCTGATTTCCTTATCTATAAAATGAGAATAAAAAACACTCATCATAGGACTTCTAATTATGTGAAAGCATCATGCTTCTGTTATGATGATGATGATATGGTTCGTTCTATATTGTGGTCACCTTCCTTTACACTCCTTCAACCTCACTAAAATTACTTCTCTGCTATTGGGAAAGCCAAAGCCAGTCTCCTAAGTAAGAGGTTTTCTCAACCACTGTGGCCAGCAAATTGTTAAAAAATCAGTGGTTTAAACTTTTTGACTAATTGTTCTTATAAACTCAATTGACTGATGTTTGGCCCTTAAGCAAACAAAGACTAAACAGTTTAACATTGCTTTTTTTCTGTGCTTAGGAAAATAGTTTCATTTTCAATTAGCAGGATCAAAGATATTTCACTAATAAGAATTGATGATCAATTAATTATGAGCTGCACTGCTGTAAGAAGAAAATATTCACTTCCTCTCCACAGTCGTCTTATCACTCAAAAAACATTGGAGGTGCATCATTAAATACAGGAACGAAGATGCGATCTCATGAGTTCTGAAGGAACAATATAAATGTAATTAACCGTTTCCATGGAAAATGTATCTATTAAGAGCCATAAAGGGACAAAAACAATTGGCTCTGGATACCATTATGAATAATGTCAACTCCTATGTACTTGAGTGCCAATTTGATTGATGTTGAAAAACAATGTGATATTTTTATATTCAGAAAATTCACCTCTCTACTTAAAGGACTCTTCAAAGGGTTTCTTTGATTACTGATTATTTCTGAAATCTATTGCTGGAGAACTAATACAATGAACTTCGGTTTGCCACAGACACAGATCTAAGGCTGTAAGAAATAGGAACTACTTGAGCCTATGCTTCCTGTTGAAGACTAAGAGTCCTAGATGGAAAGGCTAAGTTAAGAATGGCAGGCAGAGGCAGGACAAATTGGGAGGCCAGTCAAAATGGCCAGTCAAATGGCAATCAATTTCCCTACAACCTTCCCTATCACCTTCGGCTAATCCATTTCCAAGCCAAATATCTGTGATGAGTTCATTTATCCATTCAATAACCATTCCCTGGATGCCTACTGTGTACCAGGCCTTGTGCTAGGCACTAGGGATTTAATAGCACTGAACTGGGGATCAGAGGCCTGAGTTCTAGTTGTAAATCTAACACTAACTAGTTGCATGAAATGGGCTAGTGTTGCTTTATGAGCCAGGTTTTGAGTTCACAGATATTCTCTCTCCATTCTAATGCAATTCTCTAAGCATGCCTCCTGAGTTTTCTTGGCCCATGTCAGGAGGATCTGTTTCTTCTAATAAGGCAGTGATTGAAAGATTCAGAATTCTAAGACACTGGTTAGAAGGGTGGTTGCTTTTTTTGAAAACAATCTCTTTTATTCTTTTGAAGATTATATGCAATGAGAATCTGATGCTACTCAAAATCTGTTGGCCATCTGCTTGTGAGGTTTCTTTGCTTTAATTATCTCCTATGATCCAGCAATAAAGACTCCAACCCAAACAAGGTCACGCTCCTTCGAATGAGTCTTGGCCTCAGACAAAGAGATCGTTTTGCTCTTGAATACCTGAGATGATTAAGAAGAAAGACTTCTGTTTACAATAGCCAAGATATGGAAGCAACCTAAGTGCCCATCCATAGACCATTGGATAAAGAAGGTACATATATACAATGGAATATTACTCAGCAACAAAAAAAGAATGAAATCTTACCATTTGTAACAACATGGATGGACCTAGAGGGTATTAAGTTCAGTGAAATAAGTCAGACCGAGAAAGACAAATACCATATGATCTCACTTATATGTGGAATCTAAAGAACAACATAAACGAACAAACAACAGAAACAGACTCATGGATACAGAGAACAAGCTGATGGTTGCCAGATGGGAGCGGGGTTGAGGGGCTGGGTGGAAAAGGTAAAGGGATTAAGAAAGTACAAATTAGTGGTTACAAAAATAGTCATGGGAATGTAAAGTACAGCATAGGGAATATAATCAATAACGTGGTAATAGCTATGTATAGTGCCAGGTGGGGACTAATCAGGGTGATCACTTTGTAAATTATATAAATGTGTAACCACTATGCTGTACACCTGAAACTAACATAAAATAATATTGAATGTTAACTTTAATTGAAATGAATAAATAAACAAATAAATAAATAAGAATAAAGGCCTCTGAAAGAAAAAAAGCAACCTCTGATATCCAAAACTAATCTGCTGTTCACAACTGGCCCTCAATATTTTTATAAGCTCATCTGATACTTTCAGCCAGGCCATTTTTGTTCTCCTGTTGGACATAAACGAATTCATAGAACACCAGTCTCAAACAAGATTACTCTAAGTTTATGATAAAATGAAACAGAACAAGACCACTTAGCAAATTTGTTTAAGCACAAACAAAAACAAGGTCACTGTGCCACAGACAAGATACCCACTCATAGAATTGTCATCACTTTCTGACAGCATCCAATCTAGATTACACTCCTGCTTTCTTAGACTCTCCTCTAACTCAACAAACTGAGGCCCAAATCCTGTAATATGTTTTTCTAACACCCCTTAATGAGGATGTCCCATGGTTCACTGCAATAAGTAATAAACACAACTTATTTAACCAAATGTGCTTCCAATGGTCTTTGGCTAAAGGGCATTGTCATCTCCAAATTCAACTTTTCCTCTTCCATTGGAGATAGCAGGAGCCAGGCTGATAGAAATATTACAAAGGTACAAACATACAAAAATTCTCAACAAGCTATAATGACCTGGCAGAATAACCCTGCACTCCAGTTCCTGTAACTTTTGTATCTTTTATTCAATCATCTTTTGGAAATAGAATCTCCCAAGCCTGATCTATAAAAAGAGGAAATTGAACTAGAAGGGAATTTCCCAAACTGTGTTCTTTGGGAAGGCAGTGTCCTTCAAATGCTGATAGATATTTCTAGAAAGGATTCTGTGGGAAAATGAGTTTGCAAAACTATATTCTAGAGTAAATCCACTCTTATAGCTCTAGTTCCAGCTCTCCAAGCTACTTTGAGAGTCACTTAAACCTACCTTTACTTAAATTAAATCTCAGTTCCTTATCTGCAAAATAATTCTTATAATATGTCCAGCTCATTTCCCACATGTTGGGGAGCAAATGAAAAATGTGACAGAAAAGTATTTCAAAAACAGGAGAGCACTCTGTCCAGGTAAGACATGAAGGCAGCACTGAATCCATTGAAGAGATCCTTAAGGGCAAAAGCCTAGTCCAGAAATCAGGTCAGGAGGATGCGTGTGTGAACTAGAGCTAGCAGTGCAGAAAGGGAAGCTGGGTATTCCAGGGCTATGGCTTGGTGACAAACCACCCCAACACTTGCATAAAACAACCATTTATTATGTTCACAGAGTCTGTAGGTCAGAAATTTGAAAAGGGCATTATGGGGATGGCTTGTCTCTGCTCTGAAATGTCTGGGACCTCAGCTGGGAAGTTTCAAAGTCTGGAACTGACTCAGTGACTGGGGTTACGTTTATCTTGAAGGCTTCTTCACTAACACGTCTGGTGGTTAAGGATAGCTATTAGCTGAAACACACATGGCCTCTCCACGTGGTCTCTCCACATAGACAAGTTTGAGCTTCTTCACAGCATGGTGGCCAGGCTCTAAGAGAGCAACAGGGAAGTGTATGGCATGTTTATGACCTATCCCAGAAGTCACACAGTGTCACTTCTGCCATACTTTAATGGTCAAGGCAGTCACAAAGGTTCACCTGGTTCAAGGGGAAAGGACCTAGACCGTACCACCCAATGGGAGGAGTGTCAAGGTCACACTATAAAAAGAGCATGTGGGATGGGAAACATTGTTGTGACCATCTTTGGAAAATTAAGCCTGATCTATAAAAAGAGGATCTACTCTGTGGCAAATACAAAGTTGATGAAGGAAAATGGATTCCTGGAGCCTGGCTGGAGGAAGAAGAAGAAGAAGGAATCAAGGATTTTCCCAGATTTCAAGTCTATTTTTCGTGGGGGGAAAAAAATAACCACAAAAGGAAAAGCTGAGTCAGAGATAGTTTGGGGGAAAAGATTATTTCAAAAGATGTTGCCAGTGGCTCTGCCCTTTCAGTGTGGAGAAGATCTGAGCATGTTTATTTGCAGAGATAATAGAGCCAAGAGGAAATCTAAAGATAGAAAACGGAGGAGGGAAAATTAATAGAACAAGAATCTGGAGGAGACAAATATGACCAAATACTCAGGTCGAGGTTTAATTTCACAAGGAGAAATTCTATTTCTCTGCAACAAGAGGAAATAAAAGGAGAGGATGGAAAAAATAGAGCAGAAGTCTGAGACAGACAAGACATTTAAAGTGGAGAGAAGGGAAAATGGCAGATGTCAAACTGAATGGCCTATCTTTGCAGGGAAATAAGCGGTAAGAAAATATTGAAATTAAGATGAGATGTCATAAGGCCCATAAGGAATAGGAATGACTAGGCAAGAAATTGAATAATACATCTATAAGATATGACTCAAGTATTTCTTATTTTTGAAAGAAGTTGAAAGAATGACAAAATAATGATTGTTGTTGATGCTGCATGATGGAAATAAAGAAATTTATTACACTGTTTTCACTAATTAAGTGTATGTTTGAAATTTTCATAATAAAATACTTAAAATTAAAAAAACATTAAATAATTACTTATTATCTGTTTTTTAAAAGAAATTAGTAATGTTTCATTTTCATTTATGGGTTGTCAATAAAAAAATGTTTCCCTCAAGTCAATGGCTCTCAATGGAGAAAGGATGATCTATTTGTCTCACACATATTACTGTCCTAAATAAAAGTTCAATCAATTCAAATGTTCCCAGAAAATCCTCTGCCTAATGCTTTTTAAAATGCCTATTACATACCTTAGTCAAGTTCCGAAATAATTTTCTTTATTTCCCTTGAGGACATTATTGCTTTTTGTTGAAGTAAAAAAAAAAAAAAGCGTTTTGGTTTCTTTTTTATTATTTTTACTTAAAACAAGTTGGTTGCAAGTTAGATTCTATTCTGTCCTCTCTATAGCAATACCCAAGTGAAGAATATAATAAGGTATCCAATCTTGCTAGATTTCTTTCTTGGCATTGAGAAAACATTGAGCTGGCAAAATAAATAGCTCAAATCTCAGAAACATATTCAAGGGATATGGTATCCTATATGCTTCATAACCTTAATCATCAACTCATTTATATTCTTGGGGATTGAAGAAAACATATTAAGAAAGGATATTCTTGCCCTGTACAAAATTGTCACAGTCAGCTAGCAAGGAAGATTGAAGACTAAAGAAATATCCATGAAACAGCCACTTGGTTTCCTGAAGCATGTCGGTGATACTCAGAATCCATCAAGTTCATGGTTCCATGTCTTGGATTGTGAAAAGTGACTAGGTAATGTGCATTATTTTGACCTTCAGTCAATATCTCTTTTCTGCATGATATGGGAATAATGAATTGTCATAAATAGCACGTGGCTCAAACCAATATTCTGAGAAAACAGCTGGTAGGTTTTAGAAATTAGATAGCAAGCAACTCAAAACCTTCAGACGATTTTTTTTTTTTGAGATACTGCAAGTATCTTAAAAATAGAATAGCCTAGTTTTTTAGCTTTAGCTCTTACCAAACTATCCATACGATGACCAGGCTCCTACTCAGGTAAGAAGCACTAGAATGACGAGCTTAAGAAATACAGTGGATGAAAAATTTGAACAGGATCGAGGGAGGGAAAGAGAAGAGCAGGGAGATTAATGAAAGGGAAGACTCAAAAGCAAGAACTCAAGGTCTCAGAGGCAAAAGACCCCATGACTCCCTTGCTGAGGGGTCAAATTATTTCATTCATATCAGGACAGCGATGCGAGGACAGAAAACAGGAAAATTTTCAGTCATATACAGTTTACTGGGCAAAATAATGCCTCGCTAACTTCAGTCTCAATGACTTTTGACAGTAATTTGAAGAATGCAAAGGAAAAAATACTAATATCAAATGACAGCACCCTGTGACACCATTCTTTCCTTGAGTGACACTAATCATGAGTTGCTGTCCATAAAGGAATTTTTATTTAATGGAGAAAGAAAGCATATGCCACCTTACTTCAGCATCGTGCAGTAGTTCTGGAATTCATTTGCATAGACTACCGACTATGTCTGGAACCCTGAACCAGATTTTGAAGTTGAAAAGATTGTAAAGAAGTATTATACATGACAAATTGGAGTATAGAAAGAGTGAGGCTGGAGTGGGACTGGTGGTGATTTTTTTCCTCTAAATCCTCTTACTTCCTTAGTGGCTAAAAATTATCAGCCAAGTATACATAGACACTCTTAGTGGCCAGAGAAGAGTCATCTCATCCTTCCATTTTTGGCTTCAGTGAGTTCCCAAAAGGTCTGGTCAAAGAGTCCGTGTTGGACAGACCTAGTGGAGATGTCACTCCTCGTTCTGCCCTTGTCAAATCATCCCAGGAGAAAGCCCTGCCCATGTGACACAGACCTCATGGCCCCAGTGACGGAGGCAGGGGCCTACCATGGTCCAACTCCAACCCCTGACACAGACTAACGCTTGAGTTAAAAGAGTGAGGAGTATATGCAGACATTATTAAGTCAGCAAAACTGATTGAACTCAGCCCTGAACATGCATTGAATGTGTGCATTGAATGCATGCATTCCACAGCACTGAACAAAATGAATTGAACTGAGCAGTGAACATGAAGCAAATGTTGAAAGGTAAATATAATTTTTGTGTCCAGGCCTCCCCAATTGTGGTAGGCTGAAAAATGCCCCTCCCCAAAGATGTCCACAGCCTAATACTGAAAACCTGTGGATATGTTACCTTACATAGCAAAAGAGATATGGTAGATGTTATTAAGTTAAGGCTCTTGAGATGGGGAGGTTATCCTGGTTTATCTGAGTGTGCCCAATGTATTCACAAGGGTCTTTGTAATAGGGACACAAGAGGAGTCAGAGTCAGAGAGAGATGTGATAACAGAAACAGAGCAACAGAGAGAGAGAGATGCTACAAGGCTGTCTTTGAAAACAGGAAGGAGCGATGAGCCAAGGAGTGCAGGTGGCCTCTAGAAGCTGGAAAAGGCCGGGAAACAGATCCTCCCTTACAGCCTCTGGAAGGAATGCAGTCCTGCAAATCATTTTGGATTTCTCACCTTCAGAACTGTGAGATCATAAATTTGTATTGTTTTAAGTCACTAGTTTCTGGTAGTTTGTTACAGCAGCAATTGGAAATTAATATGCCAACAGCCTTTGTAGACGAGATGAAATCAATTTACCCTGATCCCTAAATTACAACTTGAGGTCCACCTCACTTGTCAGTAGAAGTCCAGCTTTATTTGACTCCTTTCCACAAGCAGAAGTGAACGATTACTCCTTCTAGGAGTTTGCCTTGGTCGTTTCCTGCTGACTTAGTCCCCTCATGGTTCAAAGCACTACTTCCCTCCAACCTTGGGGCCACTGATGACCCTGCTGCTGGTCACTGTCCACTCCCAGGATCCACTTTCTTTGCATTCTTGCATCACTCTCCTGTATTGCTTTGCCCAAAGCATGATCCTGATCACCTTCCTTAATTTCCAAAGTGAAATGGAAGGCTGCAGCTTATAATAATAAGACATTAATAATAAGTAATAATAAAACTATGAGTTGAGGAAGTTAGAACACAGAAGTAACTGTCTTAGGTTGGGTTCCCTAGAAGCAGAGCCTGAGGTGAGAATTCTCAGGCATGTGATTTCTTGGGGGAGGGAAACAGGATAGAGCAGGAGAAGGAGTAAAGTAATCAAGGGTTCTCAGTGGGAATTCAGCTTGAACCTGATCCCACAAGGAATTCTGGAGTGCACATTCTGGAGGATAGTACCACCATGAAGGCAAAGGAGGCAGCCTTTCATACCCCTGGTCAGTCATTGGCCATAGCCACTCAGGGGATAGGGTAACATAACCTCCCAGATGAAGACTCCCATGCTGCTGAGGGCAATTCTCCAGAGAAAGAGATAGCCGTGAACTGTTAATAGGCATCAGTCACAGCAGCTGGGAAATGGGGGCACAGGCTCTTAAACGGGATCTGCGTGGATACCAACAGCATCCATTACCATCACCAAAACAGAGCTCACAACTAGTCCCTGAGGAGCACCTCTGCCAATCTCTCCGGCCTCACCACTGTTTGAAAGAGTAAACCTTATTCTTCCTTTTGCTACCTCCTTTGCACTCCACCAATAAAAATGTCCTTCAGCTGTCTCTTCTCCCTGTTGTCAGAATCCCAGAGACAGCTCTTTCTCCCTTAAAAACATCACTTACTCCTGTTTCAGTTCCAGGATTTTCTAAGATAATTGACAGCCCTCATTCCCTAATCTTGGTCCTCAGACTCCAAGAAGACATTGGAACACAAAATTCCAACATTAGTACATTTATCCACGTCTGACTTACATAAAATTGAATAACATGTATGTATGGCACCAACAATCCAATCTATGTTGAGCCAAGGTGATTAACGGGGTTCATTTCCCTTTCACAGTCTTTCACTCCTCCTTGAGGAGGTAAATGATTAGTCTTCCACTTTATTCCTGCCATCCACAAACACCTCCTTGAGAACAAGCAATAACATTCAGGCATTGAAATCTATAAACCCCTTCTTAGGGAAGAATCTATCCGCAAGAAGTAGTATTCATACCACAGGTGGCAATCCATTAATGGTCTTGAAAATACGGTAGACTAGAAAAGATCAAAATTCATTTCAAATAATAAACGTACATATTGTTCCATGGAGCAACTTTTTGTTTCAGTTATATCTATTCATACATGTATATTCAAATATTTGTGTGTTTAAATATAGGAATCTAAAAAATTTGGGGGGAGAACTCACCAATTTCAACACTTTTCACTACCTCTCTCATTTTCATCCAGAGCATTTTGGTTTCTTGATGTCATTGGAGGTTTAGAAATCTTCATTCACTGTTAATGGTTCTTTGCTTCATGTCTACAAAAGAGAAAAATCCATTTGAGTATTTGTTTTCCCTAAAACAACCAAACTCTTAACTCCATTCCACATCCCAAAGATGAATTGAACTCTACTTCTCTACAAAGCATGCTTAGAGGTTTGAAATTATAATATTATGGGTTGAAGTGGGTAGAATTGTGCTCCTTAAAGAGATATGTTCAAGCCCTAACTCCCAGTACCTGTGAATGAGATCTTATTTGGAAATAGAGTCTTTACAGATGGAATCAAGTTAAAATGGGGTCATACTAATTTAGGGTGGGCCCCAATCCAGTGCCTGGTATTCTTATGAGGGAAATTTGGACACAGAGATACAAAGGGAGAAGGCCATGTGACAACAAAGGTGGATATTGGAGTGATGTATCTACAAGTCAAGGAACACCCAGGATTGCTGGCAACTACCAGAAGCTAGGAAGTGACAAAGAAAGATTCTACCCCAAAGCCTTGAGAGAAAGTATGGCTGTTTTGACACCTTGATTTTGGATTTCTAGCATCCAGAACTGTGAGAGAATAAATTTCT
The DNA here is from genome assembly GCF_964194185.1 of Rhinolophus hipposideros. Taxonomy (NCBI): domain Eukaryota; kingdom Metazoa; phylum Chordata; class Mammalia; order Chiroptera; family Rhinolophidae; genus Rhinolophus; species Rhinolophus hipposideros. The sequence continues at coordinate 117,384,638 of NC_138046.1, forward strand.
GTTGTCTTAAGCCACCCAGTTTCTGGTAATTTATTACAGCAGCCCTAGGAAACTAATACCTGCATGGGTTTTCCTACTTCTGCCCTCACCACTGAATTCTCAAAGCTCTTTGGAAATATTTACATGTTTTACCTTGCTTAAATATTCATAGCATATGTGTGAAAAGATAACCAAGAAACTGACAACATTGGTTGCCTTTGGGAAAGGGAACCTGGTATTTGCAAGATGACGGAGGGAAACATTTTACTATAAAACCCTTTTGAATTTTAAATCACGTGATGTATCATCTATTTTAAAAACAAAATTTTAGAAAATTTATGGCTCAAACTTGACCTACCTAGCAATCTTCTCCTTCTCCCCAGAGATTGCTGCTGATAGAAGCCCATCCCATTTTTTTAAACAAAAGGGTAAATTCCTAAAAAGATGGATCTCCCTCTTTCACAGAGAACCCATGGCTCATGGCAATTTCCCTTTTGCACCAAAAACCCAGGAAGACTAACTGCCTAGTCTTATCCAGAAATATCTTTAGTCATCTTCCCGTCTCTTTCAAGCTACTTTATTTTGCTATCTGTAAGGCACTCCTGTGTATAATGCACACCCACGTTTTTGGCCCAGACTTTCAGGGGGAAAAGTCCATCATTTTAATTTTTTAATTCAAATTTTTACTTGTTTATATTTAGGTACTTGTTTTTTGTATTATAAAGGAATTTTAGCATTTACTTTTTAACATATTATGGTACAAGAAATTTTATGTAACAAATAATTACGAAACACAAAAACAGATACAAGGTATAAGAAATTTTATGTACCGGTAACAAATTTATGATATTTATACATCATAGAAGGCCAAGAACTCTTCATCGTTGCAAGTTTACCATAAGTTAAACAAAACCAATTATCGTATTCCAGGGTATTATTTTACATATGAATATTGTTATTGATTTCTAGAGTTACACTTTTAACTCATAAGCATAAATAAAAGAATTAAAAACATTTAGATAGATATGGAATTAGTACTACCCGTGTATAATGCACATCTTTATTTTTCCCTCACAAATTTAGACAAAAAAGTGTGCATTATACACAGCAAAATATGGTATTTTCTTGAGGATAGAAAGGTACAAGTCTGGCAGTTCCCATCCATAATGTTCCTATCCATGAGTTTCCTTAATGACTAATTCAGTGAAGGCCATTGTCACCGTTCCTCATTAAAAGACATATTTGATGAGCAGATAATTTACACAGATTATTTAAGAAGAAGAAACTCCAGACAGTTCAAGACTGAATTTAACAACATATGCATAGTTAATTAAATAATTTGAAGTGTTGGGGAAAATGGGCCCAAGAATCTTTCAACATCAAAGCCTCCAGTGCAACACGAGCAAAACACTCCCATAAGACAACTCTACGCAATACTGGTGAGCAATGCATATTTCACTAATTGAATAAAACTAAAAGCATAAAACAAAGAGGTAGAAGAGACTTTGGAACTCTCAGAAATGTTTCCCCTGTAACGCTCTAAAAATGTCTTTGGAACTCTCAGAAAAATGACTTTGGAACTCTCAGAAATGCTTCCCCTGTAACGCTCTAAAAATGTCTGGGTTGGAATACTGACTTAACTTTAGCCATGCTTTTTTTATGCCTCAGTTTCCTCATTTGAAAAGCAGAGTAATTATAATATTTGACTCTTAGAGCTGTTGAGGAGGTTAATGTGTGCATGAGAGGTAGAGGTGGGTAAATCAGGGCTCAGCTCGGGCCAGAAGGAGAGAGGAAGAAATGAACAACTTATTGATGAGACAAAGCTGTATCCCAGGGAGAAGCATCACTGTTTCCTGTTAGACCAGGGTGCTTCCCATTGAAACAAAAACTAAGTCAGTGGGAATAGACCAGTGCTCAAAGGTGAAAATAGTAAGGGTACTTCGGCAGAAAGGAAAACTGTGTGAGGGACAGGAGAAATACCCATTATTTGTCAAGAAATCCTGACACTGTGATTCTTCATGCAGAATTTGAGGAATGAGATTTGGTTTCTGTCACCAGTTTTAGCTAAGGTTCCCCCCAAACTATGGCTGCCTTTTAAGCATGCAGTATCTTGACCTTGATATTCAGCATAATTATGAGATCACTGGGGTCAAGTTGAAGGATGTGCCCATTTTTTAGAACTTTATAGGAGAAATCTTTCTGATAATCCCAAAATCAAATCCCTTTTGGACTTTTAATTCAACTCACGAATTATGCACTTAGCACCTATATTACACAATACCTAATGTACAGTGTTTCTCCACATGTGTACCTTTGATATATGAGAGAATCTGCCCTTTTAACAAGCCCACAGGTGATTCTATGTGTTCCAAAATTTGAGAAGTAATACTTGAAAAGATACAAAAGAGAAAAACAGGCGAAGCACTAACATTAAAACACAAGAGCATTTTTTAAAAAAATGCTCGTTCCTACCAAAAAGTGAAATAAAATACAAGATCACGTAGACTGAGTCACACTATTAATGGACCAACAGAAAGGGCAGAAACAGTTGAAAAGAAGATGAAGATAATTGTTCAGCCTCCTGAAAGGCAGGCTAACCTGGGCTTTGAGGATGAGTAGGATTTAAGTAGATGTAGAAAGCATTGCACACATATACACAGTGATGGAAATGAGCATTCAATTCAGCAAATATTCACGAATTACTAAAAAAATGACAAACATCATATCAAGTACACAGTGGTGGCCATTTTAATTTGGCTGACTCCCTATTTGAGAGAGACATATTTGGTTACAAGTGACAAAAAGTTCGATTTAAACACACTCAAATCATAAAAAACACAACTTAAGTGGTCCCAAGTTATTTCTTTATTCAGGTGAGGCTTCATCCTATGGTTCATGCAGTGCACCCAAGGGCCTGGTTTCTCACTAGTTTCTTCTCCACCTTCCATGGTGTTGGTACCATCCTCAGGACTTTCATGCTAATCTTTCAGCTTGCCCCTCATTGTAACAAAAGAGGAGCTCAGGTCCAATTCTCACATCTTCACACCAACTTGCTAGAATGAGAGATGGTCTCTTTCTAGAGCCTCTGCCTATATTTCAGCCCCATCTTGAATCATATTTTCACTTGTTCTTTGTATTCCAGCCCCATTGAACTATTTCAAGCTCACCAAATATGCTGTTCTTACTTCTATCACTGTATGTACATGGGTTTCCATGAGGCATTCTTCCTCTTTGCCTAATTAATGTATACTCAAACTGTAGCTCCCAGCTTTAATTTCACAACCTAAAGTAAGACTTCCTTGCCATCCCCACCTACCAGACAAGGTCAGCCCCTATTACATGCACTCAACACATCGCCTAGTTCTCCTTCATGGCAATATATTAATATAACCATGTGATTAGTGTTTGTCTCTTCCAGGAGAACAGAAACCATGTCTGATTTTGTTCATTGTATCCTCAGCATCAAGCAAATGTGTACACAGTGGGCACTAAATAAATATTTGTTGGTTGGATAGGTGGTTATATGGCTGGATGTATGAATGGGTGGATAGATGGATGAACTTGACTTCTAAATCTGGCCATATAACTAATTAGCTACTCAGCTTTTCTGAGATTTAGTTCTCTCAACTGTGAAATGAAAAGGTTGAACTAGTTGACCTTTAAGATCTTTTCTGAATTTAAAGTGCTGAATTCATAAAGTATTACTAGCAAGAGAATTTCTTTAACTGAAGGTATTGTGGAACCCAACTGAAAAGTGACATTTTTGGTTACTCCACTTCCTTTTGCAAATGTTGTTTCTAATCTAATTCTAACTTTGTGTGGTCTCATGCAGTAGTTAGCATTCTGGAAAAATTAGTATCCTACAACTGTTACCAAGCAGCTGGAATTGCCACATAGCTAATACAAGTTAGAAAAAATATATGCTGACAGTCTAGGCAGATGCTAAATGAAGTGTTATTGAGAACATTTTACACATGTTCCTTTCCCCACCCAGCCCCCTAAACTGGCAATATTCAAAGTAAAAGATTAATTTGGTTTGGGGCACCAATAAAAATAAAATTTCTGTTTTTGAATGAGGTTTAATACATAGCATGATTATCATACTGAAATAGTTTTATTCTGGATTTATAAAATAGCCTTACTGTATCTAAATTAATAGAAATTTGATTAGATCCTAATCTAATTTCTTCCTTGTCTGGTAGGTGGGGATGGTAGGTGGGGATGGCAATTTTTAAATGCACAAATAGATGGCTATCATTTGGACCCAGATATTTTCATTCTGGGTCCAAATGATAGCCATCTATTTGTGCATTTAAAAAGAAAATACAATTCATCTTTTCACTTGACATGCCTATGAAGCACAAGATAAAGTTTCCTACCTGCTCCCCCGTTCGACATCTGGATCTGAACTGTAATCTGCCTTTAAATAAGAAATGAGAATTTTGATCAGACAGCTATGCAATCTGTTCAAAGTAATCTGGGAATATTTGATTGCGTAACAAATCTCCAAGTAAATTAAGTGGTGTTAAGACAGTTTAACTACCATAAAACATTTTATTATATTCTATATCCCCTTAAAAATGTATACTTTCTAATGAAGTGATGCAGCCAGAGTATTGATAAAAAGAAAGCATTATATGGAAATGTCCTTGTAAAAACAAACCCTCCCTTGTTAAGGAAACCAAGGCCCCATTGTTCCTTTTGTTTCCTCTTCTAAGTGGCTGGGGTAGGAACTAGCTAACTGATCCCCAAATCCATTTATATTTCCTCCTTGGCTCCCAGGTGAACTATATTTCCTAGCCTCCCATGTGACAGATTCCTGGCCAATGGAATGTAGGCAGGAGGTTATACCATGTTTCCCCCAAAAATAAGACCTAGCCGAACCACCAGCTCTAATGCATCTTTTAGAGCAAAAATTAATATAAGACCCGGTATTATATTATATTATATTATATTATATTATATTATATTATACCTGGCCTTATATTAAAATAAGACCAGGTCTTATATTAATTTTTACTCCAAAAAACACATTAGAGCTGATGGCCCAGCTAGGTCTTATTTTCGGGGAAATACCATATAGCCCACTTCCAGACTTGGCCTATAAAATCCTCCCACGTAATCCTCTACCATCATCCCTCCTACGTGTTGAAGATGGCAGAGCTAGGTCTGCCTTGTTTCATGAACTGTGGGGCAGAGCGTCTTTCCACTCTCTCACATTTCCAACCAAATTACGAGTTTGCAGAAGAAGGACTACATTATCTCACCCCTCATTCTTCTTAGTATTTCAGGTTTCTGAGCACAGCACACTACCAAACGCCTCCACTAAAATTTCGCTATAGGTGATTATTTCTTTTTTCCTTATTATTATTATTATTTTGATTTTAAAGACAAAAGAAAAAAAGGAGAGGTTAAGAGCCTAATGTGTGACATTTTTGCCCAAGAATCATCTATCCTTGCATAAATTGGGCCCATAAAATAGATCAGCTGCAGGAATAGAGAAAATGTTTAGCTGTAGTAGTCTTTTTACCTGCAGGCTTTTTACTTACAACAAATCCTTCTTCAAATTTATATGTTAGTCACGTTTTCATAGACGTGGATGCCAAGATGGGATTAAATGTGCAAGGATTTTACTAAGAGAAATGCCTGCGAGAGAATATGGAGCATGAGCCAGGAAGGCTAGAGGGTCATCAGACCATGACGTAAGTCTGGGCTCAGGTGAAGGAGAGAGGGAGAGAAGGTGGGGTGACAGTGTCCCAGTGGTCTAGGGAAGGTTTGGCAAGGCCATCAGGGAGTCCTCAAGCCAAAGTTGGCCAACAGAGGAATCCCATGTCCCTCCAGACGAAAACCTACCTTAGTATCTATACCATACATCACTGACTAGGAGCAGCCGTTGGGAGGCAAGGCCTTAGGTCAAATGTGGAGATGGATTTTAGAGCCCAGCAGCTGAGGCTTCAGTCACTAATGCTCCCAGCAGTTCTTCAAAGCTATTCTCATAGACTCTACAGAGTGTTTTTTAAAGGTGGCATGAGTTTATCCATCTTATCTGTATATCGTTTTGTTTCAATAGATGTTAGCCATGATGAAAACATAAAGGGTCAGGACCAGAATAAACTATTCTCAGTGATAGGTCTTGTCATAAATTTTGTTTTTATCAGTCACCATCAGTCAATCACATAATGCTGCCCCATCAAATAGTAGCTCCTTAACCCAGTTATGATTTACATTCAGCTGCTAGGTACGGAGCCTGGAGATAAAAATGACTTATTCCAAACCAAAAGGTTTATTTCCCTCTCATATAAAAGAAGTCTGGGTTCTGTGAGTCTCTCAGAGCTATCCAGGTCCATCCTCGTGGCTTCGGCGACACCCACACCCGCTGCCACCATGACTGAGCAGATGACCCTTCGTGGCACCCTCAAGGGCCACCACGGTTGGGTGACCCAGATCGCTACCACTCCCCAGTTCCCAGACATGATACTGTCCGCCTCCCAAGACAAGACCATCATTATGTGGAAGCTGACCAGGGATGAGACCAACTACGGCATCCCACAACGTACTCTTCAGGGTCACTCCCATTTTGTCAGTGATGTGGTCATCTCCTCAGATGGCCAGTTTGCCCTCTCTGGCTCCTGGGATGGAACACTTCACCTCTGGGATTTCACAATGGGCACCACCACAAGCCGATTTGTGGGCCATACCAAGGATGTGCTGAGTGTGGCCTTCTCCTCTGACAACCGGCAGATTGTCTCTGGCTCCCGAGATAAAACCATCAAGCTCTGGAATATGCTGGGTGTATGCAAATACACTGTCCAGGATGAGAGCCATTCGGAGCGGGTGTCTTGCGTTCATTTCTCACCCAACAGCAGCAACCCCATCCTCGTGTCTTGCAGCTGGGACAAGCTGGTCACGGTGTGGAACCTGGCAAACTGAAAGCTGAAGACTAATCACATTGGCCACACAAGGTACCTGAACACTGTGACTGTCTCTCCAGGTGGGTCCCTCTATGCTTCTGGAGGCAAGGATGGCCAGGCCACGTTGTGGGACCTCAACGAAGGCAAGCACCTTTATACACTTGATGGTGGGGACATTATCAACGCCCTGTGCTTCAGCCACAACCACTACTGGCTCTGTGCTGCCACCAGCCACCAGCCCCAGCATCAAGACTCGGAGGGCAAGATGACCGTAGATGAACTGAAGCAAGAAATTATCAGTACCAGCAGCAAAGCAGAGCCAGCTCAGTGTACCTGTCTGGCCTGGTCTGCTGAGGGCCAGACTCTCTTTGCCGGCTACACAGGCAACCTGGTGCGAGTGTGGCAGGTGACCATCGGCACCCACTAGAAATATATGGCAGAGCTTTGGAAATAAACTGATTTTCTGAAAAACAAACAAACAAACAAATAAACAAAAGCAGTCTGTAGTTAAGCAGTGCTGAAACAGTATGATAGCTCCACGGTGTCATCCTGCATCCAGCCACTTACTATATTTTTATTCCTTCATTCTTAGAGTATGATGACCATCCTCAACGTCACCTCATGTTCCCTAATGGATGTTGGGGGTCCAGTCATAATGTCTGTGTTCAACTCAGGATGGAGAGGAAGAAGTGAAAAGCATAAAAGATATATGCTAGTTACGCACCCCTTTAAAAAAAAAAAAAAACTTTTGCTGGGAAATCCCACTTGTATGCTGATAATTTCAGCATACAACTCATTGGCAACACCTTGCTACACAGGAGGCCGGGAAATGCATTCTTCAAGCTATGCAGAAAAATGCCACAACTGTTTTCATAGAGGGAGGGGATGAATGCTGGGCAGATATTCTTTGTCATAGCCTTTTCTCAGATTTGCTTCTGACAAGAAAAGTTTTTAACTAAAAGAGACTGATGAGATTTTTCCTGAATGGATTATATTTATGAGAAACAGTGATCCAATTCAATTGCCTTCCACAATTTTGCACGAATTGTTTATTGGTTGCCTTGTCCAAGTAACTATTCATTTTATTCTTTTTCCTCTCTGGGCAAAAGAAAATTTTTGTAGTTTTTTTGTTTTGTTTTTGTTTTCATTGTATTAGTGGCCTTCTAGGCTATCTGCCCAGTCCACAAGCTCCCAACTCTGAGAACTGCCCCTGAGTTATATTTATAACTACCTAACCTATCACTTGGCCTCTGAATATTGGGCCAACGACAGAAACTGATCCAAGCTGAGCAGCCCCATTTTTCTATTCTGAGAATTTGGATCTGGGATCAAAATCACAAATCAGTTTCCACTGGTCATTTGAACAAAGGACATGTAAATTCAGAAACAATAGAGACGGCCATCTTCTGCCATGTTTATGGGACAGCCAAGAGAGCCAGTTTTTGGACAGAGGAGGGGGAAGCAGAGATGGTGTAGCCCTTATTTTGCTGTAGTTATGTGGATCAATGCTTTCTGCAGATATTTTCCTAAATGTTACAGCCAAGTAAGTGAACTAGAAGGACCATAAATAGCTGGTATAATTAGTATCAGATGCTTTCCAAATCACCTTTATTATAACCTAACCAATACAAACCCAGATCTTTGCCTCTATGGTCCTTCTGTGTGGTACACTGGAACCACTATGAAATTTGTTGTTGTTGTTGTTTTTAATGTGTTCCCCCATCCCTATTCTGATCTCCAGTGTATATTTCTTTGACTAGGTATATATGTTACTTCTTGCCAATAAGAGTCCTGTCTGCCATATGTTGTCACAGGTATTAAAGAATAAAGGAGGTGATAAGGGATTGGGCTATTGGCTTGCCTAATTGGATTCAATTTGAGAAATTGAGTTCAACTGGGATTCTGCACTGTGCTAGATCTGGAGACTACACAGATGAATAAGACATAGCCCAGGACTTTATAATTTGCTATCATAAATTACTCTCAACCAAAGTCCGGTGTTGTATATGAACATCAAGTCATATCCAGCAAGAAAGAATTAAGATCTGTCAGTTGTAAGATGACTCAATAGTCTAGAGGCAAAAGGAGGGAGATAATTCTATTGATTTCTTAGAAAACGGAAACCCTTTCAAAAGTTTTTCCCCCCCTCTCTGACCTGTTTTTTACCTACTCCCCTCTGTTTTTTCTGCACTCAGTATATAGCTAGCTCCATCGAGGAGGGGATTAAAAAGAATGCCACACAAGGTAAACAAAGAAAAACATCTACATATAACTACTTTTAGGTGGTTTTCAAATCAAAAAGCTCAGAATTGTGCCAGGCTATGAAAATCTGTAAAACTTTCAATGCAGATACAAGGAAAGAACAATAAATACTTTTTCTTAGTCTTCCCTTTTCACTCTGATCTGCCTTGCTGTTCTTGTTTCTTTTTCTTTTTTTTAAATTGAGTTCCCTGCCTCCTGGAACTTTTTACCAGCAGGAGGGGAGAAATCATATAAATTGCTGAAAATAAATGGTAACAGTCAGTCATTTCTTTTATTATGGACCATTAGATTGGTGTATTTGCATGTATCATTAAGATTTATTGCAAATTCTCTAATGGAATGACAATACTAGAGATAGTCTGTCTAATACAATTAGAATGCAGGCTTCTGGGGTAAAATTACTACGCATTTTCCTTGGAGAAGAAAAAAATGTGTATCTTCTGCCATGAAAATACCAGTGAGAATAAAGAAGCTATTCTGAATGCTTTTGTCCAATTTAACATTTTTCTATCATAACAAAATTCTTATGAATTTCACATTAACTGGTGATTTGAAGCCAGGCATCTTCCAGAGTGAATTTCTTTTTTTAATGCAGAACACAAGATAATCAAGATCAGGAACATTATCTTTTATTCCTTGACGGAAAAGGCAAATGCTTTATGGATACAATTTTCAGTGAAGGCCAATGTTATGTCTCTACAAGGAATTGGTAGGAGCAGTCACCCGCGCAATACTTCTTTCTGGTAGAGGAGACCTGGAGCTAAATATAAACTCCTAAGTGGGACAGAACAAGAGTCATGTCGCTGTTTAAAGATGCACATAGCTCCATCCCAATCTACAGGTTGGTTTTCAAGAGAGTTTCTGGGTGCCAGATTTAATTTCCATACCTCCGTTTCTCATCAATACTTGGAACTATTGTTCAAACATCCCCAATGGAAGACCTCTCCAGTGAATACCGCTCCCTTCTACTCCTTGAAATCACAGAACTTTCCCATCACCCCTTGCATTGTTGTCACAGCTCCCATGGCACCTGACTCACTCCAGGGAAACCATATGGAAGTCAAATCTAATGTAATTCCCCATCTGGAAGAGTTTGGGGGAATACCTCCCCAAGTCTGTAGTTTTAAACTAATTTTTAAATAGTAAGCATTTTGGAGACTTTATTTTTAATTACAATATTAATTTAACATATTAAATATTATGCACATATTCCACAGAAAGTAGGAAGAGTAAAAAGAGAAGAGAGAGCTGGATTTAAAAACCAGTGGTTTTAGTATGTATTTTAACCACATGAATAATTTAAATCTTCCTCCCGGCATCGGAAAAACATTGCAGAATATTTTCCAGAGATAAATTTTGGTTATTTGAAATTTAGTGACAGGATGGGTTTTAACTATATTCAAATGAATCATTAAAAATGGAGTATGGCTAACTCAGCAGATGCCAAAACGCCAGAGGAAAGAAAACATTCACAAAAAATTTGTGGTTTTTAACAATAAAGAGGCTTAAACTTTTTTTTTTTTTTTTTTTTTTTTTTTTAGTTATACTTGAAATGCCTACGGTATACTATATTACAGATGAGGAAATAGAGTGCAAAATTAGTGAATTGCTGAGTGGTCAACCAGTTTAAGCATATCAAATAGAATATTCACTAAACTGGTTATGTAGTGTTACTTACTCTAGAGAGCCATTGTGGAATACATATACTTTGAAAACAATCCTACAGCATGTAAAGCTATGTTGATCAATGTTTTCTGCAGATATTTCCCCAAATGTTACATCCAAATAAATAGCCTGGGAGGATCACAGATAGCTAGTAGATCTAGTGTGAGGTGCTTTCCAAACTACTCTTTATTATTACGACCTAACCAATACAATTTTAAATCTTTCCCTCTCTTGTCCTTCCATATGGCACCCTGAAATCAGCAATTTGGTTATTTTTTTTAATGCCTCTCTCATCCCTACCCCACCCCCACCTCCAGTGCATATTCTCAAGTATTTGTTTACTTATTTATTTATGCATTTGTTTACCAATCTGTGAGCAACCTGAGGACAGAGACTGTATGTGGTTCATTTCAGCATCCTCAATGCCTGAGACATGGTAAGTATCCAGCATGTTTGATAACTATGAATCTCAGTCACTTATAAATGGTGGGACCTTGGGCAGTAAATGGAAATCCCTGAGGCTCAAGTCTCCTCATCTATAAAGTGGGGATTAACAATAATACCTGCTTACATCATAGAGTTATTTTTAAAACCAAATAAGATTGTCAGAATATTTGGTTTTTACTACATCATTATCATCATTATTGCCATTATTATTCTCATCATGAATATTCAACCATTATCCAAGAAGAGTGATTGACTTAGTCTTCTCAAATGTATATGGCTGAATTTGAACCTGAAAGATGGAGCCTGACTCATGAAAAGAGGCTAATAATGGGCGATATGTTTTCATCGGAAAATTCAAGTTAGCAGCAAGAGCCCTGTTTGTTCATATTCAGATACAGATAAACGATGAGTATGGTTCAGGAATAATTGCAGGGTATCCATGGTTACAGAAAATCTTATCAACACCCATTGTTCTATTTATACCTTGGGAAATGTGTCATCACATTTCTATAAATAGAGTAGAAATTCATTCATTTCAATCCTGATTATGCGCAAGCCTCCGATCCTCTCAGAAATAAAGGAACTTGACTCAAGTGTATTAGGGGAATATGTAATTTAATGGGTGCAATGGCCCATATGTCTGAAGAAGAGTAAACACAGCAAAAGAAGAAAGAAAGTTTATAATGGGAAATGGAACTTCCTAAGATCTCCACCAGGCAACTGCTTGGGAAGAGTGACCCTGAAAAGCTGAACAACTTTAAGTTTCTTACAGTTTCTCCTGACCATTCATTCAGTTTTAGATACAAAAAGAGGATTGGAAGATTTACAATTAAATATAGCAGGAAAAATGATTTTTTTAGAAGGGCCATAGGTCAGAAAGAATGAAAGAATAGATGACAGCAAATGAGAGATAGCCATAAAATTTTGAAAGTTGGAAAGCAGATGGTTAAGTAATAACTGACTTAACATAAAGCTAAAAAAGGTCAGGTATCAGTGGCAAGAAAAAGCAATTTGAGCTGCAGAATCCCAGGAATGCTAAGAAATTGGCAGTACCAGGTACCTCTGAAGGTTGAGTGGCAGAAGCCTGAAAAATAGCCATAGCTGAAGGTTCTATACTGAAAACAGAGGAATTAATTCAGAGTTACTACATCCCAAATAATGATATCCTCCTACTTGGCTTTGAGAATACCAGAAGCCACTCATCTACTTCCCAAGTAAGAGAATGATCCCTGAGAAAGCACTTACAGATATGAATATATGGGGGTCTCCCATGAAACATCCAGGCTCCCTCTTAATTACCCTATGATAAGTTCCACCCATTGTCAAGCCCCACCAAAGTACACTATTTCCACTAAACTAAGCTTTTTACTGTTTCATTCTTAAACTATGAATGATTTCCATTTAAAGTATGAAACACAAAGAACAAACATATGAAAAAAAGGAACGCAGAGAAAACAGAAACAATGCAGAGAGCAGAAGAAAACTAAATTTCACTATCAGTAATATCCACAAATGATAAAAGAGATTGTATCGTCCAAGAAACAAGAACAACATGCTATGCAAAAAAGAAGCAATCCAAGAGAAATCAAGAGCGCTTGAAAATTAAAATATAACAGAGAATAAATCAATAAACATGAACTATAAGATAAAGTTGAAAAAATTTTACAGAAAGTTAAACAGACAAAAAAGAAAATGGAAAACACAAGAAAAAGGATAAGAAAATCAAAGGATCATCCCAGGAGGTCCAAGATTGAATCATAGACATAAGACATAAAAATGGGAGGGAGAAAACAATAAAAAAAAATAATTAAAATTTCCCAGAACAGAATAAGGGGCCACGCTAGTGCTCAGCACCATGCCCTTGCCAAGGTATTACTGTAACATTTCAGAACACTGGATGTAAGGGGAAGATTCTCAAATGTTCCAGACAGAAAAAATAGCTCACAAATAAAAACTAAAGAAACAAACTGGCTAGAAGACAATGAATGGAGCAATATTATCAAACTTTTTTTAAAAATAGTTTCAATAAGAATTCTATATATAGCCATATTATTTTATCTGTTTTGAGGGTAGTTTAAAAATATTTTCAGACATTCAATGTCTCAAAAACATGTAAGGTCCCCAAAACATCAGAAGTTACTGGGATGTTGTGATATTGTGATTTATAAGAAATATTTGGTCTTCATCCTGGTCCTGGCACAGACCCTGAAATCCTTAGACTTTCCTGTGATGAAAGCAATTTAAGCGTCTTTTGTTATGTTAATGGGTGACTTTTAAAAAGCACCTAAGGATGGGGGCTGGTTGTTTCAGTCCCACCCCTCTGAGCTCCTGGGAGGGGAAAGGGGCTGGAGATTGAGTTCAATCACCAATGGACAATGATTTAATCAATCATGACTATGTAATGAAGTCTACATAAAAACCCAAAAGAATGGAGTTCAGAGAGCTTCCAGGTTGGTGAACACATGGAGAATTGGGGAGAATGGCGAACTCAAAAAGTATGGAAGCTCAGTGCCCTTTCCCCATACCTTACCCTATCTACCTTTTCCATCTGACTGTTCCTGAGTTATATTCTTTTATAATAAATCAATAATCTACGGGCCGGCCTGGTGACTCAGGTGGTTGGAGCGCCGTGCTCCTACCACCGAGGTCACCGGTTGGATTCCCACATGGGCCAGTGAGCTGCGCCCTCTACAGCTAAGATTGTAAACAACGGCTCTCCCTAGAGCTGGGCTACCTTGAGCAGCCAGAGGTAGGCATGAGCTGCCGTGGGCTGCTGTGTGCTACCATGAGTGGCCAGCAGCCAGCATGAGTGGCTGGCAGTCGGCAAGAACTGCTGTGAACAGCCGGCAAGAACTGCTGTGAACAGCCGACCGATGACCGACTACCTCAAGCGGGGAGGGGGGGGAGTGCAAAGCTCATAATACCAGCCTGGGCTAGGGAGCTGTGTCCTACAACTAGACTGAGAAACAATGGCTTGAACCGGAGTTGGGGAGGGGAGGAGGAAGAAGCGGGAAAAATAATCTAGGCAGTAAAATGTTTTTCTGAGTTCTGTGAGCTGCACTAGCAAATTAATTGAACCCAAGGAGGGGGTTGTTGGTAGAGGTTAGGGGACAGTCTTGTGGGTCTGAGCCCTTAATCTAGGGAATCTGATGCTATCTCCTGATAGAGTTGAATTGTAGGACACCCAGCCAGTGTCACAAAGAATTGCTGGGTGGTATGGAATCCCCCACACACGTTGGAATTGCTATTAGAATCCTTAGATGTGCTCTACCAAAATGAGGAAGTAAACTAAGACAGAAGATAAAGGGTCAAGTGAAAAATCAAACAGATGAGAGAGAATTCTCTTTCACCAGGGCCACACAGCTAAGAGAGCCACTGATTCAGATAGGATAAAAAAAATGGGGGGATAACTTTAAACAAAAAATGAAGCTGTATGTTACCACCAGTATCTGATAGACTCAGAGGGGATTGATACTTCTGGCAGTGTTTGAGGGATAAATTAGGGAAAGATATATAGAAAACAAGGCCCAAAACTATGCAATTGTTAGCTCCAGAGAAAACAAAAGTTTTCCAAGAAAAGAAATGCAAGAATTGTCTACTACGTAGTTCATTTATGCATAATAGTTAGAAAGTCATACCATAAGTGCTGAATTCTGATCTAATTTTTTTAAAATTGGTTTAATTGTAGTGTGGGATGGGATAGAATAAATATATATGTGCTTTGGAACTCAGTGTGACATGGGAAGGGGAGCTAAGTGTAAGAGAGTATACAAAAAAATCATATAAACAGAGTCACTTTGAAATAGTTAGAACTCGAGGAAGGATCCAACATGGCAGAGTAGATAAACACTGTGCTAGATTCCTTCCATGAACACATTAAAATTACAACTAAATTATAAAATAGTCAACCTGGAGAACCATCTGAAGTCTAGCTGAACAGAAGTTTTATAACTAAGGATATAAAAAAGAAGCTACATGGAGACTGGCAGGAAGGGTAGAGACTCAAAGCGGGTAGGCCCCAAACTTCCTTGTGGCAGATGAAAATTTGGAGGGATATTTTAGCCACAAAGTTTCCCCACGGAGGAGCGAGTGACCCCATCCCCACACCAGGCTCCCCAACCTGGAGTACTGGTGCTGGGAAGAGGAGCTCCTACAACATCTGCTTCTGAAAAACAGTGGGGATTTCAACCATTAGGGTGGGATGAAAGGCTGCGGAAAACCCAGATGTCCTCTTAAAAGACCCGCTGACAGACTTGCTCGCTCACAGGCATTTACCCTGGTCTCCAGCGGAGGGACAGTGACGCGGGGCTGTCAGAGGCTTACATGGGGCTGACTTACATGGGGCTGACATGAGGTGTGTGGCTTCGGGGGGGAGAGCTGAAGGACAGTCGGCATTTTCCCTGTGAGGACGTCCTCCTCTCAAGCGGCTGGCAGGCAGGCGCCATCTTTCTTGTGTTGAGCCTGTCCCCTATGCGTACCAGCCAAATCTGAATCTGATTGGCCTGGTGATCTCTACACCTCTGCCCTGCTGACTCATTGAGACCCCGCCACACCCAGCTCCATACCGCAGGAGGCTTTATTGGCAGCTGAACCTTACCAGAGCCAGCAACTAACACTAGGCAGCAGCAGGCCTCAGTGTGTCCTGGCTTTTTGCAGAGCTACCCCACACTAGTACTGGTGACAGCTGTCCTCAGTTCACAGTGTGGCATCTCCCATACACCTCTAGGTCCAGCACAGGCAGGGACCAACTACCATGTTTCCCTGAAAATAAGACCTAGTCAGACTAGCCAAAATTAATATAAAACCTGATATTATATTATACTAATATTATATTATATTATATTATATTATATTATATTATATTATATTATATTATATTATATTATATTATATTATATTATATTATATTATATGAGACCTGGTCTTATTTTACAATAAGAAAAATATGTAATTTACTAAATTTAGTAATTTACTAAAATTACTATACTAATTTTACTTGTATTAATTTTTGCTCCAAAAGACAAATTAGAGCTGATTGTCTGGCTAGGTCTTATTTTCAGGGAAACACAGTACCAGGTAGTCCCCAACTAGTCACAGGGAGTGGCTGACCTGAGCCTGCACCAGAGCCCCTCCGAAGAGGCCCCAGAACCAAGCAACATACTTGGAGGTTGGCTTCAGATCATAGTACAACAGTGCCCAATTAGCCCCACAAGTGGCACACCCAAAGGGTGGTCTCAACAGACACCAGAGCCTGCTGGGGCAAATCCCACTCCATGTGGTAAGCCCCTGCACAGCAGCCCGTAAGCTGTGGATGTGACCAAACCCCATAGCCAGTCAGCCTGAGGATCAATCCCATCCACCGATATCCAAATAGCAATCAAGGCTCAAATATAACAGCAAGACACACACAATCCACACAAGAGACACTCCTGAAGCACCAGGCTTAAGTGACCAGGTAGACCGTGCCAGGGCCACACAGGGCACCAACTACATAAGGCCACCCAGCCAGAGATGTAGCAGAGCTACCTAACACATAGAAACAAGCAGAGAGGCAGCCAAAATGAAGAAACAAAGAAATACATCCCAAATGAAAGACAGGAGAAAACTCCACAAAAAACCAACAATAACTAAATGAAATGGAGACAAGCAATCAGAGACAGAATTCAAAACACTAATTATAAGGATGCTCAAGGAACTTAGTGAGAACTTCAATAAAGAGATAGCAAGCATAAAAAAAGACATAGAAACCCTAAAAAAGAACCAGTCAAAAGTGAAGAATACAATTACTGCAATGCAGAATGCACTAAAAGGATTAATCAGCAGACTAGATGAAGCAGAGGATCAAATTAGTGATTTGGAAGACAAGGTAGCAGAAAACACACAATTGGAACAGCAAAAGGAAAAAAAAATGAGGATAGTTTAAGAAACCTCTGGGACATCAAGCATAACAACACTCGCATCATAGGGGTACCAAAAAGAGAAGCGAGAGAAAGTAAGAGATTGAGAACCTATTTGAAGAAATAATGACTGAAAACTTCCGAAGCTGGCAAAGAGAATAGACATACAAGCCCAGGAAGCACAGAGTCCCAAACAAGATGAACCCAAACAGTCCCACACGCAGACATATTATAATTAAAATGGCAAAAGTTAAAGACAAAGAGAGAATCCTAAAAGCCACAAGAGAAAGGCAATTAGTAACTTGAGAGTTCCCATGAGATTGTCAGCTAATTTCTCAACAAAAATTTTGCAGGCCAGAAGGGATTGGCAGAAAGTATTCAGAGTGATGAAAAGCAAGGATCTACAACCAAGATTACTCTACCCAGCAAGGCTATCATTTAAAATCGAAGGACAAAGAGCTTCCCAGACAAGAAAAAGCTAAAGGAGTTCATCACCACCAAACCAGTATTACAAGGAACGTTAGAGCGACTTCTTTAAGATGAAGGGGAAAAAAAGATCAAAATTATGAATAATAAAATGGCAATAGTTACACATCTATCAACAATTACTTTCCATGTAAATGGATCAAATGCTTCAATCAAAAACATAGGGTGACTCAATAGATAAGAAAACAAAACCCTTACATATTCTACCTACAAGAGACTCATTTCAAACGGAAAAACACCCACAGACTGAAGGTAAAGGGATGAAGAAAGATATTTCATAAAAATTGAAATGCAAAAAATCTGAAGTAGCCATACTTATACCAGACAAAATAGACCTTAAATCAAAGGCTATAACAAGAGACAAGGTAGAACCCAGTAATCCCACTTCTGGGTATTTATCTGAAGAAACCCAAAATGCTACTTCAAGGGGATGTGTAAATCCACATGTTTATTGCAGCATTGTTTATAATGGCCAAGATGTGGAGGCAGCCTGGGTGTCTATCGATGGAAGAATGGATAAAGAGGAGGTGGTACATATATACAATAGAATATTGCTTGGCAATTCATGGAAATGGGTTCTTGCCATCTGTGGCGGCATGAATGGACTTGCAGGGTATTGTAAGACAGATGCAATGTGATTTCACTTATATGTGGAATTTAAACAACAAAGCAGAAACGCATTCATAGATACAAAGAACATTTTGATGGTTGCCAGATGAGAGGCGGGTTGAGGGGGTGGGTGAAAAAGGGGAAGGGATTAAGAAGTACAAATTGGTTGTTACACAGTAATCATGGGGATGTAGGGTATAGAAGAAGAAATACAATCAATAATATTGCAATAACTATGTATGGTGTCAGATGGGTACTAGGTTTATCAGGGTGATAGGAAGGTGGCTGGTGGACAGGGTGAAAAAGGGGAAGGGATAAAGAAGTACAAATTGGTAGTTACAAAATAGTCAGGGGGATGTAAAGTAAATTAAAGCATAAGAAATCTAGTCAATAATATGGTCAATATAGTCAATATAGTCAGGGGGATCACTTCCTAAATTATACAAATGTCTAGCAACTATACTGTATACCCCTGAAATTAATACAAAATAATATTGAATATCAACTGTAACTGAAGAATTTAAAACGGGGTGGGGGGAAGGTGAAAGGGAATAAGAGGTTCAAATCTCCAGGTATAAAACAAATAAGTCATGGGTATGTAATGTACAGCATGGGGAATATAGTCAACAATATTATGATAGGGCAGCCGCATGGCTCAGTTGGTTAGAGCGCAAGTTCTCAACAACAAGGTTGCTGTTTCAATACCTTCCATGGGACAGTGGGCTGCGCCCCCTGCAACTAAAGATTGAAACCGGCAACTGGGCTTGGAGCTGAGCTGCGTCCTCCACAACTAGATGGAAAGACGACTTGGAGCTGATGGGCCCTGGAGAAACACACTGTTCCCTAATACTCCCAATAAAAAAATTAGAAAAAAAAAAGGAAAAAAAAAAGAAATTTCCCCTCCACAAGTATTAATAATAATAATAATAATAATAATAAGATGATGATGATGATGATGATGATGATGATGATGATGATGATAGTGTGGTACGGTGTCAGATGGTTGCTGGACTTATGGCTATCACTTCCTTAGGTATGTAAATGTTAAACAATTATAATGTACACCTGAAACTGTATATGTTAGCTATATTTTTTAATAAAAATCTTACAAAATAAATAAAATAAAACAGTGAGAACTGCCATCCCAGAGGCTCTTCCTTGGATGTCTTACTCAAACCTGTGGAATGTTAAAACTGCAAAATAACCTTTGGACTGGGCCTAAAGCAGCATTGTATCCCAAACAACTGCTTGCAAAGATAACAAGAAAACAGATATTATGACTACTGGACTGAAAATCAAAAACATTTTTTAGAATTAGCATCACTATGTTAGCTTATCTACACCTATAGAAATGTATTGATGTAATTATCCGCCTTCCCTTTTTCATAAAGACCCCTTGCCTTCACCTCCTAATCAGAACACTATTTGGATTTCTGCCTGAGTCAGTGCTGCCCGAATAGCTATTCTTTGTATCACAAATAAATTCTTGTTGCTTCTCACTGTGGCCTTTTATGTTTAGATTAACAAGAGTTAAATCCTCAGCCTCTATAGTAAGAAGACAATAAATAATACAGAATTAGAAAAATATTAGAAATATCGCTATTGATTTAAAATAAGGAGATAAATCCCACACACAAATACATGGTTAACAGAATCAAAAGTGATTGCCTAAAAGTGGGTGAGATGTGGAGAAGGGTGGGAAAGAGATTATTCATTTTCATTGAAAACCTTGTAGAACCATATGAATTTGTAGAATCATGTGATAGAAATCATTTTTTTTTAAAAAAGCATTGCTGAACCTCTTCCACTTCCTCCTTCAGACCTACTCTTTGCCTTGCTCCTCTCTGTTGAGTGTTCTGGGAAGTTGATTCCTGGTGCCCATACTAATAGTTTTAGCTGAATTGGCTAAAGAGCAGCAATTGGCTAAATAGCAGAGAGAGAAGAGTTAGACCAGTACACTACTGTCACTCCTCTAAGTGGGTGGATGGACCACAAAGCTTTCTCCTCTTGCCCTCCAGACATAATGGCAGTAATAGGTCTACCGATCTATCCTTGAGTGCTGCACTCCCCCTTATGATTTCCCTCCACTCTGCCCACACCTTTGCAAAGAGTCCTTCATTAACATTCTCTTCAAACTGTGGAATTTGAATGTGTCATGCATTTCCTCCCAGGACCCTGACTAATCCAGAGCTTTAGCTACATCTGCATCTCGATTGACTAGAAAATAGATGGTAATATTTTCTTAACTTTTAATAACATTAACAATTTATCATAATAATAACAATATTTAAATAACACATGCACATCCCTCTTCATTATAAACCTCTACAACCATATTTTTAAGATTTATTTTTTAGAGTAGTTATAAATTCACAGCAAATATGAGAAGGTACAGAGGTTTCCCATATACCCCTGTCCCACCCCCCCACACACAGCCTCCCTCATGATCAACCTCCCCACCAGAGTAGGACATTTGTTACAGTTGATGAACCTACATTGACACGTCATAATCACCCAGAGCCCACAGTTTACACTACAATTCACTCTTGGTGTTGTACGTTCTATGGGTTTGGGCAAATGTATAATGACATGTATCCATCTTTATAGTCTCATATAGAGTATTTTCACTGCCCTAAAAATACTCTGTACTGTAACTATTCATCCCTCCCCTGCCAACCTCTGGCAATCATTGACTGATCTTTCTACTGTATCCATAGTTTTGCCTTTTCAAGAATGCCATGTATAGTCATATGCCACATGATGACATTTTGGTCAACAACAGACTACATATACAACTGCAGTACCATAAGATTATAACAGAGCTGAAAAATTCCTATCACCTAGTGACTTGGTAGCCATCGTAACATCGTAGCGCAATGCATTGCTCACGTGTTTGTGGTGACGCTGGTGTAAACAAACCTACTGCACTACCAGTCGTATAAAAGCATAGCAAATACAATTATGTACATGTATAATACTTGATAATCATAATAAATGACAATGTTACTGGTTTATGTATTGACTACACTATACTTTTTATCAGTATTTTATGGTGTACCATTCCTATTCATTAAAAAACAAAGTTTGCTGTAGAAGAGTATGCCATGTTACACTGGCAGCACCCTCATACATCTTATGTTTACCGGGTCTCTTGATGGCATCATTTTCTCTTGTGCTTGATTCAATCTCACATTTTGTGCAGTAACGTGCTGTCAGGCTTGTAGCCTAGGAGCTGTACCATATAGCCTAGGTATGTAGTAGGTGATACTATCTAGGTTTGTGTGAGTACACGCTATGATATTCTCACACGACAAAATGGCCTAACGACGCATTTCTCAAAATATATCCCCATTGCTCGGTGGCGTAATAGGAATCATACAGTATGTAGTTCATGTTGGGCTTTTTTGTTGTTGTTTGTTCATTGATTTTGTTTTTTAGAGTCCACATAGGACTATAAGTGAGAGTATATGGTATTTCTCTTTCTCAGTCTGACTTATTTCACTTAGCATAATACCCTCTAGGTCCATCCATGTTGTTACAAGTGGTAAGATTTCATTCCTTTTTATGGCTGAGTAACAGTCCTTTGTATATGTGTACCACCTCTTCTTTATCCAATCATCTGTTGATGGGCACTTGGGCTGCTTCCATATCTTGGCTATTGTAAAGCGTGCTGCAGTAAACACAGGGGTGCATATATCTTTTTTAATTTTGGATTTGTTCAGATAAATACCCAGGAGTGGAATTGCTGGGTCATAGTAGTTCTATTTTCACTTTTTTGAGGAACCTCCACACTGCCTTCCATAGCGGCTGTACCACTCTGTAATCCCACCAACAGTGCAGGAGGATTTCCTTTTCTCCACATTCTCGCTAGCACTTGTTTGTTGATTTATCGAGATAGTCATTCTGACTGGTGTGAGGTGGTATCTCATTGTGGTTTTTATTTGCATTTTTCTGATGATTAGTGACGTTGAGCATCTTTTCATTTGTCTAATGGCCATCTGTATGTCCTCTTTGGAGAAATGTTTCTTCAGGTACTCTGCCCATTTTTTAATTGGATTGTTTGGGGGGTTTTTGGTGTTGAGTTGTATGAGTTCTTAGTTCATGTTGTTTTGAGGTCTTTTTTCTAGTTATATACTCATAGAAAAATTGAAAAATAAAGAAACTGATCACTGTAATTCCACAAACCTGAGTCAATCAACATATTAATAGGTTGATGTGGAAAGCTACAGCAGAGTAATAATTAGGCAGCCCTTGAAATGAATATTCTTTAGGTGATGTTGAATGTTTATATAGAGGAGAGGTCGTGTAGGGAAATGGCAGACCATTGGGATGCTTGGTAGTCCCAGTCTCCCTTAATGTTCCCAGTAATGCGGCTCTACTCCTAAAATTCTACACTTCACTCAAGCTATACTCTGAGTTCACCATCCTTACCTCCAAACAACTTTGCAAAGTATTTCAACCATGCAGAGCTGTGTGTCAGAGAAGTTCTGTAAATATGACTTCCTCCATCTTGGCAACATTTTCAATGATGTTTGGGTGCTCCAATGATCTTTTATCTGCCCCACTTCTTAGTCATTGGTACCCTGGGATAATGTCCATGCCCTTTTTTCCCCTTTGGACCAAACTAAGCATGGTAATAGATGACTTCAACATTGTCAGTAGCAGTAAGACCAAACTAAACATCATCTACATTTTCCAGTTATCCTATAAAAATGTCAGCTTATTTTGTTTTACAATCACCTCCACCAAAGTTTCTTTGTGAAGTGTTCACAAAGAGATATTAATTTTCATCCATATCTGAAGTATGGAGGAAAATAAAATGTGTTTATACATACATACTTTATTTTTTTCATAAATACTTTAATTTGAATTGGATGGAATGGACTACAAATTAATGAATACCATCAACAGAACGCACTCTCCCTGCTGTTTATACTGTTATTGCTAAAAGCACAGGAGCAATGGTGACATCTGGTGTCAGGTTAAAAAGTAACAGGATCTTAATTCCTTGTGGCGTCTGCTGGGAGTACTTGAGATGAGCTCCGGCTAACATTCATCTTTATCTGCTCCTTTTAGCTGCTGATCAAATAATAAAACAGGGGCATTGGTTTCTTAGATACAGAGATTATATCTTCATAAATGATGGGGAAAACTCCCCCATTGTCATTTGACTCATCTAACTGCCACCTCAATAATAAGGCAACCAGCAGTCCCAGTCTAGTTTTTCAACTCAGCCTTTCCACCTTGCCAGGATATCCTGGGTAAAGCACATGGGCTCCGGGCCCATCCACCATCAATCTGAAGCAGCCAGAAGGGAGCTGTGGATCTCTGTAATAATTGCACTTACTTATTCAAATGCTTCAGGCATTTTCCTGATCTTATTTCTTTGGCAGGCCTTTGAACATCACATGACATGACTGGAACCTCTGGAGCCCAATAGACGGCACATAAAACATTGCTGGTAGCAGACGCCTGGGAAGTCAAATCTCTTCTTTCGTGCACTCTAAATGAGAGCAGCAGTTCTTAACCCTGGCCAAATAAAATCACCTGGGGAGCTTACAAAAATATCAATACCTGGATCTATCCCAGACCAATGAAATCAGAATTTCTGGGAGTTGAAGGCAGACATTTTTTAAAAGCACCTCGGGTGATACTAGCATGTACCTTTCACCTGGCTCTCTTGCCCTTGGAACCCAGCCACCATGCTGTGAGGAAGCCCAAGGCACACAGAGAGGTCATGTGCATCCTTGTGTTTAAAGATACAGGCCTTAGTATAAATCTCTGATTATTTTTTTTCTTCAAAAACAAACAATAACAAAAATACCTACTTAGAATTATTGAGTCAAAGAACATCCTTTAAAAAAATATACATTCATTAAAAACTATTTAATTTAAAATTTTAAATAATTAAAGTAATTATTTATTTTTTAAAATGCTACTGAAAAGGAGCAGAGTATGTCACCCCAAATTTTGCCACTTTGGCCTGTGGATTATTTTGAGTTAAAAGCAATGAAGATCCAGCAGACTCAAGATAAAACTTTCCCCTCTCCTGTAACTACCTAAAAGAGTTTCAATACAGGCCTGGCCCAGAAAGAGCTATTACGATGACGTCATGAGTCCCATGGGTCAGGCTCACAGCCAATGGGCCTGGTGATTGGGGCCTTTCACAGGTCTGACCTGACATAATCAGTGAGCTATCTTGTGTGGAAGGCATTGCTCTCTCCATCTTGCAGATGAGGAAATGAGGGTTGGGAGGATGAAGTAATTTGCACTAGACTACCTCTGCTACAAGTGCTAATGCTAGTATTTTAAAACCCAAATCTTTCTGCCTCTTGAGTTTATTTTATTTTCACTGTTACCCACTGCCTCCTGGATCATACATTTTGTGAGATCAAAATAAATATCTTTCTAGTTCTGGTGTCAGAATGGAAGGGGCTCTCCTTTGTTCACACAAGAAGAACCAAGAGAGGACTTAACTGGGTCGTGAAGTTAATAATAGTGGAAATAACAGTAGTGACAACAGAGCGTGGGCAAATCATTTATTTCTTTCCTGCATCTAAGTTTCTTTAGGTGATAAATGGGAATGATGAAACAGAAAAGGCTCAAAGGGACACTAGACAAATCAATCTAGTGCTTATGACAATGGGACAGAGGAACACTAAAAATTCTTATTAGTGTAGTTCTGATCTATATTAACAAGACTGTTATAAAAACACCTGGAAACAATAAACTACCAAAGTGTTCATAGAGAGGACTATAGATAAATTAATTGTGGTATGTTCACCAAATGGAATATAAGAATAATAGTAAAAAGGAATGAATTTCAGCTACAGACAATGATATGGATGAATTGATTCATGTCAGAAACTCAAGTGAAAAAACACTACATATATTATGATGCCATTTTTATAAAGCTCAAAAACTAGCAAAACTAAACAAATTGTTTAGGAATACATCTACATGTGGTCAAAGTGTTTGGGTTTTAATAAAAGGGAATGCAAAACTCAGGAGAGCAGTTATTTTGGTGGGAGAAGTACAAATCATGGAAGAGAGAGCAGAAATTAATGTTCCAGCCCCTGTGTGCTCATATTTTAGTATTTTTCACAATTTACATATATATTATGTATTACATCTACTATTTTGTATATTGTACATAAAATATTACGTAATAAAATTTTAACACAAAATTTTTTTTTTCTGTCACAATATTGTGGGGCAAATTCTTAAAAGATCTTAAGACCAATCTATTTTCCTTGAAAAGTTAAGAATTTGTTAGTATTGAGAAAGAGGGACCAAGTGAAGTCTGAATTCTGCTAGAAAGGGCCCACAATGCAGCTGGCCTTTACAGCAGCCCCAATCAGCTGATTAAGCAGTTTCCTGAAACCCGGGATCATCCTTCCGACCCAACTGCAAACACCTCAGAATTACTGAACTGGCTCATGTTTGCCAGCCAGCTCCCTTCCACCAGAGACCATTTGACATATTATGTAACCACTGTGAGAGTTTATCTTTTGATTCACCACGACAAATCTTTAGTCTGAAATATTGGACAGGCATTTTTCAAAGACTGGGAAAATAACAACCATTATCAGCAATTTCCCGTCATTCTTTGTGTCCTTGACGCTACAAGGGAAGAGTTCATGAAAGAGTTCAGGAGTATTGGAAAAGTCTTTTGCAGCCTGGATTTATAATTGGGCATTTTACTTCGGAGTATAATTCCCTGCACTCCTGTGGCCTTTTTCAAGGAGAAATGAAACTATCTGACATGTTTCTGACTTGGTTTTTAATCCTTCTTATCTTCGTGTCAGTTTCACAGTAAGAGAAAATGGAGAGGAGAGCGGGGAGTGGGGAAAAGGAAGGGAGAGAAGAGAGGGAGAAGAAGAAATGGGGAGGACAAAGGAGAAGTAGGGAGAAGGAAGGAGAAGTGGTGAGGAGGAAGGGAAGTGAAAAGGGGAAAGCGTGAGTTGGGAGGGGTAATATGAAGTGGGGAGAGGAAGGAGAAAATAAAGAAAGGAAGGAGGAACTGTGGAGGGGGGTGAGTAAGAGGGAAGAGAAGTGGGGAGGAGAAAGAGAGAGGGAAAGAAGAGAAAGTTATATAGTCTGAGCAACCACATTTCCACATGCCGTGCTAGATTATTTCCATGTAGGTCATCTCATTTACTTCTCACAGCCACCTTGTGAGGTAGGTCAGGAAACTTGAGACTCAGTAAAGATAGAAGCCTTATAGTGACAAAGCCAGTAGGTGATTAGATTTAACTCCAGATCTTTCTGACTCTGAAACAAAACTCTTTCTAAATGCCCACCTCTGGGAATTGGAATTACAGAACAAGACAATGCACCAAGGAGCAGGGTCCTGGATTGCAGCGACAAGATGAGAACCCTAAATACATAGACATCAAAAAGTTTCACCTTACTGAAACAGAGTACTTGACATTCTTGACTGGTCTTGCTAGCAATTTCATTGAACAGAAGGTATACAAAAGAAATGGGACAGACACTTAATTCTCAACACCCAAGATGAATTGGTTAAACAGAGTGTGAAAAGCCTTTGAAGAAAGAGACAGTGTTACCTAAAAATCCAAAAGACAAGGAAGGTGAAACAGGATGTAGACTTTTAAGAAAACACATTTCTGCTACTTCCCAGAGAAGATAGAATCACAGAAGAGATAGTATCAGGGCACTCTAATTCAAGCTAGAAGCTCTAAAATATAGATCTGGCTATTGAATAAGAATACTGTAATACCACTTAAGACTAAAATGGAGAAAGAATTAAAGAAACAGATTTTGCTATGAGATCAGGTGTTTAAAAGGATAAGAAATGGCTGCACGACCTCTCTCAACTCACTGTGATTCCAGGGAGGGTTTCAGGCATCAAGGACAAGTTCAAGACAAGCACAGACCCTGGGATCAAATCTCCAGCGGGAAGGGCTGACCATCGCTTTCTTGGTGCTTTTTTTGTGCTCCCTACCAGAGTGCCTCAGTCATAGGTTGAGAGATCCCCCTGTGGTTGTGGAATGGTCTAGGAAAAAGAAATGGGAGGTGGCTGCTCAATGGTCACTGGTGTCCAAGTTTTAAGTCAAAGGATAAAAGGGAGTTCTTGACCTTTCTACATGATCCATCCCAGGTTTCCAATGCAGGCAAGCAGTTAGAGATGCAGAATATGCCAAGAATAGGAGAATGGTTTTCCCATCTAAGGTCCTGCCAGGAAACAGATGACATACTCCCACGGGGTAAGTGAGAAGGGTTTAATGAAGAAGACTCTATAAGGGCAAGGGCAAGATTAAGGGAAACCAGTAAGGGAATGGTGCAGTACCCTGCGGTGAGCAACTCCCTGAGAACCGATCTCTGGGAGAGGGCTGCCCAGGCACCACTGCCATCATCCAGTACAAGAATGCAGGTAATGACAATTCACAGGAGGCAGAGTGAGAGTCAGAATAATATCACCCACTTTTCTCTACTACCCTCCTTCAATGTCCTGCCTGTGTTTCCCAATGCCAGAGGGTAAATAAGCCCACTGATTTGGGCCACAGACAAGGCAAAGAAGGATGGGGGAGTAAACCCAGAGGGACAAACAGAGTAGCCAATGCAGTCATTCAAAAATTATGAGTATATGCAAAGATTTAGCGACAAGGATATTTGTCGCAGCATTGTTTGTAAAAGCAAAACTATGGAAGTGACCTAAATGTTAGATAGGGGGAAAATTATGTTATACCCACATGAGGGCAGAGACAATCTTATTTATTTTTGCATATAAACTGCAGTAATTGGAACAATGCCTGACATAGAAAATACTCCTTAAACATCAAAAATGCTAGTGTGGGGCATATTTAGGGACATGGGAAGATGTTCATGATTCGGTTTTAAAAAAGCAGGTTCAAAAAAAGTAGTAATAATCCCATTGCATTTGATAGCTAGCCAGGTA
The DNA here is from genome assembly GCF_964194185.1 of Rhinolophus hipposideros. Lineage (NCBI taxonomy): Eukaryota > Metazoa > Chordata > Mammalia > Chiroptera > Rhinolophidae > Rhinolophus > Rhinolophus hipposideros. The sequence continues at coordinate 117,412,816 of NC_138046.1, forward strand.
GATTGATACAGTATGCAGGTTTGGGAAAACACACATGGAGATGGTTAGAGTGATTGATGATGCTCTGGGGGAGACTGTGTTTTGTCTTGTTTGTTTTGTTTTGTTCTTGGGCTTCATTTTCTGATTTTTCTGTGATGAATACAAATTGCTTTTGTAATAAGAAAATACATCTTTTTAAAGTTTATTTATAAAACAGTATTCTTTTCGCTGGTGTTTTCCTTTCCCTTCCCTGTGTCATCTCTTGCTCCATAACCTTGAGAGTGGCAGCAGATGGCTGGGCAGGCATGTAGATGGAGGGGAGGGGAGGGAATCCCACCATATGGGAGTCATGACTCACAGCTTTCACAGCTTGTGGAGCACCAAGGACCAAAATACAGAAGAGTGGCAGGGGCCTAGAAAAACCTCCTGTTCCCAAGGCTTAAATCCTAGGAAGCTGAGAATTATAGTATATGCTGAAGAAAGTATTTAAAAATATATATATATATTTTATTGGGGAAGGGGAACAGGACTTTATTGGGGAACAGTGTGTACTTCCAGGCCTTTTTTCCCAAGTCAAGTTGTTGTCCTTTCAATCTTAGTTGTGGAGGGCACAGCTCAGCGCCAGGTCCAGTTGCCTTTGCTAGTTGCAGGGGGCGGAGCCCACCATCCCTTGCGGGACTCCAGGAATTGAACTGCAACCTTGTGGTTGAGAGCCCACTGGCCCATGTGGGAATCGAACCGGCAGCCTTCAGAGTTAGGAGCATGGAGCTCTAACCGCTTGAGCCACCTTTTAAGCTACCTGGGAAGCAAGATGGAGAAGCTGGGAAGAGCGGCACTGCTAGGGAAAGATGTCACATTATCAAATAGCAGGCAGGAGAAGCAGTCAATTCTAAGTTTGCTTTAATGTCAACCATAAATAAGGTTTTCTTCTCCTTTTCTCTTTCTTGGCCATCATCATCATTATCATCATCATCATCACCACCACCACCATTATCATTGTGATCTCCTCCAAAATCACTACTATTATCATCTTCTCCCTTCCAGATAGTAAACTTCCTAAGAGCAGATAATGTCTTATCCTTGCATATATTCTTGTGCTTCCCATTGTCAGAGGGTAAATGATCTAACTTATGATTGAGCCTACTCTCAGGATAAATATGAACTGAATTGACAAGGATAAAGGCATCTTATGAAATGAGCAGACAAAATGATGCTGGTAGGAAGACTTAATATACTGCCTGAAAAGTTTATAAACTTTTTTGAGCCAGCATCCCAAAAGGTGGGAACTTCTAATCATGTACCCCCCCCCGCTATACTTATATGTATTTATTTATGCATTTTATACATGTTGTATGTATTACTATCGTACAAAGTTGTACACGTTATAAAATACACATAAAAGATACATTTTAAACGCTGCTATAGAAAAGGTAATATTTGTTTTCCATATCCCAGGGGCTCATTTTGGGGTTTGCACACCCTGCATAGGAAACCACTGTCACAGATGACAGAATCAGAAGTTCTTGAGACAAATAAAAAACGTGGCCATAACCAACAACGATTATCTATAGACGCAGGTCAAATGTTGCCTTTGAATTTCTGAAATGAGTCAAGTCGAGGAATTTAACATGCAAGTAGTCTCTTGCAGTACCAACACATCACCACCAGATGACTTGGAAGCTCTAGTAATTGGATATGGGTGGACTGAGCAATAAGCAGCATTTAAAGAAAAGCCAACCTTGACAATTATTCAAATGGACCAGATGGTGCCTTGTTCTTTGCTACTATCACTATTTAACATTGCCATATTAAATTAGTGTGCTTTCTTTCTAGGGATTTCTTGAAACAAAATAGGTTTCAGAGGGCAGGAGCAATATATACCTGCTTCCATCAATTTTGGAACCTGCTTTGATATCAAGGCAACCAGAAATTCTCAATTACCTGAGAGAGTCCTGCTTTCATCCCGTTGGGACCAGCATCCTAGCTCTGCGTTGCCCTAGAGGGAGGGGAGGAAAGAAGGGACATCCTTGCTAGTTTACCCATGTGGTTTCCTTGCATAATTCTACCCAAACCTGGATGTTCATGGCATAATTTCAGATCAAGTTAGGGAACTTCTGCAGAAACTGCCACCCCCAAAGAGTGGGGTTTGGGCAACCACAGTGTGTCTTGAGTAGAATAACCTTTGGGCCATAACAGTTTTATGGAAGGTTACGGTATGACAGAGTAGAGAGAACAAAGGCTTTGGAGTCAGATCTGGGATTCAACCCTCCATCTGCTGCCCACTGCCTGTGTGACTTTGGGTCAGCTACTGAACTTTGTTACAAAAGGCAGTTAGCAAAACTATGGCTTTTTAGGCTATTGAGAGCTCCAGAAATATTTATAGAGCAGCAGGTCCAGGATCCAGGCTCACCATTCACTCAGTTATACCTGTGGATGGGAATATCTGAGGCACTTATTAAAAATACAGATATGGTATTTCTCCACTAGAGAGTCAGATGGCATAAGCCCAGGGTGAATAAACCATGAGCCAGGGTTAATATTCCATAATTCCCTGCCTCTGGGGAATCTGTAGTTTTTAAGTAGGTCCCCCTCCTCCTCCAGGTAATTCTTATTGCACAACGCACTTAGAAATCCCTGCACCAGCAGTTATTTCTCATTGTTCTGACCAGGGTCATCACTCCTTGGTTCCTTCCTGCCACCCCTGCAGCACTACTTCAGGGTGCAGCAGTTATGCAGTCTGCCTACTTTCTTCCACCAAAGCTGCTGTATTTCCTACTCCACTTCCTTCCTTTCACCCTCGCTCCCCAGTCAACCTGCTCTCTGCCATCTGTCGAGTTGGAAAGGCCGAGTGGATGGATTTACGTGAAGGCTTCGAGCTGAAAATGATTTACTGCGTTAAGCAGGCCAGAGATATTTCACAATAAGTGGCATAAACTAGAGAAATTCATCCTAAATAATAGCAGTCTTGGCCCAGTGGGAGATGTTTTGCAAAAGAGGGATTTTTCAACTACGGGCTGATTCATTTGCATGTGTGTAGGAATCACTGGGAGATCTTGTTAAAATGCAGATTTTGCTACTATAGAATGTACCTAAGGTGGGCCCTAGCCTCTGCATTTCAGACAATCTCCTGAGTAATCCAATGCTGGTGGTCCAAAGACATTTTGAGTGTCAAGGGATGGGTAATGATAAAAAAGAGCTACATCCCTAAATGTTTAAAAATTTACTAACACGTAGAACCTAATGTGATCATGAATGTCTTAGAGTCTCTTAACTTAGTAAAGTACCACGAGATAGGCCTGTTGCCAGGACACACACACACACACACACACACACAACCCACAAACACCAAACTGGAAGTTTTCAACAACCTCAACGACTTAAAAATCATTACTTTCCACAAAGGAACATTTCCGCAGGGAAATAATGACTAAGAGCCCAAGATGTGTTGTAAAAGCATGAAGGGGGGCAGAATTTGACACCCCAAATTATGCCTCTTTGGAGATATTATTTTAGGCTGTTTAATTTTAAGAAACAGCAGACATGGAAGAAGCTCTGAAAACCAAGGGAAACCTCTACTTGTAAGGATGTCTCCCTCACTGGACCAGGCCTGCGCAGAAGGCCTGGGCTTAAGACTGCATAACAATCAGCCTTTTTTACTGGGCTTTTCCTGGTCACCTCCCTTAACTGACTCTTCAGCCCCACATCTTCTTTTGTCTTTGGCTGGAGATGGTATTTAAGGTGATGGCTTCTGCCATTTGGGAAAATTATCAGTTTTCCTGAGTCTCTGCCATGTATACAGGAAGTACACATGTGATTAAACTTTAATTTGTTTTTCTCCTGTTAGTCTGTCTCATGTCAATTTGATTATTAGACAAGACAAAAGAACCTTCACGGGTAAAGGGATTTTTTTCCTCCCCAACAAGCATTTTCTCCAGTTATTTTAAAATTACATCTCAACAATTATAAAAGGTAAGGAGAGGTAAACGTGCTTGTTTTGCACCTGACAGGCCATACGTGAACACCAAGGTAACTGTTGACAGAGCCAGCACTCCTGAAACAATGGAATTTCCATTGGTCCACGTGACCCAGTCAGCTTCACAAATATAAAAGGTTTGGAAACTTCGACTGGCTATTGCTGTTAATATTCTACAGGAACTTAAAGCACAATGTGAAACAGTAAAATTGTGAATGTGAGAGCTGGGGACAGTGGAGCATGGTCCTCCTGTCCTGCAATTTAAGCAGTAATCTATTTGTAAACCTGGACGGTCTCTATCGAGCAGCCATTGGCTGCCCTAACAGGTTACATGCAAATTGTCATGAGGAAGACAAGCTCCCCCTTAGGTGTGTGAATGTGAAGCTTCTAGGGACACTGCCATCCAGGGTTACAAACATATCACTTGCCCCTTCAGCTCCACACATTACCTAGGAAAGCCAACTTTGGCATTTGCACAGATCCAAAGCCTCTTCCTAGGGCAACTGGAACCTCGTGGAACAACATGGCAGTGTTTGTTTACCACCCATTTAAAACTGTCACCACTCACATGAAAGCCCCGGCTATGCCCCTGATCTGGAATCCATATTGCCCTTTCTGCAGAAAGCCCTCCTTCTCTCTCCCAGAAACCTGGCTTTTTATCCTCCAGCTGCTGAGCTACCAGGCTGAGAAAACCAGCAGCAAGCAATGTCAGCCAGAAATTTTCACTGTGTCTGCAGTTCTGCTTGTGCCTGTGGGAAGATATTATACTCAACCTTATACAAGGCTAGTTTTCTTCATATGTTCCAGCTCATTAGATTTTAACCTCTGGTAACTTTTTGAACTAGAAAAGACAAAGGAGGAGGAGCCTCTTTGCTGTCTGGGTTGGGACAACATGGGACAATTGTGTAGATTATCTCTGGTATTAAATGCCTCACTCAGATTTATTTTTCTTTTACATTTTGACTTTTGATTGACCTATAACACACATACACAGGAAAAGTGCCCTAATTATACGCACATATGAACAGCTCAGCAAATATTCACAAACTGATCACATGCTTTGAATAAGCACCTAAATGAAATGGAGCACTGCATCATTCCAGAAGCCCCCTTTCAGTCACTGTGAGCTCCCTCTCCCCTGGAATGACTATGCTGACTTTTAATACTCCATAGATTAGTTTGGCATGTTTTAAACCTTAAATAAAATTTTAAAATTGAATTATTTTTGAGATATGAAATAAAAAGGTAATAATATTAGTACCAACTTTTTAAACGTTGGTTCTTTTCATGGTAATTTGAGAGTCCTAATATTAGTCCAGTCCAACTGCTATGGACCACATTCTGTCCATATTCATATGTCAAAGCCCTAACCCCCAACATAACTGTTCTTGAAGATGGGGCTTGTAGGAGGTCATTAAGATTAAATGAGGTCATAAGGGTGGTTCTAATCCTATAGGACTGTGGCCTTCTAAGAGGGGAAAAATGCCTCTCTCCCTCTCTCTCCTTCTTTCTCTGTCCTGTGAGGACATAGCAACTAGACGACCATCTGCAAACCAGGAAGAGAGCATTCACCAGGATCTGAATCAGCTGGCACCTTGATCTTACTTCCCAGCCTCCAGAACTGTGAGAAATAAATTTCTGTTAGTTAAGCCACCCAGTCATTGTTGTTTTATTTTTTTATGACAACTGAGCTGGCTAATACATTAATTTTCTTTAAAACTTATTTCACTTTTTTGAGTAATAAGTTTATCACTGTAGACCAGCCTCTACGTTCAAACTAATGCATTGTTTCTTTCAGTATTAAGAGAAGCTGACACACAAAATTAATTTCATACTGTCCAGTAAGAAAAGTGGGTTTATTCGATAAACATAATAAGACCTGTGTGCTAAGTGCTGGGATGCAAAGACAAAAAAGGCCAGATCTCTCTCTTCTATGAAATTCACAGTTTACCTGGGAAGTTTCAATTATTCCAAGTCAACGACAGATATGAACAGTGTCTGTAATGTAGGTTTAGGTGCCCTGACTTTGAAGTAATGCAATAAAACCCTGCCCTTGCCACTGCCTTTGAAATCAGGGTGGTAGCTGCAGTGCCTCACGCTAAAAGTAGACATCCAACACGTGTTGATTAAAGAGGCGGCAGGAGGATTTTGAAGTGTAGCTGGAGCAGAGAGAGGAGCCAAGAGGTGGCTCGCTTTAATTAACACTCTGTTGGGGAAAACCAGGCTCCCTGGGGGATCGCCCAGAGTACCCAAAGGGAGCGCAGTGATTCTATTTGCAAGCCAGTGTGACAAGAAGTCTTTCCACTAAGTCATGTTTTCAAAAGTCATTCCCCTCCTGTAAACAATGCCAATTAATATGTAGGATGCGACTTTCTCAGAGTCAAAAAAATTAACACAGCAACCGGGTAGTATATAATTTGTCACCTGGCCTTTTTATTTACAAACCTATTGCATGCCACTTGTGTTAGTCAAAAAAGAAAGAAAGAATGAGAGAATGAGAGAAAGAGAGAAAGAGGGAGGGACAGAGGGAGGGAGGGGGAAAAGGAGGATGGGAGGGTAAAAGGAAAGAAAGGAGGGAGGAAGGAAGGAAGGGAGGAAGAAAAGAAGGGAGGAAGAAACAGAGGAAGAAAGAAAGAAAAAGAGTGAAAGAAAGAATCAGAAAGGTGGGCTAATAGGGAGAATAAGATATTTGTGATATCTGGGTGCTCCTCATAGCTCAAAAGGCACTGTTTGTTATACTGCATTCAAATATAAAACAAATGATCTATCTCCAACATAAACTATTTAGACTGAACACCAGCCAAATGAAAACAGCTGCCACTAGATTAAAAAGTCATTTTCTCAGCCAACTCAGATTAAAAAAGTAACATTTTATGAACATATTTCTTCAACTCAAGCAGATTTTTATTATTCTGTTTCAGCTGCACATAAAAATAAAAACAGCATCTCCTGGCATGACCATTTACCAGAAATATAATTTCAGATAAACAGATGGTGCTAAACTAAAAATATTAATAGGTATTATCTGTAAAATTCAAATTATTTTAGTATATGTTGTCTTTAGCCTTTTATAAAAAAATAAAGAAGCTTGTTATTCTAAATCGATTACTCCAAAATATAGCTAATATTTATTTTCAAGGATGTTGAACAACGGGCAGTTGGCATTTCTCTTATGTGCCCCATCTCTAGGGGCTCTTGATAAGAAATAAAATATACTGTACCTTCTTCACTCTAGAGCCCTGAGATAAATCTGAATACAAATTTTTAAAGGCTACAAATTGAAGTGAGAATTCTCTTTACAGGTTGATTTACTTGCTATTCAAGGCTTGGACACATTTTGTGTACCTGGGGGTCCAAGTTCTAAATGGCTAACTTTAGTGAAATGTAAGGAATCACATACAAGTAAAGGAGGAAAAGACCAGCACAGCAAATAGCTGAAAGACAAGTCCCAAGTCCCATTCGGAATGAAAACAAAAAATGAAAACAGTCCCTCCAACGGTTCAGTGGAAGTTCTCTCTCAAGGGGCCAATAAATAGCAAGGGCTAGTTATAGCAACCCTGGGAACCAACCAAAGCTCTGATTCGAAACCTGGATTGGGTTAGAGCACTGCTTTTGTGCAGTCTTACTGCACAGCATACATCAGGTCAAACCACGTGAAACTGCCAACATTCAACCAGTTTTGACCATCATGTATTTCAACTTAATATTGAGGCTGCGTCCCAAGGCCACCTCATTTGTAATCCTACCCCTAATACAAATCAAGAACATTATTCAATAAATATAATTCAGAGTGCAAATTTGATATCAAGTCTGTTGTAATACATTAAGTGTATAGAAAATTGAGTCTACTCCTACAGCCACTAGCATCTATAATTATGAGTTAACTGGTTCAGATAAATAAGCGGCTTTCGCATTATTTTTCTGGGAAATAGAAGAAGGTCAAGCTTTATTTGGAAATATATTGGTAGCCTTAAAGGGATTTTTAAAAATTGATAGATAATAGATAGATAGATAGATAGATAGATAGATACATGATTGATAAATAATTTTACTGGATTTATATTATCTTAGGTAAATGATTAATCTTTAAGGCAAGAGGTTTGTCAACCTTGGTACTACTGGCATTCTGGACCAGATAATTCTTTGCTATGGGGCAGTCCCATGCACTGTAGGATGCCGAGCAGTGTCCCTGGGCTCCACTCACTAGATGCCAGTAACACACACTCCTTAGTTGTAACAACCAAAAATGTCTCCAGACATTGCCGAGTGTCCCTTGGGGGACAAAATCACCCCCAGTTAAGACTTGAGAAGACGTCTTTAAGGTCTTTACTCAGTAGCCAACATATCCCAGGTGTCTCTCCGTACCTTGTGAGGGGAGATCCTCATTGGAAATAACAAAGTATTTTCCCACAGGTTTTGGGTTAGGGTTGTCAGATTTAACAAATTAAAAATAGAAGATACTCAGTTAAACTTGAATTTCAGATAAACAACAAATCACTTTTTAGCATAATCATGTCTCAAAAATTGCATAGTGTTTAATCTGGCAACCTTATTTCTGGCGAAATACTAACACCACAAATAAATGACTAGGAGTAAATAAATTGCTAGTTCATGACAGGGAAAAAACTGGATTAAATAGTTAGAATGACAAAGACAACATAGTTCACAGTCAGTAGGTTATAGTGAAAATAACACATACTTTGATGCCAGGCAGCTCTGCACTGGAGCCTGACATGTCCCACCACCATTGTGGGAGAGGGAAGAGGGAATTACAGTTCCGTTGCTGAGTAGTTCTGTGAGTAGTATGATGAAGTAAGGTAGCTCTTTAAAGATGAAGTGAATAATACATAACATTCTAGCACTTGGCACTCTCTGGATGTGTTGGGCTGATGAGCCAGGAGTCTAGGAGCATCAGGACATTCCTCTGGCATTGCCACTACCCCAGATGTAATCTCATAGGCCCCAGGCACACCTCCCAGGGGCAAGAGGGGAAGCCAAGAAGACTGAGATTGCCAGTCCACTTGTAGCTGCCTGTCACGCCTGACCAATCATAGCTGAATGACCCACTCAGGGCCACTTGAATAGGCTGGGAGCATATGCTGGGCAGAGAGACACGCAAAGACCGAGAAAAAGAGAATTGCAACCTGACGTTTGCAGAGTTATGGTATTCAACTCCTAAAATGCTCTTCCTCCAATTTTCCACCTTGCAATTGATCTGACAACGTGGAAAATATATTAAGGTTTTTTGAAACAAACAGGTACTTCCCTATATCTCTATTTTTTCATCTGCAAAAGGAAGGGGCAGGGCAAATGAACTCTAACATTCATGCCAGGTTTGAAAAATTATATGACTCCTCATTTCAAAGGTCTGAGTGAAGTCTCAGCTCCTCCTGAGAGGTTTGTGTGGAAATACTGCCAACACTAATCTCTCCCTTGGCTTTTCCTGTCTCTACCATCCATTAAAACAAAACAATCTGTCACGAGCTGCTTCGTACCTTAAAAACATTATATTACCTATATAAAGTATACAGAATAACAAAACAAATATCTGTGTGGCCACTCAATCTAAGAAATCATTTCACCAGTGTCGTGCGGGGTGTCCGGCGGGGCGGCCTGCGGGGTCTCTGCTCCCACTCCCCACAGAAGAATGCAGGGCATGGTGAGGCCAAAAAGGAACACCCACGGAGCCATAGGTAGGGAAGTCATACCACTATGGTCTCACTGGAGGCTGGGTTTACACGACGTGTGACCTGCTGTCCGCTTTGCTGCCAACCGACCGACTCTCCTCGACTCTCCTTACTCTCCTTCAGTCTCCTCCTTCACTCTCCTCGGCTCCCCTCCGTAGCCGCGGCAGTTATATCAGTGACCAATGGCTTAATGGCTACAGCTGATGGCCAACCAGCCACAGCTGACGGCCATCCACTATCTGAGCCTGCACCTCTCCACATGAGGCCGAGAGCCTGGAAACTGCTTTCTGGGGCTCTGTACCCAAAACCAGTGTTTTCAAGGTCCCTATGGCATCCCTTTCCCCCATGTCAGTAACCGCCATCTTGAATTTTGTTAATTATTCTCTTTTCATTACTCCCTTGCTTTTCTTAATAGTTTTACAACATATATATGTATCCCAAAAGAATATTTGTTTTAGTTGCTTGCTTTTGAATATGTGTGTGTGTGTTCATACTGTATATTTTATATTCTGTGATTTCTTTTACTCAGTATATTTTGGAGACTCAGCCATGTTGGATGAAATTCTAGTTCAATTATGATCTACTGCTCTACGATATTCCATTGTGTAAATATATTACCATTTATTTATTCATTATTCTGCCAGTGGACTATTCGGATGTTTCTAGTTTACTGCTGTTTTGAATAATGCTGCAGTGGACATTTTTTACGTCTCCCGATGCACACAGACCAGAGTTTCTTTAGAGTATAGCAGTAAGGCCATGGGGTATGTGCATCTTAACTTTTCTAGATGATGCCAAATTGCTTACCAAAGGGGTTTACCAATTCACACCCTTATCACCAGCAGAGTATCACCATCTTTCACAATGGGCATGGCAAGAGTAAATAAAAATGATTTTCTCTGCTTACACAGGGCAAAGAGACCATTCTCCATCCCGCAACCTCTTTTGCTAGTGTGTTTCCTAAGGCATAGTGACATGGTCAATCTGCATCCTTACTCTCCAGGTTTTACAATACAGTTATCTCCAAGGAAGAGGGCCAAATAGACTCTACATATGTAAATGCACATAACTCCGCTGGAGTTAGGTGAGGGGCTCTCCAGAGGTGTGTAGGAGATCTTTGGAAGGCACAGTCCTTTGTATCTCCGGGAGATAAGAGAACTCATTGTTTTTTCTTTTGCTTTGTTCTATATATTATGTGAGAACTTGTCCTAACGTCATAGTCTTTTGCGCAGACTACTTGCATACGTATGTTTTGTCTCTTCTGTGTTGGTATGGAGGGAATCTTGTTGGCAGGATTGTTTTATGTCTCCCACATATTATTTTTCCATCTATTTTTAAAATACCTTTTAAAATTTTTAGAATAAATTTAGACTTGCACAAAAATTGTAAAGACAGTATAGAAAGTTTGCATGTACCCCTTATTTCTACCCATCGAAAAATTTTATTTAGTTTAATATTTCGTGTCTTCTATTGTTTCATATGTATTATGTATATTATATATTTGCTAATATATATTTTTGTCTCTGTAAGAGTCTAGCGAAGGTGTTGTTCTAGGTTTCAGTACTCAGTATGAAGCCTTAGCTATGTGAACAAAGGCCCTAGTTGAATACGGAGGTAAAGGTAGAAGAGGGCTGAACTGCTCCCCTAGGAAAATGGAAAATTTGTGTTTGGCTCCTGAAAGGGACAAAGCAGAAAAGGGGAAGAGAGAGGGAGAGTTGAACAGGGATACTAGCTGATGCAGAGTTGTAGAGGGGGTGAAAGAATTGTTTTAAGAACTGGGATATTGATGTTACTTTTAAGTTTGGTCTTTTTCCAGGGGTGCACAAAATACACATTTTACACCACATGCCCAATGGCCCAAGCCAAGGCCAAAACCAAATATTCTATCCTAGAAGGAACCTCCATGCATAAAATTTTATATTAAAATGTTACAATTTTATTATTAAAAGTTAGAGTTGTCACTTTTTAAAGTGTGACATTTTACTGTAGCTACAGTAATAGCTGAGCTCAGACAATGGCTGGACCACCCGTTCAACCACAGTACTGCACGTTTGCAATTGTGCACCAAACAGACATTCACTTTCTAGTGAAGTCAGAGCAGGCGCCCGACGGTTTTGACAAGCACTGCTCCTGGTGATGTTGCCACCAACTTATTACGTTTCCTTCCTAACAGTAACTGACCAAGGTCAAAATTTACTACCAGGACTTAAAAGGTTTGGTGGATGGTGACGGCATAATTTCACTGAAACAGGCTCACCAATCGAGCTTTGTATGTGGCTTAAAGAAGATCATTTCTGAATATTTTCAGGAGCAGCCTTAAGATTGTTTTTCTTGCTCTGGATTTTTATTTCTAATATGTGTGCAGCACTTACAATGCTTCACTTGATCAGGGGAGATAAATTTGTCCTCAAACCTTCGATTTGGAAATGTGGCATTGGAGCAAGTAATTAGCTTTCAAGATGACAAAACTATCTCTGAGTTTCCACCTGCATCTCAGCTTTCATTGCATTCACACCAATTTCAGCATCTTCACTGCCGCGAAATGATAGAGGTATCTTTCTGGCAGGTCATGAAGAAAACACTTGCAGCTTCAAGGCACATCCATCTGGTTAACTGCTTCAGCAGTTTCCAGCAAATAAACTATCTTCACTGCAAGTAACCATTGGTTGATAATAAGCCCTGCTGTGTTGGTATCATTATCTGCAAACTACAGAATTAAGGGTCCTTTGTCCAAATAACATTATTTTTAAAAAATATGCTATAGCTGCTTTTATGTTTTGTTTGACCTGCAGTTTGGAAAGCACTGTTGACAGCACCTTGCATACTGGTAAGGAAAAAGTTCTTGTTTATTAAAAGCGACAATGAGTTGAATTAATGTTTCCTCAACTTTAGTGATCCCCAAGGATTCTGATTTTGTAATTTGGAGTAGGACCCAGGAATTTACATTTCTAAGAGCTCCCAAGAGATGTAGCTGCTGGTCAGGGGCCTGCTCTTGGAATAGCTCTGAGTTAAATAATGACCTTCACCCCTACCCACTGTCTTCGGTTGTGGGTTTGGTTTGCTGAAGGGGTATCTGTCTGCTTTTCTCAGTTCACCAGTTTCTAAGGTTCTTTCCAGCCCTCTGTTCTTTTCAAATGATAGTAATTAATAATAATAATGACGAACAGCTTTATTGAGGTACAATTCACATGCCATACAATTGATCCATTTAAAGTGTGCAATCCAAGGGCTTTTAGAATATCCACAAAGTTGTGAAACCATCACCATAATTTTAGAATATTTACATCACCTCAAAAAGAAACTCCATATCCTTTAGCTATCACCCCCACCTTGCCCCAGCCCGTGGCAGCCACTAATCTACCTTCTGTGTCTCTAAATTTGCCTCTTCTAGACATTTTATGGAAATTGAACTATATAGTCACCCTCTGTTTTTTTTTTTTTTTTTTTAATTTTTTTGGTTGTTGAGAGCCCACTGGCCCATGTGGGAATCGAACTGGCAGCCTTCGGAGTTAGGAGCATGGAGCTCTAACCGCCTGAGCCACCGGGCCGGCCCCGTCACCCTCTGTTTTTAAGTGTCTTCTCAATGGGACAGGAGCACAGTGTCATGACTGAACACGATTAGAAAAAGAGCTCTGTTGGGCACCATTCTTTTAGACACGAGGCTCTTGGGGATGATGTCCCTTCCTGAATACAGTCAGTGGCATTAATGGTAAAGGTTATTTGGATTTCAAAGGTTTACTAGTTACTGTTGTGGTGGGATCTACTTATTTTATGTGGCCACCACCCCACCTTTTGAGAATGACCCATTCTTTTATTTTGGTGGACTCATCTTCCCTGCTCCAACTGTGTGGTTTTCACGGCACTGCTAATAAGACCCCCCTTCCAACTCCCAGCAGCCATTTTGGGGACTGAATGTTTGTGTTAAGAGGTAGGGCCTTTTAGAAGTAATTAAGTCATGAGGGTGGAGCCTCACGACAATGGGATTAGGACTCTTGTAAGAGACATGAGAGAACTTGCTTTCTCTCTCCGCTCTCCGCCATCTGAGGACACAGCACAAAGGTAGCCATCTGGAAACCAGGAAGAGGGCCCTCACCAGAATCTGACCATGCTGGTCCCCTAATCTCAGAATTCCCAACACCAGACTGTGAGAAATAAATGTTTGTTGCTTAAGCCACAAACCATTTATTCTGTTACAGCTGCCCCAGCTGACTAAAACAACCCATTTCAAAAGACAAGGTACACGACCCAAGCTTGCTCCGTCAAAGGAACTTCCACGAATATTTTCAAATCAGCCCTAAGGGAAAGGAACTGTTTCTTTTCAGGTGTCTGTGCTGGAAGGATGTGGGCCCATGATCTGCCGTCAACCAGGGTTTCAACATCCTGATTGAAACCTGCACAGAGAAGCAGAGATGGGGAGGAAGGTCTTGAGAAGGGGATTCCTATCTTGTCCCTGAGGTTCCCAGGGCTGCCCTGGTTCTTGCTTCCCCAAGACTTGGTTTGTTGTTTCTGGCCTCTATTCTCAGGCAGATCTGAAGGCTCAGACCCAGAAACTCGTGGGAAATTAACCTTTAATGTCACCAGTCTTGTGGCAAATGAGGAATGTGCAAGGATTGTTTTGTATCCATCTGTTGTATCTGGTGAGTAGGCAAGCAGGTAGCCAGGCTCTGCCCTATGATTGCAAGGGGCTAAGAGAGTAAAAAGGCCCCAAGAGAAGAGGTGGGTGATAGCTTCTCCCACCCAGCAAACTAACCACTCTGTGCCCACCTTCCCTAAAGGGATCTCAGAGGAGTCAGGGATACAAGATCCATTGTCTCCTGCTTTGTGAGGCTGTTGGATGCAACTATGTTTCTGTACCTTTTGATATCAGAGCAAACATATTCCTTTAACTGTGTTTATGGGCATCTTTCCATTAATCACATAATTGTCCCACTGAGACAAACTGTGCAATGAACTATACGAAGATCCTTCCAATAAATTCTTTTTTCTCTAACGTCCTTTTTGTTTGCTTTCTCATCTGTTTCAAAAAGTTCCAACTAATACAACTATTAATACTATGAAATTCAGTCATCATCCTGCTTATCTAAAGACAGTATACTCAGTATATGTTTGTGCAAAATCTGACTATATATAACTGTCCAGAAGAACACCATGCACCAGCTACCAACCCCAGAGGAGGACTCCAAACACATCTGCCCATCGCATCTTCATACTAGACTTGCCAAGGAAAACACAACACAGGCAACAACTGGATAGAACAATGCTTTACTTACATGGAGAAGAGACTGGGAAAGATCAGCTGTAATAATGGCCCATGGCCACTATTGTCCCCCATGGCCAGCAGGTCCCCTGGGCAGCCAACACAGGGCAATTGGTCTATGCACACCCCACTAGTGCTACATCAGAAGGACCCTGGCCCTTCCCCTTGGAATATAAAACACTGAAAGCTGGGTGCATGCCTGTGGGATGTTGACATACGTGCTTAAGCAGAATGAAGGAACACTCACTGAGCATGAAACAGGGCAATAAGTCCAGCACAGGCTATATGGGCTCTTTTTCTCTTGGTAAGGACATGTTCCAGGCCCAAGGCCCATTCTTAGACGGCAAAGTGGGGGTCAAAAGACTGTTCCCATGAGACTGCCTTTCCCAATCACATCCATATCCATTAGAAACTTTGGCTTGCAAGGGACAGAAAACTCAATGCAAACAGAAGTGGCTCACATAACCAATAAAGTCCAGTAGTAAGGGCCCCAGCTCCAATTATTTCTGACTCTTTCCTATGCCTTCCTATGTGATACTATCACCATTTCAAGAATGGCATTCTTATTTATTTATTTATTTATTTATTTATTTATTTATTTATTTATTTATTTTCAGTTAGAATTGACCTTCCATATTATTTTATATTAGTTTCAGGTGTACAGCACAGTGGCCACACATCCATATAAGTGATGCCCTGATCTGTCCAGCACTCACCCGACCCTACACATAGCTGTTGCAACATTACTGATATTCTCTATGCTGTACTTTACATTTACAGAGTGACTACTCTGTAACTGTTTGCATTTCTTAATCCCTTTACTTGACTGGCATTCTTTATGGAAGCAAAACGGGTTCAGATTTTGCCTCTTCTGACATTACTCTTCTCTATTGGACAAACAGCGTTCCTTTAATAAAGGGGGAGAGGCAATCTCAAGGTCCACCACATTGACTGAGGCTCTGTTTTAACTTAGTTTAATTCAATAATGGTTGAACTTTAATTGTGTACCAGGTATTGCCCATGAATGAACCCAGCTTTGCCCCCTCCCCCCCAACCTCAGTCTTCTAGTCAATACATATACTGGGAATATATTACAATATTGGATACTAATTTAAAGGTATCCCAAGAAACCCAGAGGAGGGTACTTAGCCTAACCTAGGGTGTTGTAAAGTCTCCCTTCTAAAATTTTCCCTGTGCTTGAAGGTATTTCCACTTGGGATTTTAACTCTATACAGACATTCCATGTGGGTAAGGCCTGACCCCACAGCATCCACTTATCCCTGGCAGGGACTGCCTCTCACGGCATCCTAAATCTGTTCCAGAAGAAGCCTTTGCATACTTGTATTTTAGCCAGTTACTGGTTTTCTTGTTTCCATGTTCAGCCAGTTGTTTGTTTTCTTATTATATTCTTTCATTAATTTCTGACAGTGTAACAATCCTTTCCTGTTCTCCTCCATTTGTTCTTATAGCTCCCCACCCTCTCCACCTACATGTGAAAACTTAGTTCCATTTCTAATGTATGGAGACACAGTAGCACTTTTCAAAGCAAGTCAACTGGTACTGAGAAGGTGAGAACTGACATTTATTAAGCACCAACTATGTTCCAGGCACCAGGAGTAGGCTTTTTTTTTTTGCATCCAATTAATTTTCAAAGAAGTCTATGAGATAGATATATATCCCTGTTTTACAAATGAGGGAACTGAGCTCCCGAGAAGGAGTGTTCCTCAGAGAAAGTTATACAGCTGCTGAGTGGAGCGGCGGAAACCTACACCCAACACTATCTGATTTCAAAGTTTTTCCAAAGCTACACTCTCTTCATTACCCAGTGATTTCAATTTTGGTTGCAATAAAAATCATCTGGAGAGTTAACACACACACACACACACACACACACACACACACACACACACAAGACCTTGATCCCACTACTAGAGATCCTTATTTTAAATGGGTGAGGCCCAGGCATCAGTATTTTCCTTCAAAGCTCCTTGGTCGGTTCTAATAAAAACCTGGGGTTAGAACAATTTGTAGTAGAATGTGCTGTGTCCCAAACTGTATCAATAAATTTCATGAAACATAGCAGAAGCTGGACAATACTTTACTCTCAACATCTTAAAATAGTTAATAGTGCCTGGCCTATAGTGTTCAGTAACTACTACACGCATAGCTCACAGACATTGTGGGTTCGGTTCCAGACAACTGCAATACAGCAAATATCAAAACAAAGCGAGTAACACGAATTAAAAATAATAATAATAATTAATAATAATAATGATAAACTAAAAATAGCTAATAGTGGCACCAACACACAGTGTTAAAGAAAACAGTGTTAATTTCACATAGGCTGCTTCACTCACGAAAGTACTTATGATAGGCCTGGGACAAGATAGACAGTACATGTCAGATCCCGGAAACCTGCACTTGACTTTGCTTCTGAGCCTGCATATGAAGGCTGGCTTGTCAGCACACACCACAAAGGCCCTGCCCATATGCCCTTGGCCCACCCCGGGTTCACCTGCAGCTACTGGGGAAGACAGTCTCATACACGCTGACAGATCCTCACCTCAAGCAGCCACCCGTGTTTCTCTGCATCTCTGCCCGAGGGCTTTCTCTACCACCAACGCAGCTGGCTCAACCTGTGCACAAGGTGTCTATGAAGTGCCAGGGATTTATTGTCCCCAATGGCAGCCTTTCACCAATGAAGGACAGAAGCCTGAGGCTAAATACCTCAGCTACCCATCCTCAGTGGGATGATATGGAGGCTGTTTGCCCCACCCCCCAGCGTCATTTGCACATGGTTATACAATTAACTCACCCTTTTGGGGACTTCCTCCCTCGCCTAACGGTCCCCAGTTTACTCCCTAGTCTCAGGGCCTGCTTGGGGGGACCCAAACTAGAACAATCTCCAAGTGTCTTCATTTTAGCCTCAGACATAAACAAGCATTAAGCCAACAATGATACTAATTTATATATGAATATTACTTCATGGCTTACAAAAACCTTTCACAAACACTCTCATTTTGATCATTAAAGGAGAACATTTCCTAACACCATCACCAGAGGGTTTGGGGATTCCATTAATTTTCGGGGTGAAAAGTATTCCATTATCATAAGAAAGACAAACATAGATCAATTTTTCCCTTTATGCATGTACTCTGCTGACTCTATTTGACTCTATGAGTGGGTTCTTCACAGGAAGAATGCTCTATTGAAGCAAAATTAGAAATAATTCTATTGTTGTATACAGGGAATGCTCAAACGGTTAGTGCAACAATGTCAGTGTTGTTTATTTTTCAATTTTTATCATGCTTTATTATGTAAAATTATCTGTTAAAATATCTGTGGTGGAAACATTTTTCACTGAGCTAAAAACAATTTAACATGGGTCATAGACTTGGATAAAAGAGAAATTCAACTTTGTTTTCCTGTCTTCCTATAACTTAAATAAAGATGAGATAGAAAGGGGGAGAGCATTGGGTTGCACCATGAAAAGTAATATACCTTTGCCATTTCTTTGCAACATACAAAAGATCCTCCTGGGTATAGAAAACTTTAAATAAAATTGACTGGCTCAAGGAAAGGATATTATTTTGAGAATAAGAATGAGCAAAAATGCCCAGCTCTCTCTGACTCTAAATCCCTAATGAAATAGATAATCCTGCAGTAGAAGAATTCGATTTAAGCTGCTATTGTCCCATCTGTGCTGAGTCAGAGCTGGCCACCTTGCACTTTTCTTTACAAAAAGTGGGGCTCCTTTCTAGTAGAATTGTAATCTTTTCTCTACAATTTGGGCATTTTTTACTGCTGGTTGGATTTCTGTTATTCCTATTTTAATGGATTGTAAAGCATTTCCTTAAAAACAAGATTAGAAGTGTTAAGATTATCTAGGAAGGTGCCACATTAACCATGTAGCTAAGGGTCTTTTAGTTTTACATTTGCTTTTCAAGAAAATCTAGATGATTTCTTAAGATGTCTAAGCTATAGTATCCACAAGTGAAGCGTTGAATTTCGAGTTTTTTCTCTCAATCCATTGGTCTCTGACCTTAATTAAAACACACAATTTCATTCATCTTTTGGGGTCATGATTCGGTCCGAGTGCTCACGACAAAGTGGGGTGCAAAATGGGTGTTTCCTCATAGAGGGTGATAGGGTAAAGGAGCAAAATACTTCTAAGGAAAAAAATGAAAACAAACAGGAAAAAGTGCTTATCCTGATTGCATGACGGAGGGAGAGGGTAGGTCTAGACACACCGAACAGAAGGGCGTGCCAACTGAAGATGTAAGAATCTGGGGATCCTTAAAGAAGCTTGAGAGAAGGGAAGTGAGTGGGTAAAAAAAAGACACTAGGAATCAGTGGAGCTCCCAGAGAGAAGCTGGATTTGCATATTTGACCTACTCAGTATAGTCATAATTTCTAAAATACATCAACAATTCCTGTTTTAGCCATCAATCCTTACCAAAACATCCATGTAGGGAAAGGGAAACCAGGGCTTTGGGCTTGGTTTATAGTCCAGCATTTTTATTCCTGATAATATTATACTAATACGGAGATGTTCATATATTAATTAAAACAGTAGTAATGTTCCAGATCATCATGCTAATTATTACAGCAGGCTTAAAGATAGCTTGCAAGAGGGTAAAATGTAAAAAAATGTATATATTCACCTGTTTTCCTGTGCTAAATTCATATGACATTATCTTGGGAAAGTGGAAAGATGTAATGCTTTTTTCAACATTTTTATTTGGGATATCTCATCTTTACCATTGATTTTTGGATTGTAGATGGAAATCAGTTTTTTGGGAAAATTCGAAATACATTCACATCTTCTTTGAGACAGATTTTTATCTAAAATAGGTAATTATTTGTTATCTGCATTCTAAAAACATTTTATTAGGATTATTGCCCTCATCTGTGCTTATTTTTATAACTTATCAAATACCAACATTTGGGTCTGCAAGCAACTTCAAGAGAGAAAAAAAACGGGTTTGAAATGCGTAGTGCTGAAATTAACGGTGAGGGCAATTTTGATGTTTCCCACCTCAGGACTGTTTGAGAGTCATGGTAGTTGTCCTAGAATCATCCAATAGCTCCATACTGACTTGAATTTTCTGTGTTGCTCATAAAGATGTCATCTTATCCAGATAGAACATGTAAATTTTACCCTACGTTTTGGAACAACTTCTGTTTTCCTCTTTGCTAGGGCAGACATAGTTTTAATATATGAATTTGTGTTTATGAAGTTTTAAATAATCAGTTAACTTAAGTTCAAACGCTACCATATAACACAGAATACTTGTTTGTGTTTTTAAACACCAAATATTACTTTGAAATCATGCCTGCTATAATGTTCAGATGAGTTTTCTTTCAACACTTGGAAATTATAATATTCTTAGATGTTTTATTTATCAGTTCCCTTTCTCCTACTGCTGTTTGTGCATCGAAGGAACAATGCAAGCCAGATTTAAATTTAATTCAGGTGAATGTTATAAATAGTGGTGATTGGAACAGGACAGGGGGCACAGATATTCCTGGGTCACTCTATTCAGATTTTTTTCTGGGTCTGGCTAAGAGTTAGGTTTTTTGATACCAGCTAAAGCTGTCAAAACTAAGCCAGTTGTGAAAATTCAAACCTTAGGAGGCATTCTTTATCTGAAAATCTGTGTTATGCTAACTGTCCAGGCCCTCAAGAGAAAATCTGGTGAATAAGATTTTGCAAGAGCAGATTCGAATTTTCTAATGCATACTTTCCAGTTGGAAACAGATCACTTTTATTACCTTTTTCTTATTTTTCATTTGCAATTTGTGGACTCATAAATATTATACGTAGTTAAAAATGGAATGGAATGCTATGATTTACTTTTTCATAATTTTTTTAGAAAGTAATTGGCTTGTTCTTTGGTGCTCTCGTGATATTGAAGATGAAAAATATTATATAAGCATTTTGATGGATTTTGAGGTTTTAAAAAATTTATGGTGGCCAGTTGACTCTGGAATAATACGGTTTCTGCTTTGATATCTAAATTGTACTTTTTCTACCTTCATCCCCACCCTCATGTACACACTCCATTCACTAATTGCATTATGTATGGTAACTGGAGGGGAACATTCTTAGTGAAAGTGGCTCCTAAGAGTGGAGGAGAGATATCAGTACACCAAGCAAAAAGTTTGGTAACCAGTGGTTTTTGAGTTTGCCAATTTAGAAGGAGACATATTGTTGAAATTTTAACATTCATCTGTTATGGGATGTTGGAAATAAATTCAGGTACTTCTAGTGCATTTCTTGGTAGGCTATTTGGGTAGCCTTTAGGTTCTGTTAAAAGCACTGGTAGTTATTTTCATGTTGATTTTTCTTAAGCAGGCATTTATTCTTTCCAGCTTTTGTTACTCTTTGAAGGAAAAACTAAGTCCTTAAAATTAATCTCAGGTGTGTGTGTGTGTTAATGAGCCTAGAAAAGCTGAGTATTTTCCACAGGTGACCCATCTCACGTGCTGATGTTGGAGTATTTAGACACATTTGCAAAAAAAGAAGAAAAAAAAAATCACAAAGAAACATAGTCTGGTTAGGTTGTACTCATCTTTCTGGCTTGCCTCAATCTTTCCAAATCATGATTCTGAATTTGGCATTCTTTCCACTCAGGTGGCATCTGAAAATTTGATCAGTTTGCCAACTCAAGAGAGATGGATGGTTGGCTGGACAGGCCTGTGTCTCCCCTCAGGGAGCCTAGCAACAGGTTGTCTCATAGGAAGGGCTTCAAAATGTTCAGCTGAGAAGGGTGATTGCCACGCTCAAATTCCAGATTAGGATGATGCATGACTCAGCAAGGCCATTCCACTGACCATTAACCCAAGTCCTCCTAATTCCTGATGATGTACTCCTGATCCGGTGCCTGCTGCCCCTCTCAGCTTCTCAAGTACAAAGGAGCAGAGTCCTTCTCCTGGAGCCATCTCTTGCTGCTTCCCACTGTGCCCTACCCCCAAACACTTCTGTATGGAAAGAGAAGAGTTGGGAGGGGGTACAATGTATGTATGCCATTATCTTTCACACATTTCATTGGCCCTCCTCTGTTATCTCAATAAATCTGCCTTACCGCTGCATTATACACTGTGTATAGTGTTTGTCCTTGCCCTGGAATTGAATACCTGTCACTCAGTGTGGGGTAAACACCAGTTCACCTAATGCTATGATCTTGGAAGGACAGAAGAGTTTACCCAGGGGTGGGATACATCTTCCCTGGGGTTGTTGGCAAGTCCTCTGGCTGAGTTGGAATGGCTAGTGACTAGGTGGTCACATTGCTTATGCCCAAAATCTGCAGAAGCCCTGGCTCAGGGTATCTGCCATGAAAGGAAAACACAGGACGATAAAGCTGCCATAATTTCCTCCCCTAATTCCTCCTCAGTAGCTTGGAGATTCTTTCAAGCCCTAAAGATGATAAGGGAAGTGTAAGGTGTGGTAGGCAGAAAAATGGATCCCAGAGATGTCCATCCTAATTCCGAGAACATGTGACTATGTTATGTTCCATGGCAAAGGGGAATTAAGGTTGCTAATCAGCTGACTTCAAGATAGGGAGATTATCCTGGATTATTGGGTGGGTCTGCTGTAATCACAAGCGTCCTTAAAAATGGAATAAGGAGGCAGAAAAGTCAGAGTCAGGTTGTGTTGGAAAACTACGTAGGTGAGGGAGGAGTGTGTGCAGAGGCTAATACCTCCTGCTTTGTCTGGTCACCACCACAGGCCAAGTCAGGCAGTCCCTGCAAGGCCTGGGGAAGAAGCCAAGTGGCTCCTGATTACCTCTTGAGAAACAGTTTCGGGACTCCTCACCCACATGGGAGCCAACAGCTCTGCAGCGCTGCACGATTGGCTCTGTTACTTTTTGGAGCCTGCCTATTAACAGTGTCTTTTTCCCTGACCTCTGAGAAACTCTGTGTTCCAGTTAACCTTGAAGGAGAGTCTGCAAGGTCTGAAGACCTGAAGGTTGAATGGTGCTGGGAAACAAACTCTCCTGGTGCGCTTCTGACATGAGGATGTTCCTCTTACCAGGAGGCCCTTCCTCTCACAGACTGCCCAAGGCCTTCCAGTTCTCACTGATATGTGACAGATAATGTGCTCCCTGTCCCTTCCAACTTATCCATGAATGTGGAGAGTAACCACAGGGTCGGGTCTCTTAAACTATAAAACTCTTGGAAGAAAACCCAGGGGTAAATCATGACTTCAGATTTGGCAATGGATTCTTAGACATGACACCAAAAGAACAAGCAAATATATATACATATATACATATATATATACATATATGTATATATATGACTTCATCAAAATTAAAAAACTTTTGTGAATTAAAGGACACTATCAAGAAAGTAAAAAGCCTACAAAATGGGAGAAAATATTTTCAAATAATATATCTGATAAAGGTCTAATATCTAGAATATATAAATAACTCATACAACTCAACAACAAAAAGACAAACAGCCCAGTTTTAAAATATGCAAAGAACTTGAATAGACCTATCTCCAAAGAGGATGAAGAACTAGCCAACAAGCTCATGAAAATAGGCTCATCATTAATCATTAGGGAAATAAAAATCGAAACCACAATGAACCACCATTTCACACCCACTAGGATGGCTATTAAAAAAACAAAACTCAGAAAATAACAAGTGTTGGTGAAGATGTGGAGAAATTGGAATCCTCGTATAGTGCTACTGGGAATAGAAAATGGTGTAGCTGCTGTGGAAAACAGTTTGGCATTTCCTCAAAGGGTTAAACATAGAATTACCATATGGCCCAGTAATTCCACTCCCAGGTATAAACCCAAAAGAATTAAAAACAGGTGTTCAAACAAAAACTTGTCCATAAATGTTCATAGCAGTACTATTCACAACAGCCAGAAGGTGGAAACAACCTAAATTCCCATCAAAAGATGAATGGATAAAGAAAATGTGGCATAGCCACATAATTCAGCTATATTTATACTAATATTTATTCAGCTATATTTACATTTATAGCTGAATATTATTCAGCTATGAAAAGGAATGAAATACTGATACATGCTACAATGTGAACTTTGAAAACCTTAAGCTAAGCAAAAGAGTCAGACAGGGGCCGGCCCGGTGGCTCAGGCGGTTAGAGCTCCATGCTCCTAATGCCGAAGGCTCCTGGTTCGATTCCCACATGGGCCAGTGGGCTCTCAACCACAAGGTTGCCAGTTCAATTCCTTGACTCCCTCAAGGGATGGTGGGCTGTGCCCCCTGCAACTAAGATTGAACACGGCATCTTGAGCTGAGCTGCTGCTGAGCTCCTGCATGGCTCAGTTGGTTGGAGCACGGGCTCTCAACCACAAGGTTGCCGGTTTGACTCCCACAATGGCAACTGGACCTGGAGCTGAACTGTGCCCTCCACAACTACCATTAAAAGGACAACTTGACTTGGAAAAAAGTCCTGGAAGTACACACTGTTCCCCAATAAAGTCCTGTTCTCCTTCCCCAATTAAAAAAAAAAGGGTCAGACAAAAAAGGCCACATGTGTGATTTCACTTATATGAAATGTCCAGAATATGCAAATCCATAGATACAGAAAGCATTTAGTGATTGCCAGGGAATGGGGAGGAAGGAGAATGGGGAGTGATTGCTTAATGGGAACAGGATTTCCTTTTGGGGTGTTGAAAAAGTTTTGGAACTAGATAGTGGTGATGGTAACATTGTGAATATACATAATACCACTGAATTGTACACTTTAAAATGGTAAATTTTATATTATGTGTATCTTACTACAGTAAAAAATAATAAAAAAGAACAAAGCCATTTAACAGGGTGACAGATTATGTCTATCCATTTTTGTCCATGAGTATACCAAATGCCTTGCAGAAATCTCTGTATTTATACATCACTTTGATCAACCAGCCTAATACCATTAGTGAAAATCCAAGTAAAAGGAAATCTGATGACTGATGTGATGTTCTTTGTGAACCCACCATCCTAGCTCCTACAGCTCACTAATTTCCTGTGTGGGTGCTTACAAACTATTCTTTGAATATTGTAATCAGCTACCTGGGAGGGACATCAGGTGTACAAAACTGTTATTTTTAGTATTGTCTCCTTTTTCAGAATTAGTTCTCCTCCACCCCCACCCCCTTCCATTCCTCTGGCTTTTCTCCTACTTTCCAACCACAGGAATTCAGGGTCTCATTTGTAAGTTTTCTCTGATGGTTCATCATATTTACCTGGGCCCAAACCCTAGCAGTTAGAGCCAATCAATGCTGCATCTTTTGTGTTTTTCCTTCTCCTCCTTCTCCTTTTTTCTTCTTGTTTCTTCTTTCTCCCCCTTCCGTCTCCTTCTCCTTCTTCTTCGTCTTTCTTCTTTCACCTTCCTTCTCCTTCTTCTTTCTCCTCTTCTTCTTCTTTCTTCTTCTCTTTTCTTCTTTTTCCCTCACCTTCTTCTTTGATCTCACCTCTCACCACTCTCCTCTTCACTCACTTTACTTCAGCCATGCTAGTTTCCTTCCAGTTTCTTACGTGAAATATGCCACACATCCTCCCACCAAGCTCTAAGATTTGACATTCTCTGTTCTCTGCCTGGAAGGCCTATCCCCCCGGATTCTATTGGTTCATCCCTTCACTTTATTCAGATCTGTGCTCAAATATCACTTTGCCAAGGAGGACTTCTGTGACCACCTATCTGAAATAGCAACCCCAACTCTGTCTGAAATAGCAACCTTGGCTCCTCTCTGCATTTCTCTCTTGCTACTACTTATCACCTTCTGACCTATTTGTTTATCTGCTTATTGTGTGTTGCCCACTCTCACTCCCTTCCCCTCGCCTCTTGGCACTTCTCATTATCTGAGAGTTATGTGTTTATTTTTGGATTGTTCAGCTCCCCTGGGATATCACTGGGGTTCAGTATTATTTATGTAATAAATCGAGATTGGCCTTCAACTCTCCTGACCCATTCAGACAATCAATCAAGAGTTATTGAGCAATCTTTATATGCCAGGCACAGTGTTAAATCATTGAGCTACAGAAAATGAAAAGACATGGACCCTTCTTGTAAGTAGCCTCTGGACTAGTAGGAGTGGACAGACAACAATAGGTCATAGGAGATGCCGTGACCTGGGAATGTCAAGGAGGCCTCAGTGAAGAGGTGAAAAGGGCTGAGATTTTCTGAAGACTGAAGAAAGTTTCCAAAGGTGTTCAAAGTCACTGAGGTGGGAGAGAATATAGCTCATTCAAAAAACGTTAATATTCTGAGGCTGGAGCCCCGGATGCAGAGGAGAAAAAGATAGTACTTATGATCACCTGATTATTTGTTTATTGTGTGCCTGTCCTCCACTCGCTTTCTTCTTATGTCTTGGGCTTATCACCTCCTAAGCGAGTCCCAACCCTGAAGGGCCACCATGACACTGGCAGATAATGCAGCATGTGGTCAAGAACACAGCAAGGGGGAAACGAGACAGAGCCCAGCAACTATGCTGTTTGTACAAAGCCCTCATTATTCCTGCTTGCAGATGGCTGCAATACTTAAGAAAGCTGCCAAGTCAGATTAAAATCAATCAGGAATGTAGACTATGGGTCTTAGGTTCAATAGACAGAACTACTGACGAGGGAGTCATTGCTATACAAAAGCTTCCCTGTTTCAGTGTAGGTTGAAGCAGGGCAGTGTTCAGGGAAAGGATGGTTAACCAAACCAGCATGTAATTGAGTCTGTTCTTTTCTCTGTTCTACTAATGATTCATTAAGCAGAGTGTACCGCTCACTGCGATCCAGACTCATGACTTCAAATCAAACAGAGGAGGGTAATTTCTGCAAAGTACAGGAAGGAAACAATCAATGCCCTGGGCTCGGTTAGGGCAGTCTATGGCGGTAGAAACCCTGCAATTTCTTTTCTCTGGGCAAAGCATTTTGGGAAAATTATAGCTTCAGAGCTAGACACAGAATAGGTAATGGAAAAAGTCTACTCTAATGCTAAACACATGCCTTGGACTTGGTTACCATCATGTCATTTTTTAAAAAAACAACAACCTATAAATCATTATGAAGTTAGGACATTTCAACTGTAGATAAATTATTAGATTAGGGAAAGAAATGGACAACTAGGACTAAACATATTAAACAGAAATATTATATCATTAAGAAATTAAATTTTAGTCTATATTTTATAGATGACAGTAAAGTGTTTGATGGCATTGATCATAAAAAGTTATGTGTTTCTCTGAAATAAATGGGTGTGCCTCAGCACTTGATTGTCCTATGAGTGACCTGCGTTGGACAGGAAACCATGGTCAGGGCAGAATGAGGAGAGACAGAATGCTTTCCCACAGGCAAAGATGCCAGACAAGGGTGCATTTCATCTCTCTACTTGTTTAATCTGTATGCAGAACATATGAAAAACTGGGCTAGACTCAGAGGAAAGAGGAGTGAAAATTGGTGGAAGAAATATCAGTAACTTAAGATATGCAGATGACACCATCTTACCGGCAGAATGTAGCAATAATTTGAAACAGCTTCTGATGAAAGTGAAAGAAGAAATTTCCAAAGCAGGACTGCATTTGTCAAGAAGACAAAAATCATGAAAGTTGAACAGTGAAGAAGCTGATAGGAAAAAAATTGATTCATTTAAAATATGCTATTGATGAAGAGTTCTACAGATATTCTGGATCTCTCGAAAGACAAACAAGTGGATCCTAGAACGAATTAAGCCTGAAACATTGCTGGAGGGAAAAATGACAAAACTGAAGCTGTCTTCCTTCGGGCACATCATGAGAAGACAGGGCTCTTTGGAAAAGACAATAATGCTGGGGAAATAGAAGGCAGCAGGAAAAGAGGGAGACTGAATATGAGATGGACTGACTCCATAAAAGAAGCCATAGACTGAGTCTACAGGAGCTGAGCAGGGCTGTGAGGACAGGACACTGTGGACATCACCCATTCACAGGGTCGCCAGGAGTCGGAACCGACTCAAGGGCATGTAACACACACCCTTTAAGGAGAGCTGAGAATTGTTGGCAAGTTACTGTGTGAGGAATTAATAGTAATATTCACATTCCATTGTATACCTACTGTGTAATAAGTATTATGATAGGTCCCTGGCACACTTTATTTTATTTCATCTTCTAAATGCTTTTCTGAAATATATATCATTAACCTCATTTGATAGATCACGAAACTAATGAAAGATTAAGCAAGCTGATTAAAGTATGCAGAAAAGATAAGATTTAAAGCCTGAGTCGGCCTGACTTTGAAGGGTATACTGTTTTCTATGGGGCTCTGAAGAGATCTTTCAGGTTTTTGTGGCAAAGACCAAGTACCTTCCAAAACAAAGTCCCGTTAGAGAGAGAATAAGATGAGAACTAGGAAAGTATTTTTACTTTATGTGAATTTACAATGATGGAAATCCCAGTAAAGAGGTAGTTTCTTTAGTAGTAAAAATGCATGATTCTCCACTCTTCAATTAGGAGATATCCACAAGCAAAAAGAAAGCAGTTGAAGGAAAGACATTTATTTAAAAGGAAAGAAGTCACCTCAATTCAAAGTTAAATTATGACTATAAATGAGGTATAAAATAAGAAAGCATCTTCATGAGAAACACGGAAAAGCTTTAAGAAAAAAGCCCCTTCGTCATGTGCTTAGGTGGTAGGCATTTAGGAGGAGAACCAGAAGAAATTCTAGACACTGGCCTCCCATCCCATTTATGCCTGACATTTCATTTCTGTTTAGGATGGAGAGAAACAACACCACACACACACACACACACACACACACACACATCCCCCAAACAAAGGCTGACTTGAAGTGGGCTTTTCAGGATCCCCAAATTGAAAGGAGCCTTAAGGTTCTGAGTGTCCAGCCCTTCATGTAGCAGAGGAGTTCCCTCTGCCACATCATTTGCTTGGACATGTCCAACAACTGGGAGCTCATTTACCTTGATTCCAGACCCCTAATGATTAATAGTGTACTTGCTTATATTTTATCCGCAATCTACCACCCCATAACTGGCATCCATTGCCCTTGTTTTCCTCTTGTACTAAACAGAATTCTGTCTTATATCCCACCTATTTCAATGCTGTAAGAGAGCTATGCTTTTGCCCCTAAATATTTTATTCCCTGAGCTAACCATCGTCACTCATTGGGCTGTTGCTCATACGTCATGATTTATAGCACTATGTACGCTATAACTCCTATGAAGGACTTGAAGTTGGTCTACGTCCCTCATGAAATATGTTTCCCAGAATTGAACATAATAAATCAAAGTATGGTAAGATTGATTATCAAAAACAGAGAATAGTCAGAATACCATATTTCTATTTAAACAGCCCAAGATTCCCTTGGTGTGTTTTGCTTTGTTCTTTTCTTTTTCTTTTGTAGCTTCATCACACTCTTGGCTCTTACTGGCTTCAGGCCACTAAAATTCCCAAGTTTTCTTTTTCACATGCTGCTATTCAGCAAGTTCTCCTTATATCCTTAACTTTGGTTCCAAGGATAGAACACTAAAACTTGTCCGATTTAAATTTCATTGTAATAGAGGCCATTTATACATGTATTCACATATTTGTCCTGCCTTATTCCAAGAGATACTAGCTGATAGATCATCCCTGGGGCAATGTCAGTTTGAAACTTGCTTTGTCTTCTGATTTATTCACACTCCCTCTCAGCTTCTTCTCTATACATTGATAACCAGATCCACTCAGCCTGTATCCAGGTTACTTAAAAAGGACCAAGCTGGGAAAATAGTCCTGACCTACAACAAAATTTGCCAGATTTGACGAAGATAGCATTCTTAGGATAGAGTGGTTATGCTGTTAAATCATCTTCTCATCCATTCAGTTTCTCCATTTTTTCTGCAAGAATGCCATGAAAGTCTTTGAAAAATGCCTTGTGGAAATATGGAAACCTCTATGTCCATGGGATTCCTTTGATCTACCAGTCTAATAAACATACCGCGAAAGAAACCAAGGCCTGTCTGTCAGGCTGTCTTTTCTTAGTAAATCCACGCTGGTTTCTTCAAGGACCAACTCTTCTCTCTCTGGGAGTTCACATACCAGCCATATGATATTCTTAATGGAGAATTAATATTGAAATCCCTTTAACATTTACATCATCTATCTTCTGCCCATTTTTGGAAACTAAGAAATTTCCCATCTCCTGTCTTCAGGAAACACTTCTATTTCCCATAGATTGCAGATGATATGTTAAGGATCTCCTTTAAAAATTGCTTATATATTCCTTGATATGATTTGTCAAAACCTGAAGACTTGCATTCTTTTATGAGCACCACGCTCTAACCAACTAAGCTAACAGGCCACCCCCAAGACTTGCATTCTTTTAGTTTGCATCCTTGGAATGGGAGAGAGGGTGGTAGGGGGAGAGAACAGTTTTTCTGAAGAATGGGGCTTCTGTTTTAGAAGACTTCTGGTTTTAGAAGAACTGGGCAAACAAAAGAGATTGCACTGCAGCAGTGAAAGTTCTAATTCAAATACCTTTCAGCAAGTCTCAGTTCCCTCTTACTAGTCTTTCCTGCATTAGTGTTACAGGTCTGTTCTGCTCTTGTGGTTTGAGTCTTTGATTGCTATCTCCCTCCTCCCAGGTTTTTATGTGTCTTTTACAATCTGAGCTCCTCAGAGAGTCTTGCTCCCCTCGCCAGCACATTTAGTCTCTTGGATTACTTCCTGCACTGGTATTAATAAGGGGCTCTGGTTCCTTCATACAGACAATAGTCCCTTATGCTTATTTGTAATTGACATTTCCTGGAGCTAGATGTATTCATTGGGTTTTATTGCTTTTGCCTGTGTTTCCCCCAAAATGAGACCTATCCGAATAATCAGCTCTAATGCGTCTTTTGGAGCAAAAATTAATATAAGACCCGGTCTTGTTTTACTATAAGACCAGGTCTATATAATAACATAATATAACATAATATAACATAATATAATATAATACCGGTTCTTATATAATTAATATAATTAATATAAGACCTGGTCTTATATTAATTTTTGTTCCAAAAGATGCATTAGAGCTGATTGTCCAGCTAGGTCTTATTTTCAGAGAAACGTAGTGATAGGCTCTCCTCCCATTTTCACAGTCTCTGTTACTAACGTGGTTGAAAATTAGCTAAAGACCAGAGAAGATGAAGCCATTGAGGGTTTCCAAGGTCAATTATTCCATTATCAGGATGAAAATTGAATCCTCACATTAACCTTCCTAATTGCTTGTTTACCTTGTTTTTATACTTTCTAAGTGAACAGGAACAAAGCCACTTGCTGCTGTTTTCTCATTAACACTAATGATCAATAAGTAGGAAAAAAATTTCTGCTGATTCTTGTATTTTGTACATTATGTATGCTTAATTTAGAGCTTATTAGGGCATTGCCACTTTTGCTCATTATCTCCTCTGCAAGATGAACGTGTTTCTTAGGCAAGTGGTTCACATGAAGCAACAATGACTACTCAGGTTTTGTAATTAAGCAAGACTTTCAGTTATATTTACTGCCGGGTGTGGGAGAGAAGAAGCAAGCATTAGCATTTAATATTGACATTTTTTAGATCCTCGTAAGAGAAAGAGGTGCTTATAACAAGTTCTGCACTGACTGTTAATGACCAGAACTGACTTGGTGTCCAAGGAAAGTGTTTGCTTTGCATCCTCCCTGAAGCTCTTTTGAGGTTCTTTCCATCCATTAAAAGCATGCTCTGAAATAAAATCCCAATATGTTCTACAACTTGGATGAACCTTGAAAGTATTATGTTAAGTGAAGGAAGTCAGACACAAAGGACCACGTATTACATGCTTCCACTTATATGGAATGGCCAGAATAGGCAAATCCATAGACAGAAAGCAGATAAGGGATTGCAGGGGGCTGGGTCTGGATGGGGAGATTGGGTAGTGATGGCTAAGGGGTGTGGGGTTCCTTTTGGAGTGATGAAAATGTTCTGAAATTGATTGCGGTGATGGCTGCACAATTCTGTGAATATACTAAAAGCCATCGAATTGTACACTATAAATGGGTGAATTGTGTGACGTGCATTATATCACAATAAGTTTTTCTTTTTTTAAAATCATATCTTACTCCTCCTGTGGCCATTATATACCACTCCTTGTCCTTTGGAGTCTTTAGCAACTGGATTACTGTCACCTTTTCCATTAGGTCCTACTACCACCCCAAATGACTTTGACATCCGTATGGATGACTCCCTACTCAACGCCCAATGAGTCCCTTCTTTGGTGTCTGCTCCTGTGACCTTCATCTCCTTTCCACTCAGCCACCCACTCCACCCTTATTTGTTGCATACCTCTGAAATAATGCATTCATATATGTCTCTCAGAACACACCTCCCAATATGTTCAGTTGTCTCACTAAGTTGCTCTAATTATTAACTGGCCTTAATAGGCCACAGGATCTTCCTCTTCTTCCACCCCATTGCTTTCCCTCTGCTCTATCAGCAATCCACAACCTCCCTCCCCACTTTCATTGTCACTGCTTTCCTTGTCTGGCTTGAATTCCATGCCTCATCACTTCAGTCTCTCATCCTTCTATCTCAACCATCTGGCAAATCTCAACCGCCATCAATGCAACTAAGTATAGAATGACCCAGTCACTAATCTCATCTCCATTGTACTCTCCGTGCCCTCAGTTATCCTTTCATATCGCTCCAGAAGCCTCTCTCCAGTTCTCCAAGGCCTTTAGCAGAAACTTGCTTCACACTTCTCAACCCATTTCCTCCACCTCCTTCTTCACACCCAGCAGATAATCTTACCTTCTTTTCTATGTCAGAGAGGAAGAAGCTCCTTCCCTACCACCAGACGACGTGCTTATCTGCATCCTTTCTCCTTCCTCTACCATTCATTATTCTGAGCAAAATGGAAGAAATGCCCCTTCTCTTATTTAGTCTACCTGTGCTCTGGCTTGCATCACCTCCTCACTGCGCAGCATCCTTCTAGTATTGAGTATTTACTCCTTTTCTTTATATCACCAACTTCTCCCTTACTACTGACACCTACCCATCAGCATAGCGCTCCCTCCTTAAGCAACAACAGCGTCTCTAATTGATGCCACACGTCCTTGTCAGCTACCCTCATTTTTCTCCTCCTCTTTAAATACAAACCTGAAAGAGCAGTGTCCATTCTCTCTTTCTATTTTTTCTTTCATAGGCTGCAGTGAGTATTTCTACACATCATTTCATTCAAACGACTTCTTTTTTTTTTTAATCCAGTGAGCCTTTTCTGTTCCTACTTGAATTCTCGGCAATATTTTGCGCATTTTGCAACTTTCTACCTCTCATTGGAAGCTCTTCGTTTAGCTTCATGACTCTACATACTTCTGGATCTCCTCCCATGCTTTTGACCTCTCCTTCTCAGTCTTCTTTTGAGGCTTTCCCCCTGTCTGTCCTCTAAAAGTTAGTTTTCCTGAGCTGTGTCCTGGGTATTTGTATAAGTGATCTACTAAAGTGTACCAAATGAACACAGACTTAGTTTAAAACAACATCCACTTATTATCTCTCAGCTTCAGTGGGTCAAGAGTCCAGCCATGGGTTAGATGGGTCCTCTGCTCAGGTCTCACAGGGCTTACGTTGAGGTGTTGGCTGGGACTGTGTTCTCAGCTGGAGCTCGAGGTCCTCTTATAAGCTCTTTTAGGTTGTTGGCAGAATTCAGTTCCTTGTGGTTGTAGGACTGACATCCCTTCCCTGTTTTTTTTCTTGGCTGTCAGCTGGTTTCGTTCTCATCTCTTAGAGGCTATTCTCAAGTCCTTCCACATGGCCCCCTCCATCTCACTAATGCAGAAACCTCCTCTCATTGAATCCCTCTTATGTTTCAAATCTCCCTGACTTCTTTTTCTACTGGCCAGAGAAAATTCTCTTCTTTTAAAGAGTTCCATAAGATTAAGTTAGGCCCATTTGGATAATCTCTATTTTAAGGTCAACTGATTAACAACCTTAATAATACCTGCAAATTCCCTTAGGCCAGGTAACCTAAAATAATTGCGCGAGTAACACCAGGTGGGGAACGTCATGGAAACCATCGTATTATTCTGTCTTCGATAATACTTTAAAATATTAACGTTGCATACACTCTTCTGTAGTGATCTCATCTTCCTACTCAGCTTCATTTAGCAGCTCTGTGCTGATGACTCACAAATCTCTAGCTCCAGCCCTGACCTGACTTCTGAGCCTTCAGACTTGTACCAACAACTCCTACTGTCCATTTGAAGGCCCCACAGATATGAGTTGAGAGGTTGGAAAATGAGTTCATCTCTCCACCAGTCTGTCTTCTTCCTGGGTTCCCTTTCTCAAGGAATCATCCCCCAGTGTCATCCTTGACTTTATATCCACTCCCCCTGCCCCCACATCAAAGCAACCTACACCAATCAGTCCTACTTCCTACACTCACTCCAATCTGTCTCCATCTCTTTATTCCTTGTTCAGGCTACCTTCACCTCTTGTGAATTATTCAACAGCTTCCCAGTTGGTCTCTTGGCCACTAATCTTGACCTCAGCTGTGTATATTTTGAACCTGCTTGCTCAATATCCATCTCAACCTCCTTGTGTTGCTACTTCCAGAAAATGAAACTACATTCCTTAGCTAGGCTACTTGTTGTAATGTAGATTCCAGCAATAAGGTGCACTCATGCAAGATTTGGGAGGAGGAAGTGATATATCATGAAGAGGGGCCTCACCTCTCCTATTTCTGCCAACAAGTGTGGTTATGGAAGCATTGGGCTTTCAGTAGCAGTTGTAGAAGGAGTCCAGTGTCCAGTCCCTAGTCACCTGAGTGAAAAGAGGCAGGACCCGTGGCATCCATTTTGTTGGCAGCAGCTTCCTGATTTCTCGATCACAATAGAGGAAGTATAGGCCTGAAGTCAGCGGTTATGGAGACAGCTTCTTAATATTCCAGTTCACTGATGATGGCAGGCTCAGCAGCTCCCTGGCAGTGAAGTTCTGCAGTGTTATTCTGGAAGGTTTTCCTGGAAACTCATCTTAGATTTTGTTTTTCCAGCTCTTTCAATCATTTTTAGGCTGCTTCTGTTTGTATCAGTGACAATGGTTTATTTTACCTGCAACTAAAATCTCACTACAACATATCCTGCAATTAACCACATTTCATCCAGACTGATCTTTCTGAAACTCCAATACTCCAATCTGATAATGGCACTATCCACGCTTAAAATCTTTCAATGTCTCCCAAATCCTTATATAAAACCCAAATATATTTATCTTGTTTGAAAGGTCCTGCATGATATGATCCTCCTGTCCTCTGCAGACTCATCTTTACCCAGGAATACATGGTCGTGATGACCTTGCATTCAAGTCCCTGAGACAGTCATATACTCATCTCTTCATCTTTGCACGTTATTCTCCCGATGTGTGGCACTCTTGCCATGTCTTTTGGCTAACTCCCACTTTTTCTTCAATCTCGACCTAAAGGCTATGTCCTCCAGAAAACCTTCTCTGACTCCATCACCCGTCACTACCACCAAAACTCTGGGTTAGGCATTCTTATGTGCGCTCACAGCTTCCTGGCCTTCTCCCTACAAAATACTCCACTGCATTAGGATTGCTGAGTGTAAACTGTGAACCTGGTGGAAAGTTCCATGTCTAAGTCTTTCTCTATTTTATCCCCAGTACCCAGTGAGTGTCTGGCCCAGACTTATTGAATGAAGTAATTGAAACATTTTAAGCAGAGGGTCTAATCACTATTGGATTTATGTTAGAAAAAAAACATGCAGGTGGCCATGTGCAGAAGGAACTGTAATAGGATCAGGTGGAGGGAGGGGCTGAGATAGCCCAGTTTGCTGGTCTGACCTAGTGCAGTATTAGTGGGTATGAAAAGGAGAATACGTCACAGGCTATGGTAGGGAGAGGGAGGCAGAAAAAACTATTAAAACTCAAGAAGTAATGAGACAAGGGCTTAGTAAATATTTGTTTGGCATTCCAATTCAATTTCATTAATATTTTTTTGAGTGTCCACTCTATGCAAAGCATTGTATTAGGTTCTGTGACATAGAGATTGGTAAGATACTATCCCAATCCTGGAGATTGCAAGGGTTTCAGTTGACTAGTGGAGACACAAATAGTTTAATACTAGGCTGAGAGATAAGAGGAGGAAGAATTGAAGAGTTTATGTTTTAAGGGGCTGTGTGTGTGTAGTTTTCGGTTTGTTTGTTTGCTTAAAGATAATGGCTTAGCAGTTTATAGGCAATAGAGAGTGCACCGTGGTAGAAAAAACATTGCCTGGAGACGGAACAAAGGGATCGCAGCTCCTTATCTGTCACTAACTAGGTAGCATGATCTTGAACAATTTAACTTCTCTGGGGCTTAATTCCCTCATTTGTAAAACAAAGTTTTGAATGAAATGACCCTTAAAATTCATTATTTTACATATTTGTCATATCTAAACAATTTTTAAATCATTCGGTTAAAATGTCCATGTATTCTAAATACTGCTTTAGGATAAATGTTTTAACTTTCTCCTATAGTATTTAGAAGACAAGGACATAATAATTTGGTCACAAATAGACTGTAAACTTTGGTTTCTTGATTCTAAGAGATTGATGATAATATTATCTACTTTTGACAATTAGGACAGTTTATTGGGATGTGCCCCTGCCCCTTTTTTCATTTCCTTAATCTCTTTAGCCTTACGATTTTTTAAAAAAATTTGCTGTATCTATTATTGCCTGTACAAATGCTAACCTTTGCCAGAGGAATGGAAAAAAAGAAACGCAAATCAATTTTTGGTTTTTGTGTGTGTGTGTGTGTGGTTTTTTTTTTTGCCCCTTTGATATTTTAAATTCCAGACTCAGATTGTTTGAGAATTCTCTTCAAATCTCAGTGTAAAGAAGATACATGAAGGAGCACAAAAAGCAGGTTTAGAATTGAGAAAAAGAGCCATGCACTTAAAAATTCACCC
Organism: Rhinolophus hipposideros; assembly: GCF_964194185.1. Lineage (NCBI taxonomy): Eukaryota > Metazoa > Chordata > Mammalia > Chiroptera > Rhinolophidae > Rhinolophus > Rhinolophus hipposideros. Next base: position 117,449,600 of record NC_138046.1, read on the forward strand.
GCTTTCCCCATTACTACGACTCCTCCTTGTAACTGAGCATGCAACGACTTGCAAGAATGGCAAGAAAGGCTAGCAGTTCTCACAGATGAACCTGGAAAAATCAATGGTTTAATACAGAGTTGTTTCTCATTCCCTTAAAGTACAACTGGTGGCAGACATGATGATGGTGGTGGTGGTCTGTGTGTGTGTCAGCTCCATGCAGTCAATCGGGAACCCAGGCTGAAAGAGACTCAGCCATCTTCAAAGCCTGACTTTCAAGGTCACTCCGGATGGCAATATCCAGGGAGCAAAAGCAGGGTCGAGGAGAGAGGGAAGAGGCTTTCCTGTGGAAGGTTTTTCTGCGCCCAGCCTGATATCACTTCTATCCAAGTTTCTTTGGCTGATCTCAGTCCCACGAGCACACCTAACAGCAGGAGTGGCTAAGGAACAGGGTCTAGCTGTGTGCCAAGGAAGAGAAAGGGCAGATTTTAATGACCACATCGTGGTTTCTGCCAGTATCTCCAGGGATATTGATTCTGTCTAGCTCTTCCCTCTCAACCCTCTCCTTTCTACCTCATGTCTTTCATTGCTGACAAAATATTTCAAAGGTGATTCCTACTTGGCATGAGTGGTTGGAAAATATTTTTAGACTAGTGATATTCATCAAGTAAGCATCTGACTTTTATGGTGCAACCTTCAGGTTTCTCTAAGCGCTCCAATTTCTAACTTAGATTATTATAGTACATTAGTTTGTACAACACATACAATGATTGCATGCCACTCTGTGCATAAAGATTTAGCTTCAGGTTCATATAACTGGGAATATTACTCTCCTACTGTCATCTGACTTAATGAGGTCAGCTATAAAAAATATTCAGATCTCAAGTTACCTTTAGATCATTTGTCTGGAAAATGAGATCACAACTGCTGGCTTTGAGAACTTTCCAGTTAGATTATCATAGCTTTTTGAGGAGATAGAAAAGTGGTTCTCAAAGTGTGGTTAGACCAGCAGCATTACCAGCACCTGGAAACCTGTTAGAAATGCGATTCTCAGGCCTCACCTCAGACCTCCTGAATCAGAAACTCTAGGGATAGGGCCCAGCAATGTGTGTTTTCACAAGTCCTCTAGAGAATATCCTAGAAGCACTGGTGTAATTGAATTAAATTACTGCTGAAACATTTCAAGTACCAGGTCAAAAGAATACTACCTGAAATTGTTTTGTTGAAAACATATTGAATTTCTCTCTTATATTGCTGTGCTATACAAAACTCACAGAATGAAAAGATTGCTAAGAGCCCTAGGAGGTCATTAGGGCAAACAGTTTTCAAAGGCGTCAATCCCAGAAATCTAAGTTTCTGTGAAGCATCTCTAAGGGTTTCCTAAAAGAAAATGTATTCACATGTTTGATTGGGGACTGCCTCTCTGACCACCCAAGGTTTGTCTCTAAAAGCCTTAGAATTCTGTGTCAGGAGAAATGGTTATGAAGATTTAGGACAGAGTCAAAATCTTACTCATCTTTGCATCCCCATTACCTTCCAGAGTGCCCAGCACACAGTAAATACATAATAAACATTTATGTTAAATGAATGAATGGAAGGAACAGTTATCTCATAAATTCAGGTTCTAAAGCAACTTCCACTAATATTCTGGGTCACTCTGGGGAAAAAAAATCCCACTTGGATAGCTTATTCTAGTTACTATTATATTCAAGAACACTGACTGCCTTATGTATATGGCCCGTGTTTTCAGCAGTTAAGGATTTCACCTATCAAATATTAAGAATAATGCCTCCACCTACTCTGAGGAAAACAAAACTTATATGAAGATAGTGCGTGTTCCATTTCTTGAAATGTCTATAAAAAGATTTCAGTTACTGCACGTTAACCTTTTCAGTGACTAACTCAGCGTTTTGACATTTGGAGCTGGATAACTCTGTGATGGGAGCTGTCCTGTACATTGCAACACCATCACCAACACCCTCCTCCTCCCCATTGTGACAAGCAAAGTATCTCCAGACACTGCCAAGTGTCTGCTGGGGGGGGGGGGGAGTGAGGTGGGGAGTGGGGGGAGGGGAGGCAAAATTGCCCACGCTGAGAATCATTGTTCTTACCTAATATCAAAAGGGAAGAGTCATTTTCCTGCATTTTATTCAAAGCTATGGAAACAGGCTTCAAGAAAGAGCATATGTTACACATTTCTCTTTAGCTCATTGTTGAGAACTTTGGCAGTGACAGCTCTATCTATTTGAGATGCTTTGGTTAACAAATCTTCATTATTTTAGGCCACTTTTCTCTTAGAAACAACTTTATCGTTGAAGATGTAAATTCACAAGCTCTAAGCATCTTTTTTACACTTATTGTGATCTACACTGATTCAGCACTGAATTTCATTACAAGGCATTTTTACCTAGCAATCAATTTCTAAGGAATATAGTATAGATTAGCTAAAGGAACTCTGTATGAGTTTATAATATAGTGTTAGCACTAACAGAAGGGTTTTTATCTACTTTATTGCAATATTTTGAAAATACCTAAGTAAAACCCGCTCTAAAGTAAAATATAATAATAACCTTTATTAAATCCTACTTGAAGATTCTGTCTCTGGAAAAAGAGTCATTGCTTCTGGAATTTACTTCCTGGTACCTAAGAATACAATAATAATTCTATTTCTTGATTTATGTTAGATGTTATGTTTTCTTACTGTCAGTGTGAGAAATTAGCAATATTTCAACATCCCCTCACTTCTGTTCCTCCATATTCCCAATATAAACACATTATAATTTTTACTTAAGTTGTCAGTGTTTAATAATGAGCCTACAGTGTACCCTGACATGGTTGTTGACATCCTCATGCTAATGTCCCCTCTCTTATTGTCCATGTGAATAGATACTTCAAACTTTCCCATATATATATATATATATATATATATATACACACATAATGGCGTTTTGAGAGGGAGAGGAGATAAAAGCATATGGCCGTCCACATTTAACAGGAAACTAAAACTATTTTTGAAAACTTTTAAAAGATTACATAAAAAGTCTCAAAAGTTTATTGTTAGTAGGTAGACGCCCTATTTCACACTCGCCTCTAGTATTTAGCATAAATGAAAGGTAGGAACTTTTTTTTTAAAAAGAAACGAGTGATATTAACTAAACTTATTGTGGTAATCATTTTGCAATACATATAAATATCAAATCATTATGTTGTACACCTGAAACTAATACAATATCACACGCCAATTATATCTCAATTAAAATAACAAATAAAAGGTAGGTTACCAGAAACGCTTCAGTTCTTCCCCTTCTGTACAGGGGGACAGGGTTATCTTTCCTACTTAAGGATCAATCTGTTCTTTTCTCTTCTGACTTTGCTGAATTTTCCTTTATCTACATGGGCCATTGAAACTGGGAAACATCAGGCAGCCTTGCCTCAAGAAACTACATATTCGTGTTCTATGAAAAATGGTTTTGTAATAAATGTCTCCTGTACCGCCCCCCCAAATAAAATCTGATTTTTAGTTTTTCATAAAAAATATTTTTGTGCCATCATTAACAACCAAGAATTCGGGACCACCCAGATAACAAAAGCAGATGATTTAAAAAGATACCTTCTTCACATGATAGACGAATAAGAAACTAGGTGAGAAAAGCGTGCATTAACAAAGCCCACAATTTAAAAACTGTGGGAATCAAAGTCAAGCAGTTAACCACTAACAAAGATAGTAAGAGCTTCTTTTGTCTTTCATGGCGAATGCATAATTAGCACTTAATACTAAGACTGGGGAATAAACCATCTATAATCTGCAAAAAAAGACCATCTGCTTCTATAAATTTTGTTCTTATATACTTGCCAAAAGAAGAGAACATATTAACAAAATAATGGGCTCTGCACTGTTAATTGCTAGGTTGTTTGCATTTGTGCCGTTGCTATTAGAATTTAATAAGCCATTCCTTCTGCTAAATTAATAAGCAGCCAAGATTATGTAATAGCTGCGCTCAGTCGCTAATTATTTTTCCCATAATTCCTTTCCCTTCCTACCTCCAACACCCACCTTTTCTTACCTAGGAACACGAGACTGCCAATGTCAGCAGCAAGTCTTCCGTCCTCATATTCAGAACAGACCAACATTAGGAGCATGACCAATGAGTTTAAACTTGGAGGTGGTTATATCAGCAAGCTCGAGAATATATGTTTTATACAGACAAAGAGAAAAGCAGCATTTGGATTCAGAGGGCGAGTTTTCATAGCATGACATCTATTTTGTGTAGTAAGGGAGAAATGAAACATTAACATGTGCCTTTGGGGCAGAATTGGTCAGGGAGCAGAGAGAAATTTGGGCGGGGGGGCTAAAGACCTACAGAAAGCCAGCTGTGCTTTGGGTGGACCACCTCCAACATTCCAGTATAGATTAGTCATACATGTTAGTAGGAAATTTTCCAAGCAACATAGTAGTGCTTAAAAGGGGAGGTATAATACATTTTTTATTTTGCCAAATAAGGGCACTAAAAATGTCCCCAAATCCGTATTATATACTATCTTAGTTTTAGAGACATTTTAACACGCAAAAAGAACATAATCCCTAATAAAGGATTCCTTTAAATTGATTAAATTTAGTTTCATGAAAAACTTAGCATTTCTTTTTCACTCTGAGTCATTAAAAAATTCTGGCGACTATGTTTCGAAACCTCCGCAAAAAGGGCATAACATAACTCAACAAAAGCAATTTTCCGGCTTCCTTTTTAAGAACCTCGGTGACGGGTAATGAATAGCTTTCGACTTGAGAAACCTGTGTCTGTTCAAGCAAGGTCACTTAATCCCGTGGGGCTCCTCTTTCCTCATCTGTAAAAGATAGAGTCGGACTAGACGATTCACCCATTCTTTCATTCAAAAAAATACGGACATCCATTAGGTGCTAGGCACAATACTCAGTACCACGGCTCTTAACAAATCTATCATTTTATAGTCCTTTATCGTTCAACTCAAATTTATTAGTTGTGCTATATACTAGGCAGTGAACAAGGTTGGAATGGAAAAATGAATACAATTCAAGATGCACTAAACAGAGGTTAATGGGCATGTGGGTGAAAGAGATTCGTTCTTACAGAGTTTGAGGGTGAGGCTTCATAGGAGATGTGACATTTGAGAAGAAGGGCATGCCAGGCAGAGTAGGTCGTCAGCAAGGCTAAACTGGAACCCCGGCGGCTGTGTGTGTGTGCGGGTTCTCCGCATGAAGGAAGCGGGATTTAGAAGATGAGGTGCTGTCTGGGCTTTTCAGCAGAGAATGGACATCAGGTCCTCAGCACTGAGGATGGGCGAGGTGAGCCCTGGGTAAAGACACTTGTACAGCTTGGGGTGAAACGTGTCTAGGGATGTAGCCGTAGAAGGAAAGAAGGGGCCGGATTCCGGACAGTTTTGAGCCAGAATGTAAAAGGCCGAGATCCAAGACAGAGCTGACTTGTTTTCCCCAGAGTTGCAGCACTCCTCTCCTTTCACCATAATCACCAACCGTCACGCCCCCCTGTCCCACCCTCTTGGGGCACGGAGAGTTATCCGAACTCGAACTTGGCTCTTCGCAGTCCACACCTTCCCTACCCCACACAGCGGGGTCAACAAAAAGCACCCGGGGGGGGGGGTCGACAAAGGGCGCCGCGGAACGCTGTCTTCCCGCCGCCCAAACAGCCAGGAAAGCCCACCGCGCGTCTCGAAGGCACACCCAAAAGTGCGCAGGCGCGCCGGCCCCCCGCAGCCGCTTCCGGGTCACGTGGCCTGGCTTCCGGTCCAGACCACCCCTCTTGGTAGAGACGCGGCCAATCGGCTTCCTCGGGCTGCGCGGTCAGCTGTGCTGCCTTCAGGGCCGTTGGCGACAACCGAGCTTCTTCCCGCGCGTCTCCCAGCCCGCCCCTCCGCTCGCTGCAGCCCCGGCTCCTCCCTCGTCCGGCCCCCGGGGCGGGGTCTGTCGGCTCGCCCTCCCCTCGCCGCCTAAGCCTTCCCTTCGCTAACCGGGTTCCCTCCCCACAAGCAACACGGATTCTCTTCCACAGCTCAGCGACAGGGGCTTCCCCTCAGCCTCAGCCTCGGTCGTTGCCGCCGCCGGCCGAGCCTCGCCGCGTCCGCGGCCTGCGGCCGCCGTAAGTCCCATAAGGCGAACAGGAGCGCCGAGGACGGGGAGTGGGGTGGGAGGGTTGGGCGCGCCCCCAGCCGCCCCGCGAGCGCCCCAACGACCCCACCCCGCGCCCGCCTGGTCCGCCACTGGGGCGCGGCGCCGGGCAACTCACTTTTCTCGGCGTCCGCGCCCCAGGATGAAGCAGTCACCGACGCTGCGGTGGCCCCGCGGCACCTGTGGTTCCGGAATCCCCTCAAGTTTTGCGGGGCATTTTCGGGAGGGGCCCGGGGGCGGGGGCGGGCGAGGACCCTTGGCGCTCGCTGCGCGGCGGCGGATGCCATTGTCTGCTCCGCTCCTTTCCTGTCACCTCGCCTGGGCTCGGTCAGTGATGGAGTGCGGCCCCGTGGGGCGGTGGGGAGGCACCGGAGACGGCCGGTCCGAGGAACGCTGGCCCCGATCCCGCTCCGTGGCTGAACCCATTGTTTTTAATACCAATCTCGAGGAATTGAGGTGGCCTGTGATTTGCGGCAAAATCAAAGCATTAGTTTTTAACAAGAGGGAATGAATACTTGTGCCTTGCAACCCAGTATCGTCCCATATTAGCACATCATTTATTTTGAGGAGTGAATTATTTTTTCTATAAAGTGGTAGGGAGAGGGATACAGGACCCTGCTACGGACAACCTTGAAGCCGATACTCCTTTCGAAAGCAAACCCCCACCCCGCCTCGTCACCAAGATCCTGGGATACGGGTCTATTTTCCAACTTCTCATAACGGGTTTGCATTAAACGTTGTCCAGTTGATGCTTTACTTGCCGTCCCTTTCGAATGCCGCTATCTGAACAGGACTTGTATGGGAGGCACTTTGATATCACGAATATTGTTCGTTAATTTTGTGGCAGTGAAGCGTTTTAAGTGAGGTGTAATAAGCCAATTTTAACTTTAATAAAGTTAAATTGCCGCATCATAAATTTCTAAATGTCTTGCTGATGCCTGTTTGGATTAATGCAAAAAGCGGCAATAATTTCTTAGCGAGATGTAGGGCCCATTTATTCTAAATTGGTTGTGTAAATTCTTCCACCCCCATGTTCAAATTCAAGATGGTGTGGTGAATATTAAGAATCATGCTGGAATCTTATTTTCAGTAACACTATTAAAGGAACTTAACAATAGTTAAAAGAAAAAAAATACCTGTCTGGATTCTACTTTTAAATTACCTTTGTAGAAACAATGCTTATCTGTTTGCGGTTGAGAAGACCAGTCGAATTACAAGCTTTTCTTAAAGATTAAACATGTAGATTAATCAACAGATTTTATATACAAAATGATTTTAAGTGTAAAATACACTAGAATTCAGTATCCATTCCATCTGTAAATGCTATGGTTTTTTTTAATGAAGTGTTTCGTGTAATGTCTCTGAATGTGTGTAACTCTTATTTTGGCTTTTTAAAGGTTTATATTCTCTTTCATAATATTATATTGCCATTTCTTTATGATGTGCATATTTATCTTGGAATTTTAAAAAAGATGAGAAGAGATACTTAAAAATTAGGCTTTTATTAAGAAAAATGTGCGTTTATGGGATGTTTTTTCTTGGTTAATATTTTAAGTCTTGTTTTGCTTAAAACATGTAAGCATAAACCAAAGAGAGCATTCTAAGTCATAGTAGTCTGTCTACACATAATTCATCCTGGAACTAGAACAGCCTCAGTCAGGGTAAATCTCCTGTTTCTTTCAAATGCACCTAAACCAGTTGATGTCAACAATTCTCTTTTGATGCACAGAGAGAGTGTGGAATATAATATACCACAGGTAGACAATAGTTTCTTGAATTGCAACTTAATCTTTTTCCTCGAAATTTTCACTCCAAGTTAATGCCTGTGTTTCTTTTTGTTCTACTGACTCCAAACTTACGTGGAACAGGGTGGAGTGGGGAGATTTGCAGTTGGTGGGAAGATCTTTGTACAAGAATTTCTTGCTACTTTAACTGCCTTAGAAATGTTGATGACTACTAATCATTTGTCCGTTAAGCACCCTGCCCTCCCAAAGCTTCTCTATGAAACATGTTATCTTAATCTTAACTTTATTGTATCAAACTATTGCATGTAATTTTGTTTCCATTTATCTTAACAGATGCAGTTTATGTTGCTTTTTAGTCGTCAGGGAAAGCTTCGACTGCAGAAATGGTATGTCCCACTATCAGACAAAGAGAAGAAAAAGATCACAAGAGAACTTGTTCAAACCGTTTTAGCTCGGAAACCTAAAATGTGCAGCTTTCTTGAGTGGCGAGATCTGAAGATTGTTTACAAGAGGTATAATTTTTTTTCTCAGAAAGGTGAAATAGCAGAATCAAATGTGTTTGGTCATTTGTAATGTGGAAATTGCAGGCTTTTGAGAGATGACATTTATAAATAAGGATTAAGAAAGATTTAGATGAAAACGGTTTTAAGTTAAAGCTTTGTATTTTTAAAATAACTGTTTTGATTGATTACCCAGGCTAAAATGATAAAATCTCGGAAGTTGTTTTAAAACTAATTATATAATTAAAGCATAAATGATTATTCATGCTTAATCATCTTTTTAGAAAAATTCAATGAATTCATTCCTTTGCAAGGGAAAATAGGATCAGTATTTTAAATTGGGTGAGTAATTCTCTAAATTTAGACAAGTATTCACCCCCCTCTCCCTTTCCCCCCAAATCTATAAAGTAATGGCTGATAATTGACATGCCTTTTATCTGACTTTTAGAATCTTACTTATAAACACCTTGGATACATAGACCATTTCAGTCATATAGATGTTTAAAAATTTTGTGCATACACGGGATCTCCTTGTTAGTAGTGTTTAATTTGAAGTAACACTTGTTGCTGTGGTGGAGGTGTGATTAGATCTGATAATTTTGCCAAGAATAGATTTAAAACTTTCAATGTTGCAGAATGATTCATAGATATGCTTTGAACACTAAGCGTTTTTAAAAATGCTATATATCTTTATTAGTATCTGAACTCTTTTAATACCTTAAAATAAATGTCTCGAGGTTGTACTAATCAGGTTAAAATAAAAATAATTACTTTGTTTCTTCGCCGTTTCTGTTCCCTTACAAATAATTTACTGTATGATGCCAGGGTTTCCGCATAGGAAAAATTCTCTTCTGTGGGGGATGTGCAGGGAACTAACAGTATGAGCTGTCAGGAGGATTGAAGAGAAATCTGGGTTTTACCTCAGCTTCCCTGTATTCTACTCCAAGTATAAATGGGGTTTATTGGGGTGGGGGCAGAGAAAGTCATGGAGATTATGGGTCATAAAGAATTTTTTAAATACCCTAGACTCCTCTTTACAATGGAATGAATTTAGTCATTTTTGGGTGGTTTTGTATCCAGTGTTTGGTTTAGTACTTGTTGAGAAAAATCTGAAAAATCGTAGCATTTTAGAGCTGGGAGATGTCTTAGGATAATCTAGTTAAGTGATTTTTTTTTTAATTGAGGTAAGATTGGTATATAACATACTACTTTTCAAGTTTTTTTTTTTTTAAGCTTTTTGCACCAATGATAGAACCTTAAATGAAACAAGTGGAAGGGGAGGTTCTTTTGCGAAATCAAAATTGGGATCCTGTACCCCTACTGAATTGGCCTCTACCTTCTGCATAGGAGATGGTTCCTGAATTTGAAAACCGCTACAGTTTTATTAAAAAAACCGAGAATTTGGGAGAAGTGACTTGTCCAAGGTCATATGCTAGTTTGTGACTGACAGGGGCTAGAACTCAAATCTTAAGCATGGAGACAAAGATTTTAAACGAGGACAAAAAAGCAGATTTGCCTTTCTTACCAGATCCTTGTAATTGGAGAATGGATGGGGGAAGGGCCGAGACAGGCACCTGAGGGATCTGTTAGGAGATTGCATGTGTTGTGAGTTCCTGAAGGAAGACCTCACTGTGGGCTCAGCAGGTGGAAAGAGCTGTTAGCCACCTAAGTTTTATAAGACTTGGTCACTGCTGGAAGTGAGAAATGCAGTGAAAGAAGGGGAGGAGTGGAAGGAAATCACATTTCTGGGGGGTGAATGGTGAGCTAGTAAAGATGATTTTGAGATGCTTCGTTTTCTGGGGTGGGCATAGACATGGAAGTCCTGGGAGGGGATTAGGCATAAAGTGTTAGATCCCCAACATTCAAGCTGCAGGCAAGAGAGAGAGGATAAGTACAGGGTCAGTAACTTCGGGGAAGAGGAGTTTCAAAAATAACGTTACCAGTGCCAAATGTTGCATTAAATTCAATTAAAGTGAAGAAAGAATCTATTACATTTTACAGTGAGCATTTCATAAAATGTCCTTTGTCGGAACATTTTCAGTTGAATACTAGAGACAGAACTCTCGAAGAAATGGGGTGAAGTCTGAGGAGGTGGAGATATTTAAACAGAGGTGTAGACTATTTGGGGAGCTTTGCTGTGACGGACAGAAGAGGTAGTAACCACCCATAGACATCAGAGTGCGGGACAAAAAGGTGTGAGGCTTAAGCTTATTTCTAGATAGGGGAAGGAGTCCCCCGTGTGGAGGAGGAAAATATCAGCAAGGGAATCAATCCCATGGAATCAGAAGGAAATGGCCTGTAAAAGGAAGGAAAGAAAGCACTAGTCAGTGTTCTTGTACACAGCATTGAGCCCGCCTATGTTGGCTGGCTTTTTCTTTTAAGGGCTATAAAGGGCAATCCAACATGACTCTGATACTTGTGTTAATTAAACTCCTATAAAACAGCTTTATTAAGATAAAATTCACATACAAAAGTTAGAATTTATAGTCAGTATTTCTGTGCATCCCCCCATTTCATACTGAAAAGCTCATCTATTGTACTTAGAACGTATGTTTTGTTGATATAAGCAGGTGATTATTTTTCCCTAGTCTAGCTTGAAGAGAGGACCTTTTAAGCAAAAGAATTACCGCTTAGCTCCTGAGACATTCTGAATTAGCACTTTTGCTGTTCGAATCAGCAAGTGATCTTTGTGTGCCTTCCTGAAGTTGTCTCATCCACTTTATCCATCCGGAACATTTTGCATAAGATAATATAGCTGGAAAGACAGACTGAAAGTCTGAGGACTTGAGTTCTATTTCATTTGTACCATTAGCTAGTTTTGTGACTTTGAGCAAGTCATTTGGCCTTTGTTTCTTCATCTCTAAAATGCTCTTGAAGATCCCTTGAAGACAGAATGCCGTATGCTTTTTGTTTTTGGTTCCCGTTTTACGCAGCATGTTACGGAAGCACTGGATTAAAGTCTTAAAATTAAAAAATACATACATCTCCAAATTACTAACTTGAGAATTTGTCAAAGAGTACTATGTTGATTTTCTTTACTAACAAAAGAATTTTTAATGACATACCAGTGGGTATCGAGAACAGTTGCATTCACCAGTCAGCTGATATTTAGCTGACTGCAGAGAAGTCATGTGTTTTGAACATAAGAATAGGCACTTTCAGATGTTCTCTGAGTGCCAGTAATTAGAGTAAGCCTTAATCCACTCTGCTAAAAATAACCAAACATACCTTCTTACTAGTCTATTAATTTTACTTCAGATTTAGACTTACAAATATGCACTAAGAGAACAAAATGAGCTCATTGAATTTTTAAAATCCATTTGGTTCTAAAAATAAGAAGTACACTTCAGGTTCTCTTGGTAATCTTTTACTACATCAGTATAACAATTTTTATCTCTCCCTCTTTAAAGCTGTTAAAAGATTGCTTTGAATATATTTTAATGTTATCCAGGTGCAAGATTACTTTATTTAATACAGTTCCTGGCTATAGTTTTTAAATATAAAACTTCGGCTCTAGTGTCAAATTGCTGTTGCTGGGGAGGTTGCTCAATTAAGCCTGAGTACTGTGTAATAATGGTATCTCTCTGGAAGGGTTGTAAAGATTAAAATGGTAGAATATGCAAAAGCCTTAGCAAGTATTCAGTACCTCAGTCAGTGAGGACTCAGTTAATGTTACCTGTTGTTATGCTTCTGTTTCTTCCCTAAGCTTTCTGGAAAGTGGTGCCTTATAATCCTGAATAACTAAATGTTCACCTACAATGAAGAATTCATTTAATTTGATGGCTATTTTTCCATTTTGAGAGCAAACATTTAGATATGCGCTGCGGGGGTTTTAAAAATATTACTGGTACAGGGGTGTAGCCGGTTAGCTCAGTTGGTTAGAGCGTGGTGCTGATAACACCAAGGTTGCCGGTTCGGTCCCCACATGGGCCACTGTGAGCTGTGCCCTCCTTAAAAAAAAAATTACTTGTTGGTGCTTAGACACATCAGTCCTGATGATATTTAAATTAAGATTTCTGAATAATTTGTACAATTTAGGACCTTTGACTAGTGTTTAAGTGCTATTTATTTGTAAGTAGAGGCAGTACCATGGATAAGGAACAAGAATGGTTGCAAGCATTAGATTGCTTAACAGTAGCATCAAAGAAATCTTGAAATTAAGAGGGATTTTACCCAAAACTGATTATTAGTGAATTCTTCCTAATGGAACTATTTAGTGCTCTGTTCATGTTAGCTAGTCATGTCTGGTTTTCAATCTACCATTTTTAATGTCAGTCCTTTTAATGTTTAGTTTTCTTAATTCAGGGAATCTTACGTGTCATTTGTGTCAATTTCCCCAAATTCAGAACTCTTATTTGGTGAGCATGGGTTAGGGAGGCTGGAGAGTTGTAATATCCAATTGCCTTTTAAACAGATAAACAAAAATATAGGGTGTTGCTGGGAAGGAGAGGAAGCACTTTGTTCAAGTTGGGGGTCCTTCATGGTAATAAACGAATGCATTTGAATGCCTCCTCTCTAAGACTGAAGGAGACCCATGATTTTAAATAACTTACTGAATGTAGAAATCAGGTAGAATGGGCACGGCAAAAAGTCATGCTGTGTATGACGAGGGAGTCCATGGTGGGAGATGGAAAAAGGTCTGGAGATTAGGTTTCTTGTCCCAGTATAACAAGTTGGCAGGCCCTGTACTCTTGGGCCTCAGATTTTTGTTTTTGTTTTGTCTTCCATTGTCAAGGAGGATAGCGTTTGCTGTTGGAAAGATCAAATAAGATGAAGTGTTTTTGATAATATTGAAATTAGTGTAGACTGTTGTGTAAATACTAGTTATTCTCATGCTGAACAGCAGGAATTCATTGAATTCCAAAACTTAGATTGTGTGTGTATAGTCTTACGTTAATATTGTGGGCATTATGAGCATTCTTATCTTGTATATCCTTTTCCATTAATGCTATGAGCAGTAACTGCCCATTGTGTTTTCTAAAAATCACTTAAGTGCTCCTCAGTGAAAATTACAATTTCAATTGAAATTAGTTTAGAATGTCTTAGGTTTTTATTTTGTTTCTTTTAAAAGCCTTAAATACGCTTAAACTGATTGAAAAATGCTCCTTTACTCCTCCTCAAAGGACTTAGTCATCATTTGCTATGCCTCGAAGATTGTATATTGATAAGTTTTAGCTTTCTTGGGTTAAGTATAACCATCTGCTAGAATCCTAATTTGGGGAAGAATATGAGTTTTCCAACCTTATTCCTTCTTCAAGGGTGAATAATCTAAACTTCAGTTTGACAGGGTAGAATTTGAAAAATTGGAGGGCAGTTCTCAGTTTTCCCTGTTTTCTTTAACTTCTGTAATAACTTGAAATTGTTATTTTCTTGAGGATTATTCCACAATCTAGAAACCTCCTTTTTAAAAATAATTCTACCATGTTTCCCCAAAAATAAGACCTAGCCAGACCATCAACTCTAATGAGTCTTTTGGAGCAAAAATTAATACAAGATCTGGTATTATATTATTTTGTATTATATTATATTATAAAGACTGGGTCTTATAGTAAAATAAGATCAGGTCTTAATTTTTGCTCGAAAAGATGCATTAGAGCTGGTTGTTTGGCTAGGTCTTATTTTCGGGGAAACACGGTATGCTGTGAGAAGTCAAGATAGTAGTTACCCTTGGGGATGGGAAAGGCTAGGAGAAGGGCTTCAGAGATTCAGCAATCTGTTCCTTGATCTAGGTTCTGGTACATTGCGGGTTCACTTTGGAAAACTCATTGAGCTATACATTTATGACTTGAATTCTCTGTGTGTATATGATGTGTGATCACAATATGGTGAATGTTTAAATAAAAAAAATTATTACAGTAAAAGACACATTGCCATTAACCACCCTCAAAATACTCCCCCTCGCTTCGAACACACTTGTTCTATTATTCTTGCCACTTTCTGAAGCAGTTCTGGAAGTCTTCTTTCATGAGTGTCTTTAGTGGCGCTGTCGTGGCTGCCTTGATGTCCTGAATTGATTCAAAACATTTACCTTTCATGGTCATTTTGACTTTGGGGAAGAGCCAGAAGTCACATGGTGCCAGATCCGGTGAATAAGGTGGATGAGGACACACCGTAATGTGGTTTTTTTGTGTGTTTTTTTTTTAACTTAAAGGAAACACATCAGTTAAGTTAAACTTTTTTTTTTTTTAATTTTATTGGGGAATTTTGGGGAACAGTGTGTTTTTGAAGGGCCCATCAGCTCCAAGTTGTTGTCCTTCCATCTACTTGTGGAGGGCACAGCTCAGCTCCAAGTCCAGTCACTGTTTTCAATCTTTAATTGCAGGGGGCTCAGCCCACCATCCTATGGAAGGAATTGAACCAGCAACCTTGTTATTGAGAGCTCATGCTCTAACCAACGGAGCCACGCGGCTGCCCCTCCAGCTGCTCAGCGGCAGCTTGGCTCAAGTCATTTTCTTCAATCTAGTTGCGGAGGGTGCAGCTCACTGGCCCATGTGGGAATCGAACCGGCAACCCTGTTGTTAAGAGCTTGCGCTCTAACCAACTGAGCCATCCGGTTGCCCCCTGTAATGTTTTTATGTGATAGAAATTGCCATACCAGAAGCGATGTGTGACACAGAGCCTTTCCGTTGTGATCACAAAATACGGCGAATGCTGCTGTTGCCATCCAACGGAAAGGCAGGGATCTTCAATGTGGGATATGGTATGTCAGACCTTAGTAACAGTGTGTGACAAGTTTCAACTTGTTTGGTGCAGTCAGTCAGGTGTGAGCTACGGTTGAGAGAAGGTGTGTTTTCAAGTGTGCCATAATTTGCCCTCCATCACGACAATGCTTCATGTCACACATCGCTTCTGGTATGGTACTTTCTGTCAAATAAAAACATTATGGTGTGTCCTCATCCACCTTATTCACTGGATCTGGCATGATGTGACTTCTAGCTCTTCCCAAAGTCAAAATGACCATAAAAGGTAACCGTTTTGAATCGATTCAGGTCATCAAGGCAGCCATGACAGCGCAACTAAAGACACTTACAAAAGAGGACTTCCAGAACTGCTTCAGAAAGTGGCAAGAACGATGGGATAAGTGTGTTCGAAATGGGGAGGGTGTATTTTGAGGGGGATTAATGACAATGTATCTTTTACTGTAATACAAAATTTGTTAAACATTCACCATACCTTTTGATCACACCTCATATTACACTTCAGTAAAACATTCCAGAACATTGATTTCATGTTGACAATATCTTCAATAAGTCCTTCAGTTGGAGAGTTTACTTTCTTCCCTGTTTACTTGTAGTTTGAATTAGTCATGTAGTGCATTTTGTTTTAATTAAGTAAACTTCAGAACAACTTGGGTCAGCTATGTTTTGGAATCTATATAGAAAAGAGCCTGAAAGGAGGAAGAGCAAAATAGTTTTTCTAGATGGTGTGATTGAGTGATTATTTGTTTTCTTTTTTGTGTGCTAATGCTTTTCAAAATTTCTGTTGTACATATACTACTTTAGTAATCTGGGAGAAAAATAATCTGTACTGTTGTAAAAGAGGAAGCAAACTGTATAAGCATGGGGTCTTTCACAATAGGATATGAAAGTATATTTAGGAGCCATGATTATAAGGTAAAATTTGTTTCCCATTTGTTTTTTATCACAGATATGCTAGTCTGTATTTTTGCTGTGCTATTGAGGATCAGGACAATGAACTAATTACCCTGGAAATAATTCATCGTTACGTGGAATTACTTGACAAGTATTTTGGCAGTGTGAGTAGAATTTTGTTTTAGGGAATTAAATGCCATAGTTTTTAAAAAAATCTTTTCTGTAACAAGTTTATTATTTGATTGTCTTGGAGATTCTTACTATTTGATAGTAACTGTGGGAAAGGGAAGGAATAACTATTTCTTGTCAGTGTGCCTAGTCAGTTAATTGATAAAATTACTTGACCCCACAGACCTATTCATTTAATTATGTTGGTGAGAATGAGGTTTAAAATAGTGGAATAGAAAGGAGTCCAACTGCAAGGATTAGTATTCTGGAAATGCTTTGTAGAATTTAGATTTGATTAGCAATTATAATAATCATGTTACCCAGGAATTGTGTATTTTAAAAGATCATTTTTTACAAGTAGAAAAGTTGCCTATGTTGGGAGCTTGCATAGTTGGGTCTTACTTACCTTGTAGGCATTGTGTTTTCACGTACAGTAGTTTTTTTACTCGGTTTTCGAACATCTCCATTGACAAACATTTTGGTTTACGAACGTTGTAAACCCGGAAGTAAATGCTTCGGCTTTTGAACACACCTCCAAAGTCGAACACGTCCCATGGCTTCCACTCAGTGCAAGATCCGGAGGCCTAGCTATCGGTTGTTTTCGAACGTTTCAGAACTCGAACTGTCTTCCGGAAAGGATTACATTCGAAAACCGAGGTACCACTGTACATGAGATTTGAAAATTAAGCTGACTAAATCAATGATGCTTAGTTAGCAAGACTGCCATTTTTAGAAAGAATTAAGATGGATTCATTCTGATTAGATTTTATTCACTACCTGATAGTTGATAAGTATCTTTTGGTTTCTTCAGTTTTAACATCATTGTTATTATTGTTATTGTTATTATTATTTTTTGCTTTTCAGGTGTGTGAACTTGATATCATCTTTAATTTTGAGAAGGCTTATTTTATTTTGGATGAGTTTCTTTTGGGAGGGGAAGTTCAGGAAACATCCAAGAAAAATGTCCTTAAAGCAATTGAGCAGGCTGATCTACTGCAGGAGGTAAGCTACTTGGAGTTCTCTTGACTAGATACTAGCATGTTTTGCTCTTGCTAGGAAGTTTCAGTCATCTTTCATTCTTACAGTTTCAGAAATGACTCTGAAGCATGCTTGGCATGTAGTGTCCACGTGCAGTTTATTGATTGAAGTATGTGTTGGTCACGTCAACTCAGTTATCTATGAATGGGGCATTTTCTTTGAAGATGGTCTGTCATATTGATGGCCCATCTTGGACCTCAAAACACTAAAACCTAAACCTTTACAGGACAAACTAAGAAGGGAAAAGATTGATCAAAAGGAACAGTAATTTGAGAACTCTCCATCCATTGTTCTGAATTACTTAAGATAACCCCTTTTCTCATTAATGTAGATAATCAGGAGTTGACTGAGATTATGGCATTTCCATTCCACATTGGTTCATAATTTATTTTCACCTCATGTCCATTAAGTGCAAACGTGGCCAAGCAAATGATGCGGTTGTAATTACACTTTTTGTAGAACCCTCTGGTTTTGTGTTAAGAAAACTAACTAAAAAGTATTTGTATTTCTTTTTGCTCTTCTTAGATAACAAAACATGTTCTGTCAAGGGACTACATTCTTATCTTGCCTTGGTATCACCAGAGCCATTAATAAGCCCCCTTTTCCTTTCTAATTTCTACAGTTGTTCTGGGTTAATTGTATATTTGATGCTTCTGTACCTTTGATTTCTGAAGTTTAAAATTTCATAGTGAAGGCTACCTTTTTCTAAAAACTTAATGATACCTTAATTCAAGTACCAAGTTGAATTATGCTTTAGTGGTAATTGTGGCTTTTATCAAACAAAAAGCTTGTAGCACAAGAAGGGACTGGTCAATGTAAAAATAGAGTATGTTTTCATTAAGGTAATTGCCTTTATTATTTTTTTATTAAAGCCTGAAATTTTTTTTTTTTAATTTCACTCATCCCTATACTCCCCTCCCCTTTTGCAACCGTCAGCTTGTTCTCTATATCTATGGCTCTTTCTCTGTTTTGTTTTGCTTAAATCCATTTTTTTTTAAAGCATTTCTTTTACAACGGAAATGTGAACTAAGAAGAAAAGTAAATCTTTTTCTCTGTTATAGCTTCTTAGCCTTTGGCCTCTATAGGGAGAAGGGGTAGCTTTCCGGAATTCTTCTGCATCAGTCACTGACTGGGTCAGTTGTGAGGACTGTTCCAAGTTGGGATGACATCATCTGGGACATACATATATTAAATGTGAGACAATGCATTGTACATTTAATGACAGGTGCCTGCAAAAGTGAAGCATTTTGTTGGCTGCCCTGATGCCACTCACTGTTCAGTAGTGAAGTGAGCACAGCCCCTTTTCATGTGCGTGCAGTTTACCACTGTTGTTTATTGATTGCAAACATGTCATTGGAAAGAACTTTTTTTTAACCTTAGGTGTGCTGATTACAAGCTCATAATCTACTTTGTAAAATTGGTTTTAAAGTTAGCACCTCCTTTTTTTGCTGTTCACTAATCAGTCTTGTCTAAAAATTAGGTCAAAACCAGGATCAGGAATTGGGAATTTTTCATATTTGTCCCTTCCCTTTGATCAGTTTTGTATTTCATGATTATGGAACTATAGTCTGCATCAGTTCCTGCTGTTTCCTCCAAGTTATTTATCATTTACTGATTAATCAATTATATTTGGCTTAAAACATTTCTAAAGTTATTGAAGTTCAGCTTTTAATTTTAATATGTTTTTTCTGGAGAGTAATGATTAGGGTACTGATAACTGTTTGTGTCTGGACTGTTTCTTTAAACTCTACTGAGAAATTGCTAGACTTTACAGTATGGCAAATAGTATACTAAGTTTAATTTATAACATGTATTATATTTAGTGTACTAATGGGTAAAAGGGTATTAAAACAAGTCAATATTTATTTGTGAGAGACTGTGTGTTTGTGTGTCTGTCTCCTATTGAAGTACTTTAATAGTAATGTCTCTCCTTTTCAAGTAATATTTTTATATTTTTAATTGGGGAAAGTAGGAATGGAGAGAGAAGCATAGGATGTCTGTGGTCCCATGTCAAATTCTCCTTATCCCACCTGAATCTAGTTAAAAAAAAAAAATTCACTACTGTTAATCAGTTCCTTGTCTTTAGAAGAGAGCTTTGGGCCTATTTCTCACCTGTGACTACCTTTACATTGTTTTGTACATAAACCAAAGTGATAGTACGTTAAGACATTTTCTATTCATTCGTCCGAGTGAACCGTTTTTCTTAATTTAACTGTTCTGGTTTTGAGAAGGCAGAAGGTGGTTGGTCCATTCTGAATTTCAGGTTAAGGCCTTTATGAAGCCAGCTATAGTCTGTATGGGGTGGGTAGTAAGGCTTCAGGTTAACCTGTTTTTCAGGTTATTCACCAACATACTATCAAAAGAAATCTAGGGATGACAAGGTGCTTGATTCCTAAAATGGATTCATTTGTATGTTGATACGTGTTTACATGTTGGGGAATATTTGGATATTTTGTTCCTATAATAATGGTGGAATGAGAAAAAGCAATTCTACAAGCTGCTAAAAACGTTTTTGTTTGGACACTATGACGACAAAAAAGAACTATGATGATTATCAGCTACTGTTTACTGAGCACTTAGACATGAAGCATCTTATGCTAATTCTCAGGATGCCCTGAGAAAGGATCATGAGCCTTTTTAACAAATGAAGTAAAGACTCTGTGAGGTGCCAGTGACTGGTCCGAGGTAGCAGCTGGCAAAACCAGGATTCCAAACACAGATCTGCTAGACTCCAGAGCTGTGTGAAATCTTAATTGCTGTGCTCTGTCGTACTCCCCACCCCCCACTCGTGTGTTGTCTTGGTATGTATAGTCTAAACATTCTGTTTTAGATACCAGCTTCTGTGTTTCTCAGTAATATAGTGAAAAAAATTCATCATTCTCCCAGAGGTCTTTCTGTATTGAAGAGAGTAGTTTCCTAAGGCTGATGCCATCTTTTACTTTTAAGATTGAAAATTTTCATTGTCCAAATTATTAATAGTTGAAAATTTTTAATTGGATAAGTAATATTTTTCAAATAATTTCTTAGTTGTTGGATTTATCAAAACACCTGGATCTTAAGTAGGTTTTTTGATGAATGTCAACTACAATTATATATATATATACATACATATACATACATACATATATATATATATACATATATATATTTATAGTGACAAGAAGTGGAGTACAGCATTGGGGTAGAGACAGTGGAAATGTAATTGCTGTGTGCGATGTCAGAGGGGTAGTGGATGGGGGAGGGGGGTTGACACTGTGAGGGATATAAATGATAAATATCTGTTACATTGTTTTGTGCACCTGAAACTAATAAAAAAAAGAAAAGAAAAAAATTAAGTAGTTTTTTTGGTCTTATAATCTGGGGTATAGGATTCACTTAGTCTATGTCATGAAATGGTTTTGCTTACAAAATTGTAAATATAGCTGTCAAAACTTATATAAATGCAGCCTTAAATTTGTAAAAGTCCTAATTAATTGATTTTAATCTAGTTTTTCATATACAGTTGACCCTTGAATAACACGGGTTTGAACTGTACAGGTCCACTTATATGCAGATTTTTAAAATAAATACCTGTACTGTTTTCGATCTGCCATTGGGGTGTCCACGGATGCGGAAGGCCAACTGTATGCATTGATCTGCAACATTTTATGTAAGGAACTTGAGCATCGTCGGATTTTAGTATCCACGGCGGGGGTCTTAGAACCAATCCCCTCAAAATACTGAGGGACAACTTAAGTTTTTGGGGAGTCAAAAGTTATACTCGGAATTTTGGCTGCATCGTGTTGGTGCCCGTAACACCCTCCCGCCCCGCCTGCCACACACACACACTGATTATTCAAGGGTCAGCTGTATTGTGATTTTTCTGTTTGGTATCAGGTTTTTTCCTTGATTTATTTTTACCGTGTTTCCCCAAAAATAAGACCTAGCCGGACCATCAGCTCTAATGCGTCTTTTGGAGCAAAAATTAATATAAGACCCGGTATTACATTATACAAGACCTGGTGTTATGTTATGTTATGTTATATAAGACCTGGTATTATGTTATGTTATAGTATTATATTATATTATATTATATTATATTATATTATGTTATGTTATGTTATGTTATGTTATATTATGTTATATTATGTTATATTATGTTATATCATATTATACCGGGTCTTATGTTAAAATGAGACCCAGTCTTATATTAATTTTTGCTCCAAAAGATGCATTAGAGCTGATTGTCCGGCTAGGTCTTATTTTTTTGGAGAAACATGGTAAACACCAAAGATGGCTTTTACCCAGTTTGTATAAAGGTCATGTAATTTGTTTAGGTAGCCCTTCATTTTATAAGCAAACAGGGCAGACAGTGGATAAAGTAGATTTTCTATTAGCATATTATAGTTAGTAAAGGGGACATAACATAAATATGTACTTGAATAATAATTGCTAAAATATCAGACATTGTGATTAATGAAGATGTCTTTTGAATTTTACTTAATTACTTGGCAAACAAGGATTTCAGTTTTGATGTTTTTAAACCAAACTATTTATTCCTTTTGGTATTTGGTTTTATGAATACATAATTAGATATGGGGGTAAAGCCCAGAATAATTGGTGCGTTATCCAATTTTTAATGTTTGACTATTGGAATTTAAAACATGTTTTCTTAACGTGCCACTGGTACTTAACTTGATTCTTAAATTATTAAAGTGCAACATGCTGAGATTACTAAGTTGACATTCTTTGCAGTACTTAGAACATTTTCCCCCACCATCAGTTAAATACCTATTTTAAGCTAGACTTTGGGGGAGGCGTATGAGGGGGAGTGGTACAGTTGGATTTATTTTATAAACATACATATAACTACAAAGGAAATACAGAGTGCATTTTCTTTGTAAAGTCAGGCACTTAACAGTTTTTCTCTGCTCCTTAATTTTGTAGAGCCAGAATGAAGAATGGGGAGGTTTGTCTGAGGATATCTTATGATAAAGAGCAGTCTAAGGCTTTAGTCCCTTTGAGCCCCAACTTATTTATTGGTAACTACTAAATTTACCATTTTTGTGGCATGGATAAAATGGGCTGTTCTGCAGACTGTTGCACGTGAGATGATAGCAAGTCTTTGCTTGATTCGTGAAGATCAAATAGTTCAATACTGGGTCTGGGGCCTTAACCCTCAGCAGTAGGTGCATGACGGTGTTGATCAGTGCTTTGAGATGTGTCAGCCTTTCTTTTTTATACTAACAGCATCATTTTGAAATTTGTGGGGGGTTTCCTTTTGAGCTTTGTTTGCTGTTGGTATTGTTTCTCACTAAAATAATATGAGAAATGAAATATAAGTGAGGTACCAAAAGCAAGCGTTACACTCATGAATTTGCTTCTACTTCGAGATGATCCACTTTATGAATAGATTTACTGGATTTGCAGTTGTTGATCTGCCTCATCTAGAAAGTGCTGCTCTATGCAGAGATAGTGCTGCTAAAATTGGTATGTTTTACAAGTGCTGGGGCCGCATGATATATCTTAGTACTATGCAACATGTTTCTGGAAGTAATAATACATCTGTTGGAATGCATAAAAATGGAAAGGTAAGAATCTTATGAGAAAAAGTGATTTCTTTAAAAAAATGAATCTTTTTTATCTTAAAATTATTTTAAATATGTACTTCTTGAAGTATTTAATAACATGCCTTTTAATATGAAGTTTGGGGTTTTTTAAATTAAAATCTTGCTAACTAAGAATATTTGGGCATGCTAGTCAAACTCAAGAATTACATTGTTTTAAGACAGTTAGAGGCTTTCAAATATATGCAATAATAAAATTTAACAGGAGAAAGCATTTTGATATAAATCCTCTTAGATAAACTCCTGTAATTCCTTTGTAATTACCATTGTTTGTGTTAAAACCTTTAAGCCTAAGCATTTTTCTTTTAAATTGGGTTAAAAATTAACAATGCTGTAGTCTTTTATGTGGACATATTTTAATTTTTTTATAGGTAAACTTGATTGGGGTTTGCTAGAAAAAATTGTGGGTAAGTGAGGTTTGGTTACATTAATGCTTGAAATGGAAAAATACAGAAGAGCAGATACAGAAAAAAACGGAAGGGAGAACAAATCTTGCCTTTGGCTTTACATTTAATAAGAAACACTGTGGCCAGCGTCCTTGGTCACTGGTTTTCAGGTTGTAATCATTTTGCTGTATGTTTATGTGTTTTTTGAGCTCTCTTATTTCTCTGCTTTTCAGAATTTTGAGGATCCTCCCCCTACCTTGTTATTTGATTTTAACCCAAGAGCCAACTCTTGCTACTCTGGGCTATTTGTAATAATGAAAAGTTGGAATAATTTAAAATATTCAGTAACTGTAATTCTGATATTCAAAAGTATTTGGCAAGAACCCACAGTAATAAATACATTTTGATATCACAATAGTTATATTTATATAAACCAAAAGAAAATTTTGTTAATACTCTTATTTCTTGTTTTGCAATTCACATTTCTATTCTTCCTTTTTTCAATGCTGATCCTGATTTACTAAATTGATTGCATGGGCCCTAGGATTGGGGCCTACAGAGAGCATATTACTAGATGTTGGTGATGATTTTTTTCTTTGAAAAGTACTTCCTGAAAAATTTCAGGGTTTGAGTTCTTTTTTCTCTACTGACATTGTTTTCTGTTTCCTCTGTTGCCTTTAAAAAAAAAAAAATCGCCATTATAAAAAAAAATTACAAATACAGGCAGGCACACTACAACATAATCTTACCTCCCAACCAGAGACAATTAGATAAATTCAGTGGTTCTCAACTGAGGTGGCGGGGCAATTGTGCCTCCTCAGACACATTTTTGTTTGTCATGGTGAGATGCTACTGGCATCTAGTAGGTTAAGACCAAAGATGCTGCTAAATATCCAGTAGTGACCAAGACAGGAATTATCCAGCCTCAAGTATCAATAGTGCTGAGGTTGAGAAATCCTGGTTTAATTTAATACCACGGAATATATAAAGATTCCATTTACATTAAAGACTGCTATATCTTTTCAATATAATATATAGGCCAGAGTATATATGACTAGCTGAAAAATGAATCAGAAGTAGAAGGGGAAAAAACAATCTTAAGAATTATGAAAGGAGGACAGATGTGCTTAAGAACATGTAAATGGCTGTAAAAATCACCTCTGATTCACCAAAATTACTTTTACTTGATAACTAGTGCCTGGGGAGATAAATCTACGGTTGACTTTAGCACCTTAACCCACAGCAAAGCTTTTGGGATGTCACTATGTAATTTAATTTCCTCAACAAACACCAAATCTGTTAATGTCTATTAATGTAATGAGTTTTTACCTGGAAGTAGAATTGAATATACCCTGCAGGCAGTTAGAACACTTTTGAATTTTCTGCTCATTTCCCCATCCACTTTAGGGATTTGATAATTTCTTAAAGGAGAACTGAACTAGTTTAAATGACCAGAATTTGCATCTATAGATTTTTATTGCATATCGATTTTGTTGGATTGTTTTGTACCAAATTAGCCTTAAAGAATTTACTTAGTAAAGACATTTAGAGTTTGAATATTTGAAATTTAATAATTCAAAGAAATCTT
The DNA here is from genome assembly GCF_964194185.1 of Rhinolophus hipposideros. Taxonomy (NCBI): domain Eukaryota; kingdom Metazoa; phylum Chordata; class Mammalia; order Chiroptera; family Rhinolophidae; genus Rhinolophus; species Rhinolophus hipposideros. The sequence goes on from NC_138046.1 coordinate 117,474,362, forward strand.
TTATGTTTGGAAAATCCTGATTAAATTTAGGGCATTTCAAGTTATGATCCAAATGGAAGATCAAGGCAAATACAATACAATTACCCTAAAATATGCTTTAAAGTATTTCATTATAGTCTAAAGTTGTATTTGCTAATTTTTCTTTTTTTATTTAAAAAGTACAATTAACTTCCAGAGAAAATAATTTATCATAAATGGGTTTTAGAGCTGGGTTTACAAAGATGTAGCTAAGTTATCCTCATCATTATTTTTAAGACAAATTTAGAAGACAAGTGTAATAGAAATAGATCAATAGCACAATAGAAAAAGACAGCAGTAGAGATGGATAAGTAATTCACAGACAAAAAAGACAAACGGTCCTTTTACTAAGAATATAAATTAAAATATCAATTAAGACCTTTTTTGGTTTGTTTCTTGGATTGGAAAAGATGAGAAAGACTCTCTTGTTTGCTGTTTGTGAGCACTTGCATTCCGTTTTGGAGGATTAGTTTGGTGATATCTATTAATGGTTAAATGTGTACACCTTTTGACCCATCAGTTACACATCAAGGAATTTTATCCAACAGAAATATACGAATGTCCCAAGACTCATGCTCAGTATAATATTAAGCCATTGGAACATAGACAAATACTTGTCAATGGGAAATAGGTTAAGAAAATTACAGTATGGCCATACATGAAACCGTTACCTATAAAAGAAATGATCAATTTCTATGTAATGATATGGAAAAGATACTCAAGGTATATCAAGTGAGAAAAGATCTAGGAGCAGGATGTTAACGGTATTCTGAAAATGTTCAAGCTTACCCACTTTTCTAGAAGTGTAAAACAAGCATGCATTATAAGTGTATTTATAAGTAAATATTTTTCATTTATAAACCTTTTTGAAAAAATGACAATGTTGTGTGAATAGAAGAGTACATGTACATGGTGTTAGTCCATTAGGTAAAACTAGAGTAGAATTTGCTAAAAGGAAAGTTTCAGCACGTAAAGTGAAGCCCTTGTATGCTCCTGACCATTTTAGACGCTAAACGTCTGGTGCAACCGTATTGCTATTGCCACCCATTTCTAACTTAATGAAAACAATCCCTTGGCTTTCCTAGTGCCTCACAATTGCTTGTGAAATAAGAGTGACACCATGAGCCCTCTCATCTAAAAGGTACCTTATACGCGTAAAGTGCTTTCAATTTTTCTCTTTTTATTCATTGCTAACAATAGATCTTAGTGAGTTTGGATACTCTCCGGCCCTTTGATCTTCAGCACAAGGAATAGGGTTCCAGAGTTGAGAGTAAGGACTTTGTCACAGAATTCAGTGAGGGGCAATCAAAAGGACCACTGCATTCTAGAACATGAAGGACAAAGGATACTACTTCGTAGTGCAAAGAATAGTGAAGCCCTTTTACAAGAAAAACTGGAGTAGAGCTGTAACTTCAAATTACATTTATTTTCTCTGACTACATTGTGTACTAGAAAGAGAAAATCAGAGACTAGGTTTTCAATTTTGGATCCAGTACCACTAGTTTACTTAAGCACTTCTCATCTCAACAAGAGTTAAGCCTTCAGATAATTGCTAACTTACCAGTTTTTGTTCCAGTTTTCCCAGATCACGTTACTTCCAGTCATTAGCCTAGTATGGTGAATGTTTGGAAAATTTTAAGGTAGTGGGGTTTGTCTTTTCTTAGGAACGTAGGTGGTTTTGAGAATAGGTGTAACTTAATTCCTCTCTGCTATTTTTGTTATCCTACACTTCTCACTACATCTGGTCTTGGCGGGGTTTGGGGGGGTGGGATTATTCTTAGTATGGAGGAAAGTTGAACATGCTTATATACTACGGAGAAGGAGCTATTGCAGACAGCGATGGAATACAGGAGTAGTGTAAAGGGAAAAGTATGTCTGGAGGGTGAATACGAGTGGAACAAGCATTGGTCTTGGGCAAGACGAGTTTTCTTCCTCTTTTGTTAGGAGATAATGAAGTAAAGCTGTAGATTTTTTCCCCTCATGAGTTGGATGAACGAAATTGAGAATGTCATTTTCTTGGCTTTGAGAAGCTACATCAGCTAGTGGAGAGTTGCTGGGGACTGAGGAGAAAGAGAAGAGGTAGAAAACTTGAAAGTCTTGAGGGTTTACCTTGCAAATAGGGAGTGATTAAGTAGGGTTTCCTCACCCATCTGGTACCCCATTTTCTGGTGACTTCAGTTTTTGTAATGAAACTTACTGCTGCTTTGACTCATAACACATGAGAAGTGCTGACAAGACTTTTGGATAAAAATTCTGTCGGTTATTCTGAAATAAAGATAAACATTTCCACGTGATTGTGTGAGACTAATTTTGTCTTTTATTTTCATACAAAGGTCAAATTTGAGAGAACATTTTCTGTTCTTTAAGAATTCAGGGAATTTTCAGACAATTACCTAGATACTTTATAGAATTCTGATTTTAATATATGCCTTTTCCCTCCTTTTTTATTGTGGTAAAATATATATAAGTTACCATTTTACCCATTTTAAAGCATACATTTAGTGGCATTAAGTACATATACAATTATAACCGTCACGACTATTTCCAAAACTGTTTCGTTAATCCCAAATAGAAACTTGATACAAAAAACAATAACTCCCCATTCCCTTCTCCCCTGAGTCCCTGGTAATGTGTTTTACTTTCTGTCTCTGAATGGGCCTATTCTAGGTACCTCATATAAATAGAACCACACAGTATGTGTTCTTTTCTTTCTGGCTTATTTCACTTAGCAGAGTGTTTTCAACGTTCATCCATGTTATAGCATATGTAATAATTTCCTTCATTTATAAGGTTGAATAACATTGAGTTTTATGTATATATATATGTGTATATATATATATATATATATATATATATATATATGTATATGTATATATACCACATGTTGCTTATCCATTTATCTGTTAATGGACATTTGGGTTATTTCTACCTTTTGGCTATTGTGAATGACGCTGCTTTGAACATTGATGCACAACTATGTTTGAATTCCTGCTTTTAATTCTGTTGAGTATATTCGTAGCAGTGGAACTGCTGGAATATATGGTAATCTATGTTTAACTTTTTGGGGAACTGCCAAGCTGTTCTCTACAGCACCATTTTACATTTTCTTTTTCTTTTCTTTTTTTTAGATTTTATTGGGGAAGGGGAACAGGACTTTATTGGGGAACAGTGTGTACTTCCAGGCCTTTTTTTCCAAGTCAAGTTGTCCTTTCAATCTTAGTTGTGGAGGGTGCCATTCAGCTTCAAGTTGTTGTCCTGTCAGTCTTAGTTGTGGAGGACGCAGCTCAGCTCCAGGTCCAGTTGCCGTTTTTTTTTCTAGTTGCAGGGGGTGCAGCCCACCATCCCTTGAGGGAGTCGAACCGGCAACCTTGTGGTTGAGAGGACCCGCTCCAACTAACTGAGCCATCCGGGAGCTCAGCAGCAGCTCAGCTCAAGGTGCCGTGTTCAATCTTAGTTGCAGGGGGCGCTGCCCACCATCCCTTGGGGGACTCGAGGAATTGAACTGGCAACTTTGTGGCTGAGAGCCCACTGTCACATGTGGGATCTAACCGGCAGCCTTCAGAGTTAGGAACACAGAGCTCTAACCGCCTGAGCCACCGTTCCTGCCCCATTTTACGTTTTCACCAGCAGTGCCTGAGAGTTCCAGTTATTCCATACATTTGCCAACACTTGTTAATTTATTGTATTTTTGATAATAACCATTCTAATGGCTTTTGACAATTTGATTGTAATGTGTCTTGGTGTGTCTTTGTCCTACTTGAAATTTTTTGAGCTGCTCGGATTGGTAAATTCACATCTTTCATTAAATTAAGGAATTTTTTAGCCATTATTTCTTCACATAATTATTTTGCGCCTTTCTCTTCCTTCTGGGACTCCCATAATACATCTGTTGGTCCATTTGTTTGTGTTCCACAAGTCCCTTAGTTTCT